>NC_041389.1:562391059-562399899 GCF_002162155.2 Triticum dicoccoides
TTCCACCTCGGTCATATCGTCGTGGAGTTTAGGCGAAGCCCTGCGCCGGTAGAACATCATCATCGTCACCATGCCGTCGTGCTGACGGAACTCATCCCCGACGCTTTGCTGGATTGGAGCCCGGTGAACGTCATCGAGCTGAACGTGTGCTGAACACGGAGGTGCCGTACGTTCGGTGCTTGGATCGGTCGAATCGTGAAGACGTACGACTACATCAACCGCGTTGTCGTAACGCTTCCGCTTACGGTCTACAAGGGTACGTGGACAACACTCTCCCTTCTCGTTGCTATGCCATCACCATGATCTTGCGTGTGCGTAAAATTTTTTTTGAAATTACTACATTCCCCAACAACACCACTGTCAAAATAATTGCGTGGAAAAATTCAAAAAAACAATTGTGTGAATAAATTTATCCACTTCGTTAGTTAAGATAAAATGTATACTTGTTTGAGGGAAAGAATCTAGTTTAAGATGAAATTGACATCGAATAACTTTACGAGCTTTGATTAAGACTAGTAAATGTATGGTTTACCTAATCAAGATGAAATTATTCATTGGACAATTATTGACCTAGAAAAAGAGTAATGTGTGTGTGTACTGCTAATTGATGCAGTAAGTAGATGTCCATGATTGCACTGAATGTACCATACACATCCTCTCCAATGAACAGCAAGTTTACTATATTGTTATCAGCCGATTCATTGATACAGATGTCCACAATACACCTTACGCACCACTGCATTCATCAAGTTCATACCATCAGTACGCCTCATGCTTTTCATGAATTCAAATCGTAATTTCTTCACTTGGATGCTGCAGAACTTGTGGTTACGATAGAATTGAATATCATTTAGTTGAGAATTTAGACTGCCATGTTGATTTTAGAGCTAAGGTAGTGGTCATCAATCCACCCATGCCAACGAATCCAAGCACACGTTGTCTTCGAGAATACTATATTCAACCTTATTTCTTCCGTGACAAGAAAATAACGCTTTATTCACCCTTATTTCGTCCTCAATCTTATGGTGCTGCATACGTACATGATGATTTTGCAGCTTAGCTTTTATGGGAAGGTACTATATTCCCCATAAGGACACTGCTGTCCATGGGAACTAGCGTAGTATTTGGTGGCACGGGTATCCCTGTCATGGCAGGTTAGGTCCTTGAACAACTCTTTGTCAAAGCATCCCAGTATCTCACCAACAAGCACACATGTTGATATTAACAAGCGAGGACGATTGCTAGCATATGTAGGTTATTCCCAATACCTCACAACCCTATATCATATGTGTCTATATGACCCATGTTAATTATGGGCCAGGGTTTTTGCAAAAGAAAAAATAGGGGCCAAATTAATCTCCATGTTTGCATTGCCTCCATCAAAATAACTAGATGCGTGTAAGTGCAGAGATTATATATTCCTAAGGACTTCAGTTGATTGGATTCATTCTTATTTCTTCCGTCCTTCCTAGTGTATCAGACGTGTTGGCCAATGCTATGGAAGATTTATAGCGCTAGGTAGACAAGGAGCCATGTACAGCCTTCGCATTACCCTACATCTTTGCCCGTGTTAATTGAAACTCGGGGCCAACTTTGGCTATTTATTCTTCTACCGGGGCACGTACACCTATCCTACAAGCTAAGTAGGCATACCCATTCTAACTTCAATATATTTATGCACATAAACACATCACTTTCACTAAGTCTCAATGGCGTACATGTCAGTTTTGTAGAACTTAAGTACCTAAAATTTTAAACTAAAATCGCACTCTTTGAAGATGAGCAAGTTTTGTGAAATACAGGGCATATTAGTTGGTAAGCTATGTTCGAAATGAGTGGGAGAATGTTTCACGAAGAGTTTTCATCCTCCCCTCTCCCACAATGAAATCCTAGGAGCTAGGCCAGCGGCGCTGATCTACCTCCTCCTTGACGAGATCACAGACCCCCTCTCCCTCCTCCTGCCGCTTCAGCAACGAGATGGGACGGGGACCCCGTTGTTCCACTCTGGTGGTGGCGGGGTGAGGTTATTAGTTCAAATTCGATCGGGTCCCCAGTCGTCATTGGTGAGGCGACGGTGTCTCCATTAGGATGAAATGAGTCCTTCCAGTCTCATCCTCGTTGCGATGGCACTTCCTTGTACCGTAGGAAGGCATGTGGAGGGTGTTGTGTCCCTAGATCTGGTTGTCTGGGTTGAAGTTTTCCTTCTGCAGGTTTGTCTCGATCGCGTTGTCCTGCGTAGAAGGTGACATGGTTGTGCTTCCTTTTTCTCAAATAGAGGGAAAGGCCCTAGGCATCTGCATCACGTCGACCATACAGTCGTGTATTACAAATTATTGATAATGCTGAACAAATCATTTTACAAATAGGAAAACGAAAAAAATGAGGCTATCCACTTAGGACAAGCCTCGCCACAACATCCCCAAACCAAACCACCAAACCTATGACCACATATTAGTAGAGATTAAATTGCAAGAAACCACCATTTTGATGGCTAGATTTGCAGAAAACACTACATTACAATATTTTGACAGAAAGCACCACCTTTGGTGGCATCTTGTTGCAAATAACATTGATTGCGGATTAGATCACTTTTAGTATATTTATGACAGGTCGGTCCAGATTTTACCCACGTGGCGTAACGGCTCGGCCGAGACGGTGTCAGAGTCGACATGGGGCCCACCTATCAGCCGGATTCTTCCATTCATCCTTTTTCTCTCACAAGAAATTCCTCCCTGATCCCCTTTGTCATGGTGGAAGCAGGCATGCCGCCACCCATGCCCGATCCCAACCGCCACCGCACGGCCGGACTGTGTCGTGATAGCTGGCGTCGGCGACGAACCCATCCCTCCCTCTACTCCTCCCGGCCGCCTAGATCGACCATGTACGCCGTGCCATGGATGAGCGTCGTGGATGCCGCCGCCGCCTCGCTATCGCGGCCACGCGCGCTACCCACAACGACCATTCTTGAGGCCACCGATGGACCGGCGTCGCGCTAATCACCCTACGCCGCCTCCTAGTTCCCGATGGCACACCCCCGCCTTGCCACGCGTCCACCTATGGCCCGGCATCGCACCCCTCGCTCGTCGTCGCCTCCCAGATCCCGAAGACTGGCCTCGCCGCCTCCCAGACCCCGACTACCGCCGCCCCCGCCTCCTAGACCCCGATGGCGCACCCCCTCGCCAGCGGTGAGACCCATCGTCGCATCGATGTTCTGTGCTCACGTGCTTGGGTATGCTCCGGGGAGATGATTGCTTTTTTGATTTTCATCGAACGGTGTTCCTTTAAAATTACAGGGACTTGTTTGTAAATCTATACAAATTCACCATCTAACGTCGTCTCGTCTGAGCGGTTACGCCACGTCGGCAAAATCTGGAACCACCTGCCATAAACATACTTAAAGCGCTCTAATCCGTCAATCAGTGTTATTTTGCAACAAGATTACACAAGACGTGGTGCTTTCTGTCAAAATATGTAATGTAGTGTTTTCTGTAAAACTACCCTTCAAAGTGGTGGTTTCTTACAATTTACACTATTAGCACATAAGTAGCAATGCTCCAAAACAACGCCTTCAAGATGAAATCCTTGTTCAAGCGCCGTCATTGGTTGGTTCAACTAGATGCCAGACCAACTTCTATCACCCGAAGCAAATCGTTGAACCAAAACCTTCAACAAGGTAATGATGCGTGGACGTCCACGCTGCCTAATCAAGCCAGCAGGCAAGAGCTTGTGTTTTCACCCGGAGAGAATACTCTCCGGTGTTTGCCTTCATCGTCAACCACTCTATAGCCTATAGGTATGCTCGGACATAACTGATTGGCAAAAGGAGAATGTCGTTGGAAGATAAGACGTCATCACGTGACTCCCGAGCACTTCTGCACTGCCGTCCTACCGATGGTTGTTGTACGCGCCATGAACGCGCCTATTAGGGCATCTCCAGCCGCGCCCCCAGGAAGGCCTCCCCAGGCGTTTTTTTGACGCCGGCGCCGAAAAAACGGCCCAGTCGCGTCCCCAGGAGCCCGATTTTCGCCGGCTTGGGCCGAAAACAGCGCCGGCGGACCCAGCCCGAAACCGGCGCGCTGGGGGCGCCCGGGGGCGCCGGGCGAACTGTTTTGGCGCGAAAAAGCCGCGGGCCCGCCGCGTCAGCGACACGGCTCTCTTCTCGGCCCTTCTTCATCCTCATCGCCTCGTTTCCCGCGGCGAATCAATGTCAAAGCTGCCGCGCGCTGTCGCGCCGGTCAGCCTGCACCATTGATGCCTCACGGGCGGCGCAGTGAAGACTGGAGGACGCGCGTCCCTCGCCCGCCACGCGTACACACGGTGGCACGCGCGCCTCGGCCTATATATGACGCGCCCCGGCGCACTCGGCGACTCACACTCTCCCGCCGCCGTCGTTCCTCCCTCTCCTCTCCTCTCTTTCGCCGTCTCCAGTTCACACCCATGGCCGAGCGCTTCCCAGGCGACGGCGCGGCGGCGAACGGCTTCGGCCGCCGCCATCTTCATGAAGACGAGGCTCGCCTCCTTTACGAGGCCGAGTACCCGGTCCTGCCGGACATGCGGGTGCCCGGGGCGTGGAGGATCAGCGCGGGCGGCGTGCCGGTGCCCCCGGTACCCACCGGCGCGGCGCGGCGTGCGGAGATCACACGCATCCGCTTGAACCTGCCGCGTGCGGCGAGGGAGGGGCCACGGTATGTCCCCGACAGCCCGCTCTGGGACCCTTACTTCCACCGCTGTCACGCCCAGCAACGCTCCTGGACCCCGAGGCGCATGGAGACCGGGGGGTCCTCCTCCTCGTCCGGCGGCTCGCCCTGCCTCCGCCCCGTCAAGCCGGATCCCCAGGGCACACCGGTCAGCGCGCGTACCCGCAGCTCCGGCGTTCGCATCGACGCCAACGCCTCTCCACCCACCGGCCGCTTCGTCCTCGTCGAGCCCAAGCCGGAGCCCGGTTTCACCGCGGAGTACGAGGAGATAGCCCGGCGCGGCTTCTCCGACGAGGACGCCATGCGGTGGGCGCGGGACGACTACCTCCGCGACGAGATGGTCCGGCAGCACCAGGCCCTGGAGGAGATCACCGACCGCAAGTGTGGGCGCGAGGACGAGCACGGCGTCGTGGTCCTCGACAGCGACGACGACGACGACGATGACGCTCCCGGACCGTCCAACCCGCCGCGCCAACCGGGGGAGGGATGCAGCAGGGACGGCGGAGGCGTAGGCGGGGGCGGCGAGGACGACGAGGACGATGACGACGACGGCGGTGACTACACACGGTTCTACAGCCTCCTCGGCATGTAGAACCGCGTGGGCGGGCGGCGAGGGAGACGGCGGGGGTAGCCCGCGGTAGTTTTTTTCTTTTTTTGTAAAATATGTTTAAGTTTGAATGAACTCGCCGATGTTTGCGTTAAATTTGAGTCGTTTTTGCGCCGTATTTGACTTTTTTGACTAACCGTGGGCACCGCGACTAGGGGGCATCACGCCCCCAGTGCGGGGTTTAGCGCCGGTGCGCCCCCAGGGGGCGATTTTTTGCCCCTCCTAGGGGGCCAACGGCTGGAGATGCCCTTAGCCTTCACAGTCAGATGCGATCGAGATAGAACCAATTTCGCCGGCACGAGTGAGGCAACGGAGAGCCGTTCCTCGTACAACCTCCAACAATACCAGTCAACGGCTCAACCCCGAGTGCATCATACCCGATCCTCCCAATCCGGCAAAGCTCGCTGCCATTGAGTTGCGCCTGCCCGCGCCGCCGCACATCTGGCGAGACGCCCGCCGACGGTACTAGGATTTCACCCAGAGATGCCGAGGTTGATCCTGACCTGACGACTCCATGCAGGTCCACGCCGCACCTTCCCCGAGTACACTAGTAGAAAAACACCTAATAGTCCCAGTTCGTAAGGGCATTTAGTCCCGGTTCATGAACGGGGACTAATGTGTCGTTACTAATACCTCCACTCATTAGTCCCGGTTCAAACACGAACCGGGACCAATGTGCCTCCACGTGGCCCTGTGCGCCGAGCCCAGTCAGGGGGCCTTTGGTCCCGGTTGGTGGCACCAACCGGGACCAAAAGTCCATGTTTTTTTAGAAAAGTTGCTGCTTTAGGGGTTTTGGGGGTTATTTTTAGGTTGTTATTAGCTAGCTAATAGAGAGAAGTGTCCTCTCTTATATCTTCGTCCTTGGTTTACCAACGCTGCTGCTATATATGTTCATTTCACCCGCTGATATAATAACTCATGCATGCTCGCAGCATACATCATCATATATAATAACAAGTCCTACTAATCATGCATCATCATACAACTTCTACTCGTTATTAATAATAAGTCATACGATCATCATCCTCATAGTCATCGAACCCAACCCTACATATTTGTTCTTAGCACATGATCATCAGTATCAGGTAGGACATGACCTAAACACCCTTAAGGTAAAATAGCATAAAATAATATAGACCCTGACTCTCCATTATGAAGAATGGCGATCATCATGTCTCCAATTTTTTCCCTTCGCTGATTGTTGCTTCCAAGAAGCTCCTTACGACTGCCCATACATTTTTCCATTCTTTGATTGTCATATCTCCACTTCTTTTAGAAACCCGGTATGGACAGTTCAGATTCTTAGGAAGACCTGGTTGTATGTTCAAAATATGAAGGCTACCATGTGTATACATCAGATGAGGCACACAATCATTCGGGATTATCAGTTGAAAAACATAGTAATAACTTCGTAGTTAGCAATGATGTACTAGTTTTAGAAGTGTGCAAAAAGATGCATGGGTGTCGTAATAGTAAAAAATATTACCAGGGTATCTTCATGGTAGTTACCGTAGTTCAACACGTGCACTAGTGGCACGTATTGACCATAATGTTGAGGAGTTTGATTGTAGATATTGTAATTCTCAAGATCAGTATAAAATGCGACCAGATGATTTTTTTTCCTGATAAGTTAGTTCGGAGCCTTCGGTGTAGTAGGTTCTGTCTATCATCTTCCGCACATTCTTTGAAGAATGAAAATAAGCTGTCAATGGAAATACGTTGTCAACTATTTTGAAATAAACAATATAAATTACTTAATAACTATGTTAAGCTCACATGGGGGAAGAATTGGAGGTGTATCCACAAGGACGAAAATCGAAGGTCTCTCTTGCGCGATTGTAGGATCACCAAGATCCATGGTGACAAGCATACCCTCATCAAAACCATACATCTTGCAAAGTGCTTCCCAGTTTTTGCAACCAAAATGGGTTACACTCTGAGCATTATACAGCTTTACTTGAAAATCCACACCATGATGGGTACTTAGGATAATTTTTTTGGTTTCCATACTTTCATGGTTTTCAAAACACATCCTCTCCAAGTCATAGCGTCTTGCAAAGCATGGGATAAGCTAGTCGAATTGGAAAAGATGAAAAATACACGTTAAAATAGTTGAAGTCGTGCTTAATTACGAAAAAAAAACTATTGTCATCGTTGCGTACCGTATGAACATCGAATGTCTCCTCGAGCTTAATGCTGAAGCGCCGATCTTCGTCCAGCTCAATGAACCTGTCGCACATACCTCGGTCGTCGTGGGACTAGTCGCACTCCCTCGGGCGGTTTTCATCGTCCGAGTACGACATTTCCGACCTAAGTTCATAATTCAAATATTAAATATATGTACTAAAAAACCTAAATTAGATCATTATTATTAATCACGGGTTGACTATCGGTGATGGTATGTAGCTCCTCCTTTTATTCCCGAGTGCATTATTACAACAAATTGTCTAGCACACGGGAATGAAGGAGAAGCTACCCCCAAGACGGCGTGGATGATGGAGGGAGCTCCTAGATTTCTGCATGGAGTGCTCTTCAATTTTAGCATTCAAAGTAGGAGTACTTTTCCAATATGAGCATTTAATAAGCAAAACCAAATCGTAAAATAAAGTAGTATTCAAATTAGCATGCATTCAATTATAACCAAAAGTACATCATCTCTTGTGTCCGTACATCGTCGAATACTCCTCGAATACTATCATACATATAGCATCGCTAATTAATACAGATAGAACCGTAGCGCCCGACGGGTATCGTCGCGGGCGGTGGAACCCAAAGATAAGGAACGATCACAGGATCATAGCTCCAGTGAGATCCCTGAAGAACCTGCCAGGTATTGTCGAACCTGCCCTCCAACACAACCATGTAGCGACGGACGTGCTCGTCCTCCTTGCTGACACGGTGACGTATCACCTCCGCGGTGTCCGGAAGCCTCGGCACCGTCACTGGCCCACGCGACCGCCACCAAACAAGGATCGGGTCCACAACGGGCTGCCTCCTCACCAACCTACGTCCCCCAGAAGGTAGCACCTCCCAATACCAGCCCGACGGAGCCCAGCCCCGAACATGGCCTTGATCAAGCAGGCCTCCACCGTCGAGTCGACGACGACGAGTATGCGGGATAGGCATCGCCGACGTCGATGCGGGAACTACGTACTTCTATATATAGTTGAATAAAGTAGTTTTATTAATTAAATCAACTATCTAGTTCAACTACTAAGCACTTACTATAAATAAATAAAGTAGCACTTACTATAAATAAATAAAGTAGCACTTACTACAAACTACTTCTATATATAGTTAAATAAAGTAGTTTTATTAATTAAATCAACTATCTAGTTCAACTACTAAGCACTCACTATAAATAAATAAAGTAGTACTTACTAAAAATAAAGTAGCACTTACTATATAGTACTTACTAAAAATAAACTAGTATTTTTCTAACTAACTAATATTTTTCTAACTAATCATATTACCAAAAAAATCTAAATAAAATAGTAATTATATTTTTCTAACTAGCTAGTTCAATTATAGTACTT
>NC_041389.1:562400223-562400720 GCF_002162155.2 Triticum dicoccoides
AAAAAAATCTATTAACAGAAAAAAATCTAACACAATATGAACAAATTAATTACACCAAAAAATCTAAATAAAATAGTAATTATATTTTTCTAACTAGCTAGTTTAATTATAGTACTTACTAACACAATCTAAATATCACCAAAAAAATCTATTAACAATAATATCACCAAACATACTATGAACAAATTAATAAAAAAATCTATTAACAGAAAAAAAATCTAACACAATATGAACAAATTAATTACACCCAAAAAAATCTATTAACAAAAAAAAATCTAACACAATATGAACAAATTAATTACACAATCTAAATTAACATACTATGAACTACATATCTAAATTTCTACACATCTAATCTAACAAAAAAAATCTATAAACTACAAAAACATCTAACAAAAATCATAAAAAGTTGCTCACGGCGAGGTCGACGGCGACAGCGAGGTGCGGCGTGGGGCGGCGACGGCGTCGGGGCGACAGGGCGCGCGGAGCGGGGCGGC
>NC_041389.1:562401069-562408370 GCF_002162155.2 Triticum dicoccoides
GTTCTGAAATTTTCCTTATATAGCAAAATCTTTGGTCCCGGTTGGTGGCTTCAACCGGGACCAATGCACCCTTTAGTCCCGGTTGGTAGTACCAACCGGGACCAAAGGCCTCTTTTCAGCAGCCCAAAGCGCGGGAAGCAGAGGGCTTTGGTCCCGGTTGGTGCCACCAACCGGGACTAAAGGGTGGGCATTGGTCCCGGTTGGAGCCACGAACCGGGACCAATGGTCGTGTGCTGGCACAGTGCGGCACGAAAGTTTAGTCCCACCTCGCTAGCTGAGGGGGCGCGCAGTGGTTTATAAGCCCCACTGTCGCACCTCTCTCGAGCTCCTCTGCACTGCAGGCTTACGGACCTACTTACTACTGCTTTGCTTGATGGGCCTACTGGGCCTCCTGCGGGCCTGAATCCTGGCCTATGGTGGGTTTCTAGTCGTATTCAGGCGGTGGGGTCCCAGTAGGAGGCACTTTTTCTTTACTTATTGTTGCTATTTTTATTTTTTTTCCTAGATTTTTTTGTTTTGTTTTCTGCATTATTTAATTTCTTTTGTTTTTTTGCTTTATTTTTTAATTCTTTTTTCTTTTAGTTTTAGAATAATTCTAAACTTTCTGTTAGTGCCATTACTTCTCAAATTTGAAAACATTTTTTTGTTTTTTTGTTTTGTTTCGTGCTTTATTTATTTTATTTTGTTTCTACTTACAACAAAATACTTATTGTTGCTATTTTTATTTTTTTCCCAGATTTTTTGTTTTGTTTTCTGCATTATTTATTTTCTGTTATTTTTTTCCTTTATTTTTTAATTCTTTTTGCTTTTAGTTTTAGAAAAATTATAAATTTTCTATTAGTGCCATTAGTTTTCAAATTTGAATACACTTTTTTTGTTTTCTTTTTGTTTTATTTTTTTTATTTTTTTTCAGTTTTGTTGTTTTGTTTTCTGCATTGTTTATTTTCTTTTGTTTTCTGTATTAAAGCATTTCAAATGAACTCTGAAAAAGTTGAAAGTTGAAAGTTGGCATGGTATCACGAGGGCCGAACCATAAGACATTAAAGCATTATGTGCCGGGACTAAAGAGGGGCATTGGTCCCATTTGGAGCCACCAACCGGTACCAATGGACCCGTCTAATTACTTATTTATTTTCTACAGCTGTTTTTTAGTTGATTTTTTCTGCAGCTGTTTTTTTAGTCCCACCTCGCCAAGCGAGAGGCACTCGCAGCTGTTTATAAGGCCTGAGTGCAGAGACGATGAAGAAGAGGCTCAATGCTCACCTGCACGTTGGTTCGCTTCAAGCCTTGAGGAATAGGGTAGACTGCATGGAGCTATGTGCAGTGCAGTTTACACTATTCCGAATGGCTTGAAGCGAATTAACTAGCATTGCGCCTCTTTTTTATTTTTAATGACTTATTACCACACAGAAATAAATAGAAAAAATAAATATATCAAAAAAGAAAAAAAAACTATATAAAAAACTACTAAATAAGTAGAAGAAAAAATAGTTATGATTAACTTTACTAAAATCTTTTTTATTTTTCATGACTTATTACAACTCAGAAATAAATAGAAAAAAATATAGCAAAAAAAGAAACTATAAAAAAAACTACTCAGAAATGAGCATAGATGCGCTTATAGAGAAAATTCAACCTAAATTTATAATAAATTTCTACTAACTTCAGAGAAATTCAGTATGAATTTAGGTCAAATTTCCTGTATAAGGGCATCTATTTTCATTTTGAGAGGAGCTCAACAAGGCAGAGAGGAAGGGGCTTATAAACCGGTGTGAGCCCCCTTCGGTTAGTGAGGTGGGACTAAACTCTGGCCGCAACGAGGACCAACACTTTAGTCCCAGTTGGTGGTATGAACCGGGACTAATGGGCGTCCTTTGGTCCCGGTTCATGCCTCTAACCGGGACCAATGGTGGTGGGCCAGGAGCCAGGCCCATTGGTCCCGGTTCGTCCCATCAACTTGGACCAAAAGGTCCAGACGAACCGGGACCAATGGCCCACGTGGCCGGGCCGACCCCCGGGGCTCACGAAGCGGGTCCAATGCCCCCATTGGTCCCGGTTCGTCCCACCAACCGGGACCAAAAGGTCCAGACGAACCGGGACCAATGGCCCACGTGACCCGGCCGGCCCCCGGGGCTCACGAACCGGGTCCAATGCCCCATTGGTCCTGATTCTGGATTGAACCGGAACTAATGGGCTGACCCGGCCTGGACCAATGCCCCCTTTTCTACTAGTGGTATCGTCCGCGTAGGGCGTTGGTCGTGCCTGCATAGGAAATCCAGCTCCGCACACAAGGAACAGACACTACGATATCTCCCTGAGCAGAAACGACTAGCCATTTGGGGTGCCAGATTCATGCATCCACCCAGGTCGCCTCGTCACCACTTCCGGATTGCCCGACCTATGCCTCGGCTTGTCCAAGGAGCAATAGGGGAGCTACCACCACCACCGCAATCATCGCTGTAAACAGGGACAATAGGTGCGAGTTCACAGCTGACACCGGTGCCAGTGAGACGGACCGTGCTAGACTAGCTATGGAGGAGACCCTGTGCCCAGTTGGTTCTGCGCCTGGCCGTCGGCTGGCTAACTACAGGAAGAGTTGGCTTTTCCATGGATGTAGACCTTGATGCCTCCTGCACCTAAGGTTGCTCCCATACCTTGGCTTCGCCAGTAAGCAGTTGAGGAGGTATGCATGGGGAGCAGAGCAGAGAAGGAAGGAAGAGGGCATGAGCGCCAGGGGCGTGGGGCCTCGCCACTGTGCTATGTGGGATCATGGCGGAGAGGGAATTTTAGGATCATATGTTTTCATCATACCCCATTAAGCTATGTGTTTAGGTCCTCCATTTCCACTTCTAGCTTAAGAAGGTTAGCCAACTTCGGCTACATCTGGGAGCCTGTGTGATTTACAAGTCCTCTCTAACATTTTCTCCTGTGTGATGGAGACTTTCTATGAAGATCATGATCGTTGGTATCTTCTTGTCTACATTGATGAGTTCAAAGGGTTTGGCGGCGCTGGTAAAGGAACATGGGTGTGGTGTGCCTCTTGCTCTTTGATAATGTCGTTGTGTCCTAGGCAAGAGCGGTGATCCCTGGAGCCACAATCTTGCCTCGGCTGGAGCACAAGTTTGACAGAGGAAAACTGACTGATGGACTAATTAAAAATACCCTGTACTGTCAGTTAAAAGTGAAAATTACACCCCCAAAAATGAGGTACCAAACAGACATGACCAATAAGTCATATGAGAGAAATATACACTTGTCTCCTTTTGAAACTAGCAAGATGTATTTGTTTATTAAGTTTCAATTAACAGTCCATGTATCCATATTAAGTTTTAACATCAAAATCTACATCAATCTCTAAAAATTCTGAAATTATCACTATTGGACAAGAATTGCAATCAAGCTATAATGTGTCCTATTTTGTCGAAAAGACGGTTGAAACCAACGGCCTCTGTATTACTCTGATGCACTTATTAATTATTGAAAAAAGTATATAACAAAGGTACCTACTTGTGAATCATTACAAGATACGGAATTAACACCTAAGACCAAGTCTACTTCTTCCGCAACAACATGTTTAAGAAGGGATAAACTTCCTTGCGCCACTGTAGCCACGTTCGGCCCGAGATGACATGGATAAGGATTTTCATCCTTGTCGCCAAGACCCGTCAATGAAGATCAGCACGACATCAAATAGACAATGCCTCGAACAAGCTAATGATGCATGTTCGCCGCTGCTGAGCCCAACTAATAAATGTCACGAGAAGAGTTTTCACTCCAAAGATGAAGCGGTGTTCCAGTCATTGTCCTGATGACCGATTGTTTGATACTCGCATCGCGGTACAACTTGATTGCAGCTCTTATGTACTGTGTCCTTTTATGCACCAAAAACTAGCAAACAAATATATTTGGGCAATCCAAACATACTGTATGTTGTGCCATATCATACACACATTAAATATCTGTTGCATACAACTTTCAGTGACTAAGGTACAGGCTTGTACCTTAGTGTTATTTTAGTTACGCGTCTACCACAGTGGTACAATATCTAGGACATGGTAAACCAGATTTGATTATGAATGTGGCATTTGCACAATAACGATCATTCATCATTTCTCGCGTCGAGCCACAACGACAACCCAAGAAAGTTCAGTGCAGGGCTCAATGCTGCCAAGCACAATATATAGCCTGGAATTCAGTATGTATAGCAAGATCACATCTGTCTTCGAGGCATTCATGCTGACCTATACAATCCAAGAAATTTACAGTAGCGCATACATTCCCAGTACCACACAATCCTACAACTTATATGACTGCATAAAGCCCTAACACCTACGTTTAGAAATGCATGCATTGTCACGGAAGAACACGTGTGGGTTTATGGATTGTGAAGAGCTTCACTACTACTCTCCTTTCTCATGGTGGCCAATGCCCTGACTCATTTATAGAGCTAGGTATGGAACCATGTGTGTCATGACTCATGACTCGTGATAATGTACCTATATCTCTTTATTTTCTGAAACTATACATGCTCACGTGCTCACATTAGCTTTCCCCGCATGTGGACTATGCTCTCTTCGTGTAGTTGTGCTCTTGGCCAGCATTCGAGCTTTGGTGGCCATTCATTATAAGCAAGGCACCCTCTTCAGCCCCTGGTTATATACACTTTCCAGAAAAAATAAAATTCCCATCCCTCTACTTTTTTCTGTCAGAAGGTGGAATTTTGATATGGATAGGGGTCACAAAGCACATCTGTTAACCATTTGAACTATGATGGCTCGGCCAAATTAACATGTACGGATATCATCTTCCATGGTTACTAGCAAGTATGTACGTTAACAACGTCCGGCGTATACTATTTAAATGTAAACATCAATCATACGTCATCACAGATAGGTGATGATGAAAAAGAAAACTAGAAGTAGAAAGAGGTTGCAGTTTAGAGATAGACGAGAGCGCGCCACTTACAATAATGTTGTTAGTAATGTTCAGGACAATTTTCATCGGACATTTATGTGAACCATATATTTTAGTCTGACATGAATCATGAAGTTTAATTGTTTTTCTCTAGATTAAGCATGTATATATCATATGAAAAGAAAAGAAAAAGTCATTTATGTGAGGTGGATGTGAAGCGTGGCCTTGAGCGTGTAGTTTCTTTTCGAGGCAAACAATAATCATGCCACTTATTAGACCTTTTTCTGGATAAACACTCATTGGAGCTTGAACACACTATATATGCGCATCCTCCTCACCTTTTGCCTCCCTTCTCCTTAATTCTTCCTTCTTACCCAGCCTCGATCCAACCACGTCATTTGTTGTCGCATGGAGCACTAGCGACTTGATTAATTGCAACTGAAAATTGTAAGCTGAAAAAAATAGATGTGTTTACTAGTTCGCGAGAGGAGAGCATAACACCTCTCATTACTTGCTTAGTGATGTCGCAAGACAGTTTTCTCGGAATTGATAGTGACATATATGTGATGCCGTTGTTTCACTTCAGCAGTGAGAGTCTTACATTTTCATAGAATAAGCATCTCGATCTCTAAGGCGCATGTCAATACTAGACTAGTTGCTGAGTATATAGTGTGATAAATCGAGTATTTCCAACTATCAAATTAATACAAAACAAAAAATAGAAAATAATACTTGATGTTACAAGGGTAGGAATGCAGGCAGACGGTCCGTGTTGGCACGCAAAAGAAAAATTAACATTAGCACAATTATCAAAGTACGAAATTGACAAGGCACAACTAAAATGCGCCTATTATTGTTTTAGGGTTTTGGTTTGACAAGCATAATTGTGCGTGCGTGCGTGCGTGCGTGTGTGTGTTCCTAATCTCATGCTACCAAATTATGTCTCTGTCCATTTTGCTTTTGTTTCATGAACATAATTCATAAATCCAACTAAAGGCTTTAGGGATAGATCTCAAATATTAGAGGTGCGTTCGGTAATAATGGACGTGGCTACAAGTTAACTATTTGGCAGCGTGCAACAGTAGCAACGTTCGTCATGCCCTCAAACGTTGCTAATACATAGAATAGCTGTTACGTCTACTTGCGCCCGCAGGCAGCACTTTCTGCCGTGAAATTTTTTGGGCACACGACACTACCAGCATTTGCGGGTGTCGAACGTTGCAAGTACTTCAACATAGCAGAGTTTCATTTTCTGCCAAACACAGCTGGTAATTAGCCGAAATAGCGGCTGCGGCCTATATTTCAGAAACGCTGCTGATAGGAAAATCCTATAGGGGGGTTTTCTACTTGTGCAAGGCCCAGTAGCAACAACAACCGGAAGAGTAGAGACCCTTGAACACGCTGTTTATTAATACCATCCGTGGATTAGTCAGTCTGTGAGGCATCCATGTCGATCCACACGGTTCCAAGTAGAAAGCATAACACGTTAATTCCCAATCCCTCACAATCCCAACTATACATGCCAACATCATGCATACACCCCCAACTTGTTGGGGAACGAAAAGCTAATCTTACACAGGCTACCTATGTGTCGTTAGTACTGGGTCAGCGTTTACTAACGAGAGCACTTCCTTTCTGAACAACACTAACGAGAGCATTTTTTCGACAAAGGGAATATATTAATACTAACGAGAGCACTTGGTCAGTAGCACACGACAACATGCAGTTCCAAGCGATGTCATTGTCATGTGCTTGCCTTGAAGCCTCTTTTTTTCTCTGAACTATGTTACCAATCCTTTCTCTACCAGAAGTCTTACCAATTTTTAACCATGTTAGAGCAACTCTAGACGATCCCCTGACAATCTATAGAGATGTAAAATTCGGTTTGTACTCCTCTAACCCGCACTTGCCCGAACTCCTAAATTCTATAAGGGAGTAAAAAGTTTACTCCTTCGTCAAACCCCCATCCCCCATAGTGCCCAAATACTCAGAGCCCGCGCGGCCGAGTTAAAACATGCTCGCCTCTTTCTCCCGCCCTCGCGACTGCGTTTTTCCTGCCGCCGCCGGCCCACGCGCCATTGTCGCCACCAATGACTGCCCCTGTCGCCGGGATGGTTAGCCAAGACCCTTCCACCACCCCGTCAGCAACCGCCGGCGGCTTGTCACTGCCAGAAACTACCGCGCGCCGCCGCCCACACCGAAAAAAGTGTTGGGATGAAAAATCTCCAACGGCCACAAGTAGTAGCTCCGTCCGCGATGAAGCCTGACGGTGTGGCCACTACTTCTCCAGCGACGGTCGGCCTCCCTCCGGCCGACAGCAAGAGAGCTAGGAAACCGACGGTCGTGGCGTTGGCTCTCACTGAGGTGGTCACAAAGATGAAGAAGGC
>NC_041389.1:562408685-562413501 GCF_002162155.2 Triticum dicoccoides
GTATCCAGCCACCCGTGCGGCCACTGCCCCGACGCGTCCAGCCGCCACGGCAAGAAAAAAAGGTCGCAACCGGCAAGTGCTCGAGGAAATGCGAACAAGGTAAAACAAACTTCTTTTCCATTTCAGCCGATGAATGTGATGGTGATTGTTGGTGGCTGGTGATGATGTACTTTGTTGGTTTTGTTGTCGTAGTGTGGAGATGAACACGAACAAATTCTTGGTGTCTTTGGAGTCCTCGGCTACGATGGGGCTAGATGATCTCAATTACGATTCGATTTGGGATCATTCGGGCGTGGCCGAAGAGGAGTTGGGTGAAGAGGAGGTGGTCGATGAAGAAGAATTGAGGTTGAGGAGGTGAGCGAAGCAAGCACGAAGACGCCACAGTCACGAATTCACAACTACAATTAAGTTGAAGATATTGCTCTATGCTATGCTTGGATGAACATCTCCATGGATGCGTCTGTTGCAAGGGATCAAAGAAAGGACAAGTTTCAGGAGAGAATTATGAAGCACTACAACAACTCCGTGGAGGTGCAATCAAGTTGTGCACAAGGATCTCTTGTGCATCATCGAGGCACCATTCACGACCAATTCCACCTGATGGCCCCGTTGCATCAATCAAGTGAATAATTAGACAAATTTTCTTCCGTCACTTAGAAATATTAGTACTCAAAATGTGCGAATAGTGATGGTATTGAACTACGGTCACATCTATTTAGGAATGATGGTAAGATTTTTACTATTTATCCTCAGTTCATCTTTTCCATACATAATTTTTCTCCTAAACTATCATTGCTAAGTATATTAATTAAGTACTATACGATGTTCTTCAACAGGGACTCCCGATGACAGTTGTGCCTCATGGGATCGAGACTAAAGGTCGCATATCAATTGTTAGCTTACGGCCAAGATATCCTGCATTGCACATTTATGCATTCAGGATTTCTAGAAGCGATGAATGCTTAATAGTGAAAGATTGGAGGAAAATTGTTAATGATCGCAGAGAAGTTATAGGGGGCAGCAATGAGAAGCGCAGCCCACGATTAGGAGACAGGTTCATCGGCATGCTCCAGTTTGATGAATCAGGAGAGTTATACATGTTCTATGCTATTTTACCAGAGAGAGAGTAGCTAGCAGGAGTGATTTAGCTAGTTCATGCTGCTCTTAGTACTTGTCATTTCATGTCGGTGTTCTTCGTTCTGAACTTAAGTAATTTTCTTTTGTGGTGTTATATATGAACACATATAATATCATGACAATCATGTTGAACTCGATGATATTATTTTTGCTTCTGGTACAAAGTGAATATTTCTTCTTTAAGCTAGTAGTGCTGGTGGTGATTAGATATATAGCTAGCGATGCATGACTATGATGATTAATATGATGATGATGATTAGTTTCAGCTGGATGGATCCTAGCTACCAAAGTGATCAAGTATATGTCATATCCATATATATTATAGTTGATCAAGTATAATTAATATGGATATGGCATATACTTGATCACTTAGCTAGAGATATCCAATGTATCCAGTCGAAACTAATCCGCGATACTTTCACCTAATGATTTAACAACTCATTATAATGTAAAACAATCACTAAATTAAATTAAAAACACAGAATTAAAGAAAAAACAAAAAAAAACACCTAAACATTTAGTACCGGTTGGTGTTATCAACAGGTACTAATGCCCTACACGCAAACGGGCCTGGCTCATGCCACGTGTTGACACTTTAGCGCCGGTTCGTGACGAACCGGTACTAAAGGGGGGGACCTTTAGTCCCCACTCTTTAGTCCGGTTCACGAACCGGCACTAAAGGCCTTCACGAACCGGCACTAAAGGCCTTCACGAACCGGCACAAAAGGCCGGTTCTGCACTAGTGAGAGGAGTAAAAGTTTACTACACTAACTTTACTTGCACGGATACTTCTCTATTATTTAGGGGATCGGCTAGAGTTGCCGCAAGATAGATGAGCTAAACTAGATAAAAGTACATATAATGATAGTGGGATCATCGTGTTAGAACATATTTTTACATATATCAGGTCATAGTACGTACCAGGCAAACTTGTACATCTGGATGTTGTAATTCATTGTATGTTCCTAGATTGATTTTAGATCCATCGGTGAAACTTGCCAACAACAATTTCATATAGCATCAACTAGAACTTGTCCACCCAGATGACGAGGGGCCCCACATAGCAAGCCGTCGAGCTAGAGCCATATTATTGGTACCCTAATTGCCTCCCGCAAACTAATTTAATTGTAATTTCTTTACAGATGAACCGGATGAACAAGCCCATTCTAAAATACCATGCCATGTACCCAAAAAGGATGGTCGCCACACAAGTCATAGTATCAGCATTAGCACAGTACCAACATTTGCTAATGCAAGCAATATAACTACACTTGTATGCTAAATAGAGTATATGCTTGTATTTACGCTTCACACAAAAACACCATACGTTGGATTGGTAAACCCCGATGTATACAAATGTGGGAAGGACTGGGTGAGATTGCCAATACTAACCCTATAGTCACCATATCCTCTAAATGCTTAACCATAAAATTGTCACCTGGCGATGCATCCATGTTGATTCACACGGGATGTGGCTGAAAGCATAGCTTGTAGTCTCCCAATGCCTCACGGTCCTAGTTTATTCTACACGTACCAACGATCTCCATGAATATTGAGTAGCCTAGTAGTAGGGCTGTACTACCGAGAGTGCATGGTCACTAGCAGTCGACATCGTGCAATTAGCTAGTGCCTAGGGGCGTTGGCGGTTTTATAAAGCTGTGAGGGAATCATGCCATGTCATCCATCACGTGCTTATCGTAGCTTGAAGTCCTTTTTGTTTCCTCTCATAACTATGCCATGTGCACTTGCCTTACCAACTTTTTACCTTGTGTGTTCCACCGCTTAATACTCCTACACAACAACACATCGCCGTGCCATCGCTAGCCCATATAAGATGAGATACAACACCACACACACCGCTTGATCATTACTGGTGTGTGTGGTGTGCTATCAGAATGGGAGAAAACTACTCCTTCCGTTCCAAAAAGCTTATCTTAGATTTGTGTAGATATGTTTTAGATATGTTAAGATAGAGATGTATCTAAACACGTTTCAGTGTTATATACGTCTCTACATATATCTAGATAAATCTAAGACAAACCTTTTGGGACGGAGGTAATGCGTTAACTCGTTATCGGTCTCGTTTTGGTTTTTGGTCCATTGAATTTCATGCGGGGTGTAGAATCAGGTGGCTCCCGACTAGGGGTTTCCTCAGCCTTTCACCGGTTGCCGCTGGTCCGCCTCATCTCCTATGGTTCTAGGATCATGGAGAAGCGGTGGATCCCGAACCTTACTGGCGAGAGGGCTCCCTTTATAGGTCTTTTTCTCAGTCGCACAAGGGTTTGTGCTATGCTCGGGAAGACGAGACGGCTTCGACTTCCTGAAGATGGAATAAAATTCTCCTCGTCTATCCCCCGTCCCGATGGTGTTTCTAGTGTCGTTAGAGGGCATGTGGAGGTATATCTCCGGCTGATCTCGTGGGATCCGGTCGGCGTTTTGTTGAAGGTTGATTCACTTGGATCCGGCCTTCGTTCATCTATGCATGTGTGTTTGCAGGTTGGATACTTGCTAATTTTTTTAAAATAATATATTTTCTATTAATTTACAGAAATAATACACGGTTTAGATATATTTCACAAATAATACAGTGTCATCTTCGGGCAAGATGACTGGAACTAATCGTCTTACTGGTAGATGATTAGTGTCGAGTCGTCTTCCATGAAGATGACTGGGCAGTCGGCTGAACAAGGGCTTCCAGTCGTCCTCCCTGAAGATGATTAGCTCTAGTCATCCTCCCTGTAAATGATCAGTTTTGCTAGAACTCATTTAGATGAGATATAATTTGGTCTCATTAATCTTTTATAGCCATTGGATGTGATGCTATAAGATGCATGTGGTGCTGTCGTGGGTTGTATCTGTTCTTGTTTTTAAAGTGAATGAGACCAAATTATATCTCATCTAGATGAGTTCTAGGTACTCCCGTAAATGATTGTCCCGGAAACCCTTTCCCACCAAACCTGCCTTTCCCGCCAACCCTTATGTTCTCGCCATCGTCTTTCTCGCCAACCCTTATGTTCCCACCATCCCTTGTGTTCCCGTCATCTTTTCATTATTGTTGCCGCCCTGCTGCAATGTATAGTGGAATAAGCGTTCGATACCTCAAATCTTTTGTCAAACACTGCTACAAAACCTCCGCTCACCCTACAATACGTGAATGATACACTCATTTTTGCCGCACTCACCCCAAAGTGTTCCTTGATGACTTTGACCTCATAACTGTCCTCTCAATCAACTTCCGTAAAACTGCATATCTTCCGTATTTGTTGCTGTAATTCTGATCGGGAGAACACGACCACTAGTGGGGGGACATAAAGACAATCAGCAACGAGTCAATGCGATGTTATTTACGTATGCGTTGCTAGTTGGTTCACCGAACTTAAGTATATATAGAAAGTGATGTTACTTGGTTAAAATAGTACTAATGGCCTGGGAGCATGCATGTAGTGGGCCACAATCGGCTGGTGGAAGAGAGAAATCTCTGCTCCTAATGGACGACTTGATGAATAGTCCGCGCGGTTTTTTTCGCTGGTTTATTTTCGTCATCCTTCCACCCTCGTTTTTTTTTCGTCATGCTCCCACGCATGTTAACTCGCTACCCTCATGCGAAAAAAATCGGTGCCAAAAAAAACCCTACGATCGATGCCTCCAACCCCCAACCTCCTCCTTCGCTCCCGGCGCC
>NC_041389.1:562413620-562442664 GCF_002162155.2 Triticum dicoccoides
GGCGCCGCCCGCCCCAATCTCCTCCCTCACTCCCGGTGCCGACCCCGCCCCCACCTTTTCCCTCACTCCATAGCCCGCGCCCGTGTTCTTCCTCCCCCGTATCGTCTCATCTCCGGTCGCTGCAGAGCCCCGTTTCGCGCCGCCACCATGGTTGGCCTGCAGCGAGCAACAGAGGACCTAGCCGTCGCGTCCGACCTCAACCGCCGCCCAAACCCTAGCCCCTCCTTCCAACGGCAGGTCAAGCCAGCAGGATCCCCTCCAAGAACAACATTTGATGCGTGAGTGCATCCCCTTCTCTTCTTCTTCTTCTTCTTCTCGATTTGATGTGTGCGTGCGTGCTGTTGTGTGCAGGACCGACTCATCTCTGCTTGTGCACAACAAGGAAGGCCATGGAGACGCTGCTCCCTATGTTCAGCGCGTGGACGGACGATGCAGCGTTGGGGATGACTCATGGCTGCCTCCGTTTGTGCAGGTGATTCATGGCCACCCCCTCTCTCAACCCCCAGATCCAACTCCCTCCTCCACCCCCTCTCTCAACCTCCAGATTCAACACAAGTATTCATTGTTGTATTTTTATTTTTACTATGTCTCTAAACCATCTGGATGATGAACTATGTACTGTAATTTTTAGTTTGTCGCAAGAACGTGAACCTAATTTTTAGTCTGTCTAAATCACATGCAGATTGGGTACTCTGGAGCACATGGGAGGAGAAGGATGGGAGGTGTGTAGAATTCGGCGCCAAGGGAGACGATCGAGATGGTGGAGCAGAATCCAGAGGACGACGAGAGACCAGGTAGAGGAGAGACAACACCCGGAGCCCATCGATCCAGTGAGCAGTGTGTGCTGTTCTTGGTGACCGATTTCGTGATGCAGGTGTTCTGGCCCAACTTCTTATTTTCCTTCTTTGTGGTCCGTCTGCTGCAGTGAGCGGGGTATTGCAAACTTTGTGGTATTTTTCTGCTCTGAATGATGCCCACGATTTGATCTATGAACTTAACACGATCATGGTTCTGATTTGGTTGCTCCTTGCAGATTGCCGCACAGGTAACCTGCTGAGCCGACATCGACGCCAAGTGCGGCAATGCCTCTTCCGATGATTGGGAGGGCGAGTTCTTCCTGGGCTTTACCAAAATCAACTATGAGGTGAGGCCATTGACCTTGAACTGAACAGATTAATTGTTGTTAAAAGGTTCCTTCCAGTTTAACATTTGTCCTTCAAAAAATGTACTGCATAGTCCAACTAGCAAGAGGATGCTTTCTTACAAGTGGTATAACGCGGAGGAAGTGATTCTTGTAAAGAAAATGTAAGTATGATTTGCATAACTATGCCTTTTTGGTATATATCCTTTTAATTTACTTGTACATTAATTATGTGCTGCACTAGGATTATATATTTGTTTTGTGCTGCAGGTTAGGTTGCGGTTCAGTGTGGCATTCTGGCATATGTTTCGGGGTACTGGAGGAGATCCTTTTGGTGTACCTACAAAGAACTAGCCTTGGGAGGATGGCACAAATTCCCTGGCCATGGCTAAGAGAAGAACTATGGGAATTACCTGATCTTGTGTCTTAGGTCCATGGCTGGAATCAACAACTTATGCTTCGATTTCTGTTTCGGTGATATCTCAATTCGAGCTCATGAAGAAGCTTGGAGTTGACAGGTGGTGCGGGCTTGAGAGGGACATCGCCCCTGATGGCAAAACACTCGCGGTATGATTTTATTAGAATGATTCTTGAAGTTGCAAGTTGCAACCTCGAGTTAGGGAATTGAGACGGGTAGTGATCGACATTAGAGCAGGTTTATTATGATTGTATTTGCAAGGGTACATGACTATGTTTTCAGCACAAGGAATATGGTTGTTGATGGTTTATGCCCTGGCTGCGCCCACATCGTCCCGACACTAAGTTCGAGACCAAGTTCTAACCCCTGTACCCAATCTACCTCCATGGATCTTGTCTCTCACTAACCAAGAGCATCAATTCAACTCAACAAATTGACAAAAGAGATGAACCTAGAGTTTGAGGCTTGGGTAGTGTGGACATTGACCTGATGATGAATGTTGTATGGTGGTCAAGTGGTGTCACTTCCCCTCGCCACACACTGCTTAGTCTGCTCATTGAAGGTGCTCTCTGTTGGTGTTTGGCTGCTGCTGCTGTAGGTCAAGGCATGTACGTAGCATCTTCTTGCAACGGATTTTGTTTTATGGCTATATACAAATTATTTTGGTATAGATTTGTGATTTTTGTTCCGTCCACTTAACCCAGTATATAGTAGCAGCTTTTGATGTCCTTTCCTCACCGGTGAACGTAAAAATTTATCATGTGTGCAATTTTTTTGACTGTAGTACGAATAGTTGTAACATATTCTCTTTAGCCTTGCAGCTCATAGCATCCGCTTGATTCAGTGAGTTACTACTTACTAATCTAAGGTTGTAATGCATGCAGTTTACTGCCTGTGCATTGTCAAAGACACAAACCAAGAACATCGTATGAAAAAGAGAGGACCAAACAAGTGAAACATTGCATTACAGATTTCAGAAATGCAAAAAACAAAATGAATTTGTTTATAATAGTCTCATCATCTTATGTTTGTGGGAGCATAGATGGAGCTATATGCCTTGACCAATTTCCTAATAACACAATTTTCCCGAGTATTATAGCATCACGGTTCACAAAAGTGATGTCTGCACTCGGCTCTAGAACAAACAGATTTCATAATAGGTGTTCTACTGAGCAAGGAAACTGATTTCAGAAACCAGAATTTCCATGTTGACAATATATGTGGTCAGGCATCAAAACAGTTTGAAAGTCAGTGCATTATTTATCCTTAATCATACATGCCGACCGGTCTATTTTGTTGTTCCTAGATTTCCTAGCTAAATGTGTATAGTTCCTTTCTGTCAGCTAAACGTCAATATGTTGGATAATGTTGTGGAGAGGGCCACCGAGAGGGGGTTTGCATTTCCAAAGTCAAAGGTCGCCATCGCCTTGACCTGCCTGGACCTCCTGACCTTTCACAACGCTCAAACAGGAAACACATGTTGGAGGAGGAGACCACAGGCTAATTGTAAGCATCAACTATTTGTTAGCTATCAATCTTGTCCTTTGAGCATCTATACCTTATTTCCTAAACCATTATGCATGAGCTTTGCAGGATGATTTGGATCAGTGGATCAGAGGATGACATGAACAGGTATTTCCATTCGATCATACCCAAAATGATAACGTATACCCTCACTTAACATGCATGTGCTTGTGTGGAGTGCCTGCAAAATTAATAGCTCAAGTCTCTCAACACGCAGATGTGGAGAGGCTTCTCCTAGCGGTCATTGCAACTGTGATGTGCATTTCCTTGCTTTCGGCTCTGATCAAGTTTGTAGCGTCTGGGAATGTGCATATGAAAATCCACACGTAATAGTATTGTAATGCGATTTGGCTGTTATATTTTTTTCACACTGGTTTCTAGAGATGTTCATGTTATCTCATATAATATATCGAATTATAATGGATAAGTTAGTGTACATACTGATTTGAAGATCCTTTTGCTGTCATACACATATTACTGCAGGACCATAGTGGACCATTGCAATGCGGCAAATCAAATCTCAATACTCGGCACTCTTCTATGTGGATCAGTAAGTTGTTTATCTACTTTCACTTTTAAATTGCTTGTTGAACACACTTGATTCACTTTGTGTCTGTTATTTTAATCTTGCTATGTGCATACAGAAAAAATTCTACTTGCCCCTTGTCATGCACAAAATCGAATAAACATTGCAAATTACTTTACGCGAATACGATCCTGTAGTTAAATATTATTTGGTCTAAGAAATGAGATGAAGTTTGTCCCTAGAATATATAATGGACTGAAAACAAAACCCAAGATGTGGCAATTCAAACACCCAAAATAAATTACTTGCATACCTTGTTGAGATGATCTTTTTAAAGTTTATGCGTTTACCAGCTTGGTGAATGAATCACTTGAGCTCATGGTACTTTTCTCACTTCTCACTCCAACTGACTTCTTACTCCTGAAAGCAAACAGAATTGAAGGTCAAATAGTATACACAGGAATAAACACATCATTCATCTACTTTATATTTCATAGATTCAGTGTAGTAGAAAGGTATAACCGAAAAAAGTAAATGTGCCGAGTCAAGAAAAAATGCAGATAAAGAGAATAGTAAAAGACAGAGCTCGCCTAAGAAGTAAGACTGCTTATGAATGTGAGTTGTGACAGAAGAAAAGCAGGTAGGTATGCAGGGTTGATTTATTACAGGTGAATAACCACATGATGAAGAATATATTTTAGTAGAGATGAAGAATGCCTACATCTGTAGTACCAGTCCTTTATTTTATCCATTTTAGTAGGGATGAAGAATATACCAGGGGAAATGAGAAGCTTTTTTTGGCATATGCCAACTTTCTAAATGCTTAGCATGCAAAACATAACAGGAAACATATAACGTCGATGTGTTCCTGCTTGTTACAGTAAGTCCAGGTGTAGAATTAATATTTATTTACACTCTACTGGATATAATAGTACATGATTGCAATGCAACTCATGGGAGTTTTGCCAGTGAACATCCCCTGCTCCTGTATTTGTAATAAGACCAACACCTACAATGTTAGCAGCATGATTTTGTTCTCTCCTTGTCTTGGCTACTGACCAGGGGATCAAAGTGCAACCATTTACTTTAATTTCCTTGTAGATAGCATGGAGTTTGGACAAGTTTGGGCCCGTGTCTAGGACTGCGGAGGCCACCACATAGGCATCTGATTCCAGTATGACAGTATCTTCAGAACATCCAGGCAAGAAGTGGCTTTAACTTCTTCAAAATCAAAACGAGGTATCTTTAGTATCTTTAGCCACAATACGACCTGCAGGAAGACCACATGTGGAGTGTGCTTGGACGGCAGCTTGGCCGCCAGCTGCATGCCCTTCCAGGCGGCCAGGCAAAGATTCTTTGCCTCGGCAACCGCCTTGGCCTGGAGCCATGCCAGGTCGTCGTCGCCGAGGATGGATGCCGGCAACAACATCGATCTCTGTGATACCGACGGAGTTGGTTGTGGGGCGAGACCATGGCGGGGCGGCACGTCAATCTATGTGATACCTACGGCATTGGTTGTGGGGCAAGACCATGGCGGGGCAGCGCGAGGTCGTGGTAGGGAGAGGACATGGGCACGAGGCTGTGGAGGCTGGCAGGAGAGGAGGTCGGAAAAGCAATGCCGTGGTGGGGAAAAGCGACTTGTGTGAGCGGCTGCTGTGCAGTGAGGGGGCTACATGTACGGTGAGAGCGGTACGGTGAGGTACTTGTACATATAGGAGTGGCTACCTGTACGGTGAGAGCAGTCCTAAATACGCCCAACAAGTGATCTAGACGTACCACATGGCACATGTGGCAAACTATCCATGGCACATTTGGCCAACTATCCAAGTTAAGTTGATGATAGTATTTGATGAAAGTGATCTAGACATGAGCCCTTGTACATAAGATCTAGATATATGGAAATCTCACAAATTCCGAGAGACCATCTAGCGTACTTCTCAATTTTGGTATTGGTGGTGCCATTGTTTGATCTCCCAGATATTAGGCCTGCAAATAGTGTATTGAGACTGTACATAACTTCCAATATATGGAATTTAGTATTTGTACAACCTATTAAAGCATATAAGAAGAGCTAAGCACCGGAAACGGATTTTCCAGGAAGCTTCACATGGCAGAGAGAGAAGTTTTGGAAGCCACGGGTGGAGCGTTATCAAATAGGTCGAATCGTGTCTGCCAATCCAGCCGAGGGAGCGATACTCTCCTATCTAAGTCTGCCCCTATGTTCTGCCATGGACAGCCCCTGTTATGGGGTGACGTCCAGTGGACATTGATTTGATCTCCTTACAAGTTACCAAAAGTTGGATCAAGTACGAGCTTGCATAATTAGGCGGTTCAAACCAATGAATAGTCACAGAAGTTGTTTTATATGTTGATGAAGTGCGTACTTGTGTACTTAGGCGATTAGAACCATGTAATATAGTCACAAAAGTTGTTTTATATGCTACGATCCCAAGATTGTAAAGTGTTCACATGTTTTAAGAATTAAATTTCATATCACCTAACTAGCATGATGCATAATGAGTCATTCGGAATGGCAAGTGATCAGATATTAAACTCCCACTAAGCTATCACAATTAGGAGTAAAGTTGATGTGGATGGTTTGAGATTAAAGCTAACTAAGTCCAATTTTATGGATTCATCTGTAAGTATATCATTGATATTAGTTTTCCCATAGATTGCTCAGTTTTCCTAGACGAAGGTTCTCCATCATTAGCCTTGTTCTCATCATCATATTTGGCAGATTCTTGCCTTTGATCTTGAACTACATAAACCTGTAGGGTGGATAGACTCGGTACATACCGACTGGCAAGGTATAAGGAAAATAAAGGAGTAGAATACCAAAGTTGCACGGGTGAATATTATCACCAATAGTGATTCAATTTATCAGTACGAGCATATGATGAAAAGGGGACAAGCAAATACAATGAGTTTGTACTTCTACATGAAGTTAATGTGTCCAAAACTGAACTCGATAAAAGGTGTCCATGACCCATGATAACTTGAAGATTATCAACAGTATTTGAACTAAGCTAAACCAATGGTAGCCAATTCAGCACTGGTGTTAGATGATCAAATAAACTTGCTGATGATTCACCAAGAAACAACTAAGGTGCTATAGCTTACAAGTTAGTGTAAACTAAAGTTTGACAGTAGCATATTATACTATATATGCTTATGAATAACTAACAGTTATAACAATAGAAGCTTGGGCTAGCTAATATAGACCAAACCAAAAAAACTCAGGATTTGCGCACTTCAAATCATAAGCCTTTAAAGTACAAAATTAAGACACGTCTAAGGTTAAGCCTCTTTATGATGACTTCGGGTCGCCACATCATTGTGATATTTACAAGGAAAATATTGCAAACCATAGTGATATTTCAAAAGAGAAAAGTAGATACAAAGAAAGGGGATATATTGCTTCAATTCTTACATTTTCAGCCCTGTCAACTCCTTTTTAATCGTATGCGTCTTGATCACCTGTAGGACTGTAGGAGAAAAAATGCATAATGTATTAGCAAAAATGATGTTGCAATTCACAATAACAGTACCATAAGTGTTGTCCCACTTCTCCACAGCGTCTTGGTGGCCTAGCACTGGGGAGAATCTACCTCATCTACTGATTGGTTTCATCCATCTCTCTCTTCTTGACGCCCATACTGTTGCTGAAACATATGTGACATGCTTTTGCTGCTCCTCTGCATGAACTCTCACTTGACATTGACAACTCTTCTCTTCTGTATTAGTAATCTGCAAGAGCACAGATATTGGCACATGTCACATCAACAACTCTTAGTACTTTCTGATTTACTTATTTCTATGTAATATTGACATCCACTAAGATAGACAGACCGACCCACACACATGATAGCTTCGACCTGTTGCTCTCACGCCCTGGAGCCCAAGTATATCACGTACCCTAGAAACATATCAGATATCAAAGAAACTTGCTGATGATTCACCAAGAAACAACTAAGGTGTTATAGCTTACAACTTAGTGTAAACTACAGTTTGACAGTAACGGATTATACTATATGCTTATGAACAACTAACTAACACTTGTAGGAATAACTATACAAGTTTAGTACCCCCACTATGGAAAACTCACAAAACAAACAAAACAATCTAATATATTTGCAGATCTATCCGACCATATGGTCTCTGATTTTGTTGCATATCCCATAATAACTCTCTTAACATAAGAGGTCAATTCGACCGGGATAAAAAATGAATCTTTAAGCAAACAGGAAAACCAAAAGAAGGTAAAGATACATCCGGATACCAAATCACAGCCATGGTACCGCCAGTGCATAAGAATCCTCACCTTGTCGTGGTCGTCCCAGGTCAAAGACCGTCCCTCCAACTCGGACTAGGATGGCCTCGACACGGAGATCCACGCCGTGGCTCGGCTATGTGGCCGGCGCGAACTGATAACAGGGAGGCCTTTTGCATCTCCCGGCCGGCGGCCGGAACCGGCTGCTCAGCGCGCCAGATGTGCTCACTGCTGCTGACCTTATCCGGCCGGAACGGATAACCGTGGCGAGGAGTGGAGGAGACGGGCGACATCACGGTGGAGGGAATGGGAGGCGACGGTGAGCGTGGAGGGGAGGCGGCGGTGACAAGCCACGGTTGTGAGACATGGTGGCAGCAACGCGCTGTGGCGGTGAGAGATGGCGACGGCGACCCATGCCGGGAGAGTAAGGGCATGTACAACGCAAATAATGCCGATAATCGAAGAAGACAACCTATCCAAATCAGACGTTGTTGGGGTAAGATGAGCTCTGAAATTCTGATATTCGATGGCATGTGGCGCAAGGTCAACGATGCATTCGCAGCTACCGGACAATATAGCCAGGACTTAGTTTCCAAATCTCTAAAGATGTATAGGTTAGAACAGAATCAACCATTCAAATTTCTCAACATGTGGGTGTTCATACCGAACTATCCCCAGTGAAATGCGATGTACTGTCAGGTCAAAAAGCCATGATTTAGATAATAAATTGCTGTTCTCATTCCAAGTTGTACTCCCCAAATTTCCTTTTAGGACTATGTAAATTGAAGATCAGTCAGTTCGGAACATGCCAAACTGTAGATCACCGCATATTATTGTCCTACTATATGATAATCATACAAGTATTGTTCCATCGATTCAGGAAGAACATGGCGCACACAGATCACCATATAGTTTCATGTGTGCATCTCAATAGCAGTTAAATCCATTCACCAGGGATTGTACAACAAGCAGTAGGGAATTACCTCGACGCCATACTTGATTGAGATGCCAGGTAAACTTGTTCTTCCTGTACGCCTCGCGTTCGTGCGCCGCTGCCTCCTCCCTGCCTCCTCCCACCTTCCCGTTTGCCAGACTCGCCACGAGCACCTCCGGCCTCGTCCCCATGGGGTGGCGCAGCTGCTGCCTCCTCTGCTCGACGGCTCCCTCCCGCCCGCCCGTCAGCGTGGCCACGAGCTCCTCCGGCTTTGTCCCCATGTGGGAAGCCGCGCTGCTGCCTTGTCCGCTAGCATACCGCCCTCTTCCTATCCGCCGGCATCGCCGCCAGCTCCCCCAACCCGTCTCCATGGAGGAAGATGCGGGCTGCTGCCTCCTTCGCCCGCGCGCCGCCGTTCGCCGATTTCGCAGATGGGGGAAATCGGCCTGGAGGTCTCGTCCGGCTCGCTGGATCTGACAAGAGATGGCGGTGTTGGGAGGGGCGTGGACAGTTCGAGAAGAGAGAGTTGAGTGGCTCGTTTCGGTTGAATGGTTGGCGTCGACGCTTCGTTGCGTGCGTTGGAGAGACCGGCTCACACGGTCGTCTGAAAGGAAAATAAATTAAATAAGCACTCAAGCTAGCGCTCACACGTTGTAAGCCCAGATACTGGTACATGCCCCTATTTAACCAATATTGGCTTCGCAAGACAGATGAACTGAACTAGACAAAAAGACATATAATGATAATGGGATCATTGTATTAGAACATATATTTACATATATCGGGTCATAGTGCCAGGAAAACTTGTACATCTAGACGGTGTAATTCCTAGATTGATTTTCAATCCGTCGGTGAAACGTGCCAACGGCAAGTTCATATAATACTAACTAGAACTTGTCCACCCAGATGATGAGGGACCTTGCGTAGCAAGCTGTCGAGCTTAGAGCCATATTATTGGTACCCTAATAGCCATATTATTGGTATCCTAATTTAATTGCATTTTTTTAAAGATGAACCAGTTTTTTTGAGGAGAGGGAGGGGGAGGGGTGTAAAGATGAACCAGATGGACAAACTAGATCAGCCGTTGCCATACATATCACAGTAGTAGAAAAAGGGGTAAATCTGAGACACATTAGTGCCGGTTTGATTTTGAGCCGGCACCGGTTCCAACGGCTAGCCGGCGGCTCTCATTAGTACCGGTTCCAACGGCTAGCCGGCCGCTCTCATTAGTACCGGTTCGTGGCGAACCTTTAGCACCGGTTCGTGGCGAACCTTTAGCACCGGTTCGTGCCACGAACCGGTACTAAAGAGAGTGGTGGCAGGATGTTGTCAGTTCGGGGCCTGTCCAGCACCTTTAGTACCGGTTCGTTGCTAACCTTTGTGGTATTAAAGGTCGACGTAGATAAACCCTTCGTTCACCCGAGCCACTCCGTTCTTCCCCTTTCCCCTCACTTCCTCTGTTCTTCCCCTCTCTTCCTCAAGCTCCTCACAAATTTTGCCCAAAATTTGTCAAGATTTGAAGGCCCCCATCCATTCAAATGATCATAAAGGTTAGCAACTTTGTCCTTTCAACTCTCATTGCTAGATTAGCTCTTGCAATGCTTTGTATAATGATTAATTTGGGAGGAACTATATTTGCTAGTATTTGATTTATATGCAACTTGAGGTCAAAAATAACACTTAGTTTGCATATGTAGGTGTGGTTTACTTAGTGCCTTCTAAATCTCCGTCATAACCACCGTCGATCGCCCGCACCGTCCCGTCGCCGGCACCACCTTGTGGTGAGGTTCTTGTTCATGAATGTTTTACATTACCAAATTGATGTTTGTGTGATTTGGATATATAGTTACTCGTATAATTGTCTTACCCATACGTTGTTTATTATACATAGTGCCATGGTTTTGATATCCGTCCCCGTCGGCCCTCGTCCTTGTTATGATTCAGATGTGGTATATTCTCTTTTAAAACTAGTTATTGCATTTCGTGTTTATGACAAATTATGTCCATCAAGTTGACATAGATATTTTTATCTAGGAGGTATGTGAACCGGAAATTCCAACCGACCCTATTGTCGAGAGGTTAAATTTAGTTGAAAGAGAAAAAGATTATTTGAAAGAAAAATTGAAAAGAATTGAGGGGGAGAAGATGGGATTGGAGTTGCATGTTGCCGATGTCATCGATGATCATAAGATCAAGATGGAGAAAATGAGGTTGAAGATTAGAAAGATTAGAAAATATGTCATTGATAGTGTGGCTTGGTATCATTATGTTGTTGGATCAATTGTTACCTTAGTTGCGATCTTGATCGCATTTGTTGTTGCATTTAAATTCTTTAGCTAGAGAGTTATTTGTATGTTGCATATAATTAAGTGTTGTATATGAACTTTATGTATGAACATTATGCATGAACTTTATGTATGAACTTGTATTAATTTGGTCTACTCGGTGTTGTGTATAATGAAGATATGAGCCGACAATGGATGTATGATGACCGATGCTCTCCCGGGTTCATTAATGGCGTGCATACTTTTCTGCTTGCCGCTGAGGCAAACAAGCGGGCGGATGGTTTTATGCCTTGTCCATGTGCTGGTTGTAAGAATGGTCACAATTACTCTACGTCAAGAACCATTCACGTCCACCTATTTGAGTCCGGTTTCATGCCCCACTATAATGTTTGGACCAAGCACGGAGAAAGAGGGGTTATGATGGAAGACAATGAAGAAGAAGAGGACGACGACATCTATCCTTGCCATGGGTTCCCTGAATACGATGATACAACAATGGAGGAAGAAGCTGAGCCGGCAATGCGGGAACAAGCTGAAGAAGAGGCATCAGATGAGCCTGTTGATGATCTAGGTCGGGCCATTGCCGATGCAAAGAGAAATTGCGCAAGTGATTTGGAGAGGAAGAAGTTGCAATGCATGTTAGAGGATCACAAGAAATTGTTGTACCCGAATTGCAAAGCTGACAAAAAAAAGTTGGGCACCACACTGGAATTGCTGCAATGGAAGGCAGAGAATGGTGTATCTGATAAGGGATTTGGAAAGTTGCTGGTAATGATAAAGAATATGCTTCCAAAGGACAACGAATTGCCCGAGAGTATGTATGAAGCAAAGAAGGTTGTCTACCCTCTAGGGTTAGAGGTGCAGAAGATACATGCATGCCCTAATGACTGCATCCTCTACCATGGTGCGTACGAGGATTTGAACGCTTGCCCGGTATGTGGTGCATTGCGTTATAAGATCAGTCGCGATGACCTTGGTGATGTCGAGGGCGAGCGCCCCAGGAAGAAGATTCCTGCCAAGGTGATGTGGTATGCTCCTATAATACCACGGTTGAAATGTTTGTTCCAAAAAAAGAGCATGCGAAGGCGATGCGGTGGCACAAAGAAGACCGTAAGAAAGACGGAAAGTTGAGAGTATCCGCTGACGGTTCGCAGTGGAGAAAAATCGAGAGAAAGTACAGGGAGGAGTTTGCAGGTGACCCAAGGAACGTATAGTTTGGTCTAAGCGCAGATGGCATTAATCCTTTTGGGGAGCAGAGCAGCAACCATAGCACGTGGCCTGTGACTCTATGTTTGTATAACCTTCCTCCTTGGTTGTGCATAAAGCGACAGTTCATTATGATGCCAGTGCTCATCCAAGGCCCTAAGCAACCCGGCAACGACATTGATGTGTACCTAAGGCCATTAGTTGAAGAACTATTACAGCTGTGGAATGGAATAGGTGTACGTGCGTGGGATGAGCACGGACAGGAAGAATTTGACCTAAAGGCTTTGCTATTCGTGACCATCAATGATTGGCCTGCTCTCAGTAACCTTTCAGGACAGACAAACAAGGGATACCATGGATGAACGCACTGTTTGGATAATACTGACAGTATATGTTTGGAGAGTTGTAGGAAGAATGTGTACCTGGGACATCATCGATTTTTTCCGAGCAGGCATCCCGTAAGAAAGAAAGGCAAGCATTTCAAAGGTGAGGCGGATCACCGGACGAAGCCTCGCCACCGTACTGGTGCTGATGTACATGATATGGTCAAGGATTTGAAGGTAATCTTTGGAAAGGGTCCTGGCGGACAACCTGTTCCGAAGGATGCTGACGGACGCGCGCCCATGTGGAAGAAGAAATCTATATTTTGGGACCTACCCTATTGGAAAGACCTAGAGGTCCACTCCGCAATCGACGTGATGCACGTGACAAAGAATCTTTGCGTGACCCTGCTTGGCTTCTTGGGCGTGTATGGGAAGACAAAAGATACACCAGAGGCACGGGAGGACCAGCAACGTATGCACGAAAAATACGGCATACATCAGGGTCAGGCCAGCTACGCTCTTACCAAAGAAGAGAAGGAAATCTTCTTTGAATGCCTGCTCAGCATGAAGGTACCGTCTGGCTTCTCGTCGAATATAAAGGGAATAATAAATATGGCAGAGAAAAAGTTCCAAAACCTAAAGTCTCATGACTGCCACGTGATTATGACGCAACTGCTTCCGGTTGCATTGAGGGGGCTTCTATCGGAAAACGTTCGATTAGCCATTGTGAAGCTATGTGCATTCCTCAATGCCATCTCTCAGAAGGTAATCGATCCAAAAATCATACCAAGGTTACAGAATGATTTGGTGCAATGTCTTGTCAGTTTTGAGTTGGTGTTCCCACCATCCTTATTCAACATCATGACGCACGTCCTAGTTCACCTTTGCGAAGAGATTAACGTTTTGGGTCCTGTATTTCTACACAATATGTTCCCCTTTGAGAGGTTCATGGGAGTCTTGAAGAAATATGTTCATAACCGTTCTAGGCCAGAAGGAAGCATCGCGAAGGGCCATGGAAATGAGGAGGTCATTGAGTTTTGTATTGACTTTATTCCTGACCTTAAGCCGATTGGTGTTCCTGAATCACAGTATAAGGGCAGACTGGATGGAAAAGGCATGCTAGGAGGGGATCAAATAATATGTATGGACGGGCATTCTCTCACTGAAGCACACTACATAGTTCTACAGAATTCCGCCTTGGTGGCTCCGTATATGGAGGAACACAAGAATTTTCTACACTCCAAACACCCGGAGAAGTCTGACGACTGGATTACACGTGAACAAACAAGGAATTTCGCCGGTTGCTTGCAGAAACGTGCCATGCATGATGACGGTATTGAAGATGACCTATACTCGTTGTCCCAGTTACCATCTTCGAATATAATGACTTTCAAAGGGTACCAGATAAATGGAAATACATTTTACACGATCGCCCAAGATAAGAAGAGCACCAACCAAAACAGTGGTGTCCGCTTTGATGCAACAACCAACACGGGAAAGAAAACATATTATGGTTACATAGATGACATATGGGAACTTAACTATGCAGGTGGTTTGAAGGTCCCTTTGTTTCGGTGCAAATGGGTCAATATGACACGAGGCGGGGTAACGGAAGACCCACAGTACGGAATGACAACAGTGGATCTCAACAATCTTGCGTATGCAGAAGAACCATTCGTCCTAGCCAATGATGTGGCGCAGTTTTTTTATGTGAAAGACATGTCTACCAGGCCGAGAAAAAGAAAAGATAAAGAAGCGAATGGATCATACGACGAGCCAAAGCGCCACATAGTTCTTTCAGGGAAAAGAAACATCGTGGAAGTGGATGACAAGACAGACATGTCAGAAGATTATGAAAAGTTTGATGAAATTGCTCCATTCACAGTGAATATTGACCCGAGCATCCAGTTAAATGATGAAGATTTTCCATGGCTACGGTGCAAAGGGACACACGCGAAGAAAAAGTTTCACACCCAAAGATCCGGGATGTGATCGGCTTCACTATCTTCACTTTCTTCTATGTTTCACACCCAGGAGGGAATCTCTGTAATAGTTAGGGTAGTTATGTGTTATGCACAAACTAGTGATTCACACAAAATTTCAAATAATTCAAAATTTAAACTATTCAAATTTGAAAACTACCGGCACTAATAGAAAGTTTGTAAGTTTTTGTACATAAAATAAAAATATTCAGAAAGAAACTCTAAATACAGCAAAAAAATAACTCAAAAATAAATAAAACAAAAATAAATAAAGCAAAAAAAATTAAGAAAATAAAAAAGCCCGCCTACTGGGCCAAAGCGACCTGCATACGACTAGAAACACAACCTTCTGTTGGGCCAGGACGCAGGCCTACAAAGGCCCAGTAGGCCTATAGGGCAGCACTGAACAGGTAGGCCCAGTAGGCCTGCTTACGAGAGGAGCTCGAGAGAACTACCGCACTGGGGCTTATAAACCAGTGCGGTAGCCCTTCGACTAGCGAGGTGGGACTAAACTTGCCGCACTGCATTGCGCCAGCGCACCCCCTTTAGTACTGGGTGGTGGCTGCAACCGGTACTAAAGAGAGGGTCTTTAGTACCGGTTGGTGCCACGACTCAGTACTAAAGGGGGGGTGCTTCCCGCCGCTTGGCCTGACCAAAATAGACCTTTAGTACTGGTTGGTGGTACCAACCGGTACTAAAGGTCCATCCTATATATACAATAGTTGAAAAAAATTCACTTTCCCTATCTGTTTCTTCCCTCCGTCGCGCCGCCCTGCCCCGATCGACGCCGTCCCCGTCGACGTTGCCGCCCCCTCCCCTTGTCGCCGACCCCGGCCGTCCCCGCCCCTCGTCGCCGCCCCCGTCGACGTCGCCGCCCCTGTCGTGGTTCTAAGTCTGACAGTAGAATGGGGGGTAGGTATGGAGAGGCAAGATCCTAGCTATGGAGTAGTTGTACACGCAAGGGATTTACGAGTTCAGGCCCTTCTCGGAGGAAGTAACAACCCTACGTCTCGGAGCCCGGAGGCGGTCGACTGGTTTCTGTGTATATGAGTTACAGGGGTGCGAACGCTTTACACTAAGGAGGGGGTGGCTTATATAGAGTTTGCCAGACCCCTCCAGCCCTCAGTTATGCAGGGTTTAAAGTACATTAAGACAGGGGGTTACTGGTAACGCCCTCATAAACTGTCATGAAGACTATCAAAGCTACTTAATGTCAGACCGTTGCGTGCTGAGTGACTTTAGGTCTCCTAGCCGTCGAGTGGTTAGCTTCATGGTCGAGTGGCTATCTTCATCGTCGAGTGTCCTTGAGTTCGTCGAGTGAAGTCCCTCTTGGTCGACTGGAAGGTAGCTTCTTCTAAGGATGTCCTTGGGTAGGGTACCTTAGATAGGTCCATGACCCTACCCTAGGTACATGACTTCATCATTAGCCCCCGAATGGATCGAGGTTCGAGTGAGGAAGGAGTTGATAATTTTCTCCGACCTATTTCCCGTGCTCTGATTATGTCGTATCCTGGATCAGCGATTTTTCTTTTTTGGCGTTGGCATTAACTTTTCTTTCAGTCGCCTTGATCCATTCCTTTCTTCTGTCGAGTGAACTTTTGAACTTAGTGAACTTCCGAGCGACGGATCGCAGGAAATCTATCGTCTGACAGACTGATCTGCCGTTAGCGGATTTTGTGGGATCCGAATTTTGGGAAGCGCGTGAAGCGGGGCGGACCGCGGTACTCGGATGGGATAAGGCGTGGACGCCTCGATTTCCGCGCCACCTTTTTCGCCATGTATCATGCGTGCGCGACTGTTTCGGGATGTGACAGGACCGCCCGGGCCTACTTGTCAGCCACTCGGAAGCGTCCTTATATAAAGCGCCGGGCGAGGGTTTTTGAACAGTGCCTTCTCATTCTCCTCTCTGCCCTCTTTGTCTCCGCCCGCTGTGCCTGCTCTCGCCTCCGCCTGTCCACTCCTTATATAAAGCGCCGGCGACAATGGTGAAGGAGAAGACGGCAGCCTTGGAGCGCGCGAAGAAGGCGACGGCGACGGGGAAAGCGAAGGGGAGAGCGTCCAGTCGGGGCGGATCTTTATCAAGGTCCCGCCTACCAAAAGGTTGGGTCCAAGGGGATTGGATCTGCTCGACCATCACTGAGACGGATCTCATGACCTGGCCAACGAGGGTCTGATCCCCCACGGGTCAGCAAGGCTTCCGGGGACCGAGTGTCAACCGCAGCCGCAGGAGGGTGAGTGCGTTCTCCTAGCCACTCATGTAGACCGTGGATTCTCTCTGCCGCCGAGTGTTTTCTTCCGAGGGTTTCTGAACTTCTTTGGGGCGCAACTCCACCATTTCACTCCCAATTCCATTGCCTATCTTGCTGCTTTCGTGTCCATGTGCGAGAACTTCCTGGGTTGTCGACCACACTGGGGTCTCTTTAAGCACATATTCACCTGTCGCTCACAGACGGTGAAAAAGGCGAGTCCGGATGATGAGAGGACTAAGGTTATCCAGATGTGCGGGGGTCTTGGGATTCAGATGAGGAATAAGAGTACTTTCCAGGCCATGACCCTTCCTGAGTCGGTCAGAGGGTGGCAGTCGACTTGGTTCTACTGCCAAGACGAGTGAAGCCAGGGCAGTCGACTGGTCTCCCTCCGTTCTCCATGGACCGAGTGGACAAACCCTCTTCTCTGAAGGTGCTTCCTGAGGAGAAAGCTCAGGTAAAAATGTTGATGGAACGCGTAGTCCAACTTGTTAGGGACGGAGTGACGGGTATGGATCTTCTGGAGGTCTTCCTTAGACGGCGCATCCAACCGCTTCAGTACCGAGGCCACCCGATGTGGCTGTACTGTGGTACCGAAGACACCACTTGGGTCCATCCAGAACCGGTCGACGACGCCACACCAGAGAGGTGGGTGACCGCAATCACAGGGAATAAGGACAACCCTCGAGGGGCTAGGAGGATTCCACCACTCGACTGTACCTACACACCGGACACGGTATGACCACTTATCTCCAATTGTAATCTTGCTTTATTCATTCTGCTTCACTGTGAATTGGTCGATTGACCTTTGTTTTGTTTTGTTGTCTGACAGGCCACCACTGAGTTATACTCGATGCCCAATGGAGCGCAAACGCCGACTGAGGAGGAGGAAGGAAGTGGGGGCGAAAGCTCGGAGGAGTGGGATTCGGATGCTGACGACGATGATGAGGGTGATGACTCTGGTGAGGAGGAAGAGGAGGAGGAGGAGGAGGAAGTTGTACCTCCTCGCTCGGAAAGACGCTCGAAGCTTGTCCATGATCCCGCGGCCGAGCATGGTAAGGGGGTCGCAACCGTCACGCAGTCGTCCAAGCGCCCTCGGACTACTTCTCCGGTGCCGACTGAGAAAGCCCCGAAGCAATCTCGAGTGGCACCATCGAAGTCGGCGAAGGTCTTGCCTAAGATGAAGATGGTGATCCCCACTATCTCAGGGTAATGGTGTAGCTTGAGTTTGTCTGTTCCACATGAACTTATTCTTGGTCGACTCATGAGCTAATCGACTGACTTCTGGAACTGCAGTGCTGCTACTTCTGATACCTCGGTCAGAGCTGAAGATCAGGAGATGGAGGATGCTGTTACTTCGAAACCTGGTATGACTCTTGTAGTTCCATCTTCAGTTGATTGGCTTCTTGTCTCTAATTTTGATTCTTTTTCTGCAGCTTCATCTAACGTCGTTATCGACCTTCCCGATGACGACGACGAGGAACCACTGAGGCAGAGAAGGAACAAGAAAGCATCTGCTGGCAAGGCGACTCAGGACGTGCCAGCACCCGAGACATTGGTCGTGGAGGGAGACAATGTCACTCGGCCTACCGTAACCTTTGCGGTGCCGTTGACGAGTGCTCATCCTTCATCGTCGAGTGTTGCTCAACCCTCACTTTTCTCAACTTACCACGTCCCAGAAGACCAAGCTAGTGCTGCTAAAGAAGCAATACGCCAAGCGGGGGTCATGATGGAGCAAGTGAAGGCAATCCGAGAAGCCAGCCAGGCAGCCTATGACGCCAGTTCAGCTCTTCAGAGTAATGTTCAGGTCAGTCGGTCACTGCATGTTCTGTTAGGATATGATATCTGAAAACTCTTCTTTCTGAAATTCCTAGAGTTTGTCCTACACCCACTGGGTGTGTCGATTGAAATTCCGGGTTAGTGGGGGCACGCTGAGTGCACCCACTGGGTGTAGTCCCCAAGGCTATGGTGGACTGCTGGCAGTCGACCATAGTCTTTATGTCTTAAGTTCTTCCCTTACTCGACTAGGTCGAATAGATTCATACACCGGTGGGGGCACGCTGAGTGCACCCACTGGGTGTAGTCCCCGAGACTGTGGTCGACTGCTGGCAGTCGACTATAGTCTGAAGAACACCTCCCGTTTTTTTTTGTTGGTCGACTGGTCGACTCTAACTGATGAAACTAGTGGGGGCACGCTGAGTGCACCCACTGGGTGTAGTCCCCGAGACTATGGTCGAATGTTTGTATTCGGCCGTAGTCTTAGAAATGCTATGATTTTTCCTTAGTCACTCGGAAGTGAATTGTCTTTGACATCTGTCAATTGGTTCTTCGTAGAAATCCTGCGACCTTGCGGCTCGTTATACTGAGTTGGAGAACAAACACATCCAGCTCGAGCTTGATCTAAAACTGACCCAAGAGAACCTAACGAAGGCGAAGGGGGAAGCTAAAGGTATGTTTGGTGAGGCCTTCGACGACTGCCTTTGCCTCTCGTTTGTTTCAGAGTCTGATATCACTGTAACTTTGCAGACAAAGTGAGGGACGCCCTGAAGAAGAAAGACCTTGACTTGGCTGAGATGCAGAAAGCGGCTTTAGAGAAGACCAAGCTCGCAGATGAGAAGCTGGCTTCAGTCACCAAGCTTGAAGAAGAAAACACCAATCTGAAAGCTGCTCTTGATGCTGCCAACAAGGAGGTCAGTCGACTGAAAAGTGACAAGATTGCCCTGAATGACAAGGCCAGTGAGTTGGTGGGAAAGAAGAACGATCTGGAGGCTTATCTGAGTGGACTCGCCAAGAAGCTATTCCTCATGCTTGAAGGTAATCTTTTGTATCAAACAGACATTTTAACTGTGATCTCCGACTGTTTTCTTGACTCGGTGGTTGTGCTTGCAGAATTTTGCCAGAACTTTGAAGAGGAGACTGGTCGACTGGAAATAAACCTGGATCCCATCAACTCTCCTGTGAAAGATGAAGTCGCCATGAATGTGCTCCGGCTTGAATCTCGTGTTGCTGCTGTCGTCGACTATCTCGCAAGGCTGAAGGTCGCAACTTCTCGCATCGACACAACACTCTGGCCAAGAGAGACGCTCCAGAACGACCTCGAGTCTCTGATGACTCGACTGAACGAGGTCCCAAGTCGAGTGCAGGAGTGGAAGAAGTCTTCTGTCAGGTGTGGCGTGGATGTTGCTCTGTCTCTGGTCCGCGTTCACTGCAAGGATGCACGAGAGGACAAGTTGGCGGCCCTTGGAGTGGCTAACACCAACAGGCATGATTTCCAATCTTTCATGGAGACCTTCATCACCGCTGCCACTCGGATTGCAGATGGAATCGACCTGGATGAGTTTGTTGCACCTTCCAGCCCTCCACAGGAGGGGTAAAAAACTTCTGAGCTTGATACTTTAAATTTTCCTCGGTATGCCGAGTGAGTTTTGTAACCGACAAACCTTAACAGGCTTAGCACCTGAGCACTTTCGGTTCCGTTAGGTGTTATCCGAACTTGGATTCGACGTTGAATATGTTTGCATTTGGTTTGAGGTGTCTTTTGCAGGCTAAAGCGAGGCGCTCATTGCAATCGACTTGTTCCCCGATACACTTAGGCGAGCACTGGGCTGCAGCTAAGCCCCCGAGTGGGAGGTCTGCTCTCCACTCGGTAGGATTTTCAAAAACTTAGGCGAGCACTGGGCTGCAGCTAAGCCTCCGAGTGAGAGGTCTGCTCTCCACTCGGTAGGATTTTTCAAAAGCTTAGGCGAGCACTGGGCTGCAGCTAAGCCCCCGAGTGGGAGGTTTGCTCTCCACTCGGTAGGATTTTCAAAAACTTAGGCGAGCACTGGGCTGCAGCTAAGCCCCCGAGTGGGAGGTTTGCTCTCCACTCGGTAGGATTTTCAAAAACTTAGGCGAGCACTGGGCCGCAGCTAAGCCCCTGAGTGGGAGGTTTGCTCTCCACTCGGTAGGTTTTTCAAGAACTTAGGCGAGCACTGGGCTGCAGCTAAGCCTCCGAGTGGGAGGTTGCTCTCCACTCGGTAGGATTTTCAAAAACTTAGGCGAGTACTTGGACTACAGCTAAGCCTCCGAGTGGAAGGCTGGCTTACCACTCGGTAGGATTTTCAAAAACTTAGGCGAGTACTTGGACTGCAGCTAAGCCTCCGAGTGGAAGGCTGGCTTACCACTCGGTAGGATTTTGTTTAACTTAGGCGAGTACTTGGACTGCAGCTAAGCCTCCGAGTGGAAGGTTGGCTTACCATTCGGTAGGAATTTGTTTAACTTAGGCAAGAACTTGGACTGCAGCTAAGCCTCCGAGTGGAAGGCTGGCTTACCACTCGGTAGGATTTTGTTTAAGTTAGGCGAAACGAATTTCGCAGCTAAGCCTTCGAGTGGGAGGCTGGCTCACCACTCGGTTAGGATTTTTTTTACAGACTTAGGCGAATCAGATTCGCAGCCAAGCCACCCACTGGGGGATTGCTTTATGTGGACAAAAGTAATAACAATTACAGGGAAAATCATAAAGCTCTTGTCTTTGATAAATAAACTACAGAAGTACTTTTATTACAACTCATCCGAGTGAATACTTAAGTGTAAAAGGGGCGGAGAAGCTCCGCGTTCCAAGCTCGGGGCTCGTCGATCTGATGCTCGACATTGTAGAGACGGTATGCTCCATTGTGGAGAGCCTTGGTGACGATGAAGGGACCTTCCCAAGAAAGAGCAAGCTTGTGTGGTTTCTGCTGATCCACTTGGGGAACCAAATCTCCTTCCTGGAAGGCTCGGCTCTTCACGTTTTTTGCGTGGAAGCGACGCAAGTCTTGTTGATAAATGGTCGATCGGATCAGGGCCATCTCCCTTTCTTCCTCTAAAAGGTCGACTGCATCCTGCCGTGCTTGTTCTGCTTCAGCTTCGGTGTAGAGCTCGACCCGAGGAGCATTGTGGAGAAGGTCACTCGGCAAGACTGCTTCAGCTCCGTAGACCAAGAAGAACGGAGTTCTTCCAGTCGACCGGTTGGGCGTGGTCCTTAACCCCCAAAGCACCGAGGGAAGTTCGTCGACCCATGCACCAGCCGCATGCTTGAGATCAGGCATCAAACGGGGTTTCAACCCTTTGAGAATCAAGCCGTTGGCTCGTTCTGCCTGTCCATTCGACTGTGGATGGGCGACTGAAGCATAGTCGACTCGTGTGCCTTGAGACATGCAGAAAGCTCTGAATTCTTCGGAATCGAAGTTTGACCCGTTGTCAGTGATGATGCTGTGCGGGACTCCATATCTGAATATTAATTCTCTGATAAAGCTGACAGCAGTACCGACATCGAGGTTCTTGATGGGTTTCGCCTCAATCCACTTGGTGAACCTGTCGACTGCTACCAGCACATGGGTGAAACCGCTTCTGCCTGTTCTCAAAGGGCCGACCATATCCAACCCCCATACTGCAAAGGGCCAAACAAGTGGTATGGTCTTTAAAGCTGAGGCGGGCTTGTGTGACATATTGGAGTAAAATTGACATCCCTCACACTTGTCGACTATCTCCTTAGCCATTTCATTCGCTCTTGGCCAATAAAATCCGGCTCGATATGCTTTGGCCACAATGGTCTGGGAAGACGCATGATGGCCACAGGTCCCTGAGTGGATGTCGTCAAGGATTATTCGACCTTCCTCTGGCGTTATGCATTTCTGACCAACTCCAGTCGCGCTTTCTCTGTACAGCTGCCCCCTTATCACAGTAAAGGCTTTAGATCGGCGGACGATCTGTCGAGCCTCTTCTTCGTCCTCCGGGAGTTCTTTCCTCAAGATATACGCGATATACGGTACTGTCCAATCGGGAGTGATCACCAAAGCTTCCATGATCAGGTCGACCACTACTGGAACTTCAACCTCAGTTGGATCCGTAACGCTCTTAGGTTGCGGGGCTTCATCGGTAAAAGGATCTTCTATGACTGATGGAGTATGGATATGCTCCAAGAACACATCACTGGGGATGGCTTCTCTCTTGGATCCTATCTTCGCCAAATCATCAGCCGCTTGATTTTTCAGTCGGGGTATATGGTGGAGCTCTAACCCTTCGAATTTCTTTTCGAGCTTCCTCACTACATTGCAGTATCCAATCATGGCTGGGCTTCTAACGTCCCACTCCTTCATCACCTGATTGACCACCAAATCTGAGTCGCCATAAACCATAAGGCGACGGACGCCGAGTGAAATGGCCATGCGCAACCCATACAAAAGTGCTTCATATTCTGCTTCATTGTTGGAGGAATCAAAGTGGATCTGGAGCACATATCTGAGCTTATCTCCTCAGGGAGAAACCAAAACTACCCCAGCACCAGAACCATTTAACATCTTAGAGCCATCAAGAACATGGTCCAATGCTCCGAGTGAACTTGAGTCGGCTGCTGTTGTTCAATCCACTCGGCAAGGAAATCTGCTATAGCTTGGGACTTAATGGCTTTCTTTGCCTCAAATTTGATATCAAGGGGAAGGAGTTCAATCGCCCATTTAGCCACTCGACCAGTTGCATCTCTGTTGTGCAGAATCTCTGACAATGGTGCGTCGCTGACGACTGTAATGTCATGATCAGAGAAATAATGAGCAACCTTCTTCATGGTCATGTAGATCCCATATACGAGCTTCTGATAATGAGGATATCTTTGCTTCGATGGGGTCAAAACTTCAGAGAGATAATACACTAGGCGCTGAACTTTGAAGGTTTTACCTTCCTCTTCCCGCTCGACCGTAAGTACTGTACTGACGACCTGTCCTGTGGCTGCAATGTAAAGCAACAGAGGCTCTTTCCTGATTGGAGCAGCAAGCACCGGCTGGGTGGAGAGCAGAGCTTTTAGCTCGGCAAACGCTGCATCAGCTTTTGGAGTCCACTCGAACTTGTCTGCCTTCTTCATCAGTCGGTAAAGAGGCAACGCCTTTTCACTGAGGCGAGAGATGAATCGACTTAACGCGGCCAAGCATCCAGTAAGCTTCTGGACATCGTGCACACGCACAGGGCGTTTCATTCGGAGTATGGTGCCAACTTTTTCTGGGTTAGCATCGATTCCTCGTTCTGAAACGAGAAAACCGAGTAACTTTCCGCCAGGCACCCCGAATGTGCACTTTGATGGATTAAGCTTGATATCATATCTCCTGAGATTGGCAAATGTTTCAGCTAGGTCAGTCAATAGGTCGGAACCCTTTCGTGACTTGACCACGATATCATCCATGTACGCTTCCACATTCCGACTGATTTGAGTGAGTAAACACTTTTGAATCATTCTCATGAACGTGGCTCCGGCATTCTTGAGACCGAATGGCATGGTGATATAGCAGAAGCACCCGAATGGAGTGATGAAAGCTGTTTTGATTTCATCAGGTCCATACAGACGGATCTGATGATACTCGGAATAGGCATCTAAAAAAGACAATCTCTCGCATCCCGCAGTCGAGTCGACAATTTGGTCGATGCGAGGGAGAGGAAAATGATCTTTTGGGCAGGCCCGATTGATATGTTTGAAATCAATGCACATGCGAAGTGAGTTGTCCTTCTTGGGAACCATGACGACATTGGCGAGCCACTCGGAGTGGTATATCTCTCGGATAAACTCTGCTGCAAGGAGTCGAGCCACCTCCTCGCCAATGGCTTTTTTCTTCTGAACGGCGGACCGTTGAAGATGTTCTTTAACAGGTTTCACTTTTGAGTCGACTCTAAGGCGATGCTCAGCCAGCCCCCTGGGAACATCCGGCATGTCAGCTGGCTTCCATGCAAAGATGTCCCAGTTCTCACGGAGGAACTGGATGAGCGCTTCTTCCTATTTAGAGTCGAGTGTTGTGGAAATATGGGTCGGAGCTAAGGATGGCAATTTTATCCATGGACATGGATACCCATGGATATCCGACCCGAATGGATAGGGTTTGGATATGCTTTAGTGTCCATGGACGACGCCCAAACCCGACCCGATTGCTCGTGGGTAGGACATGGATATAATCTTTTATCCATGGATATATCCAAACCCGACCCGATAGTATGACTTATTGGGAAAAAAATCTGCTATGCCTACCCCAGAGTCACATTTCCCGCTGCAATTTTACACTTTGTTATCTAAAACATGCAAAAGAAATTGCACAATCCCCGTCGTAACTTTTAATAGTTGATATTCAATCCCATCCATAACATACTCCAACACCCCTTCTTTTATTTTTGTCTCCTTGTTAAATGACTCCTCATTCTCATCTATTAGAAAAAAAATCCTAAATGGTTTTTGGTTGTTAGTGGGCATTGATTTACCATAAGTTGATGTTTACTGTAAGTGAGGCCAAGCCTGCCACGAGGTGAAGATTGGAAGAGCTTATGTTAACATTGTATTATGTCTTATTTATATGTCTCGAGAGGACCCAATGGATATCCAGTGGGTATGGATATCCGACGTGTTTAGACATGGACACATATTTTCACCCATGGATGTTTTCATGGTTGGGCAAAGACTATCTTCATGGATATGGATATGGATTAGATATTGTTCAACCCGGTCCAAACCCGACCCATCGCCATCCTTAGTCGGAGCTGCGTTGGGGTCAGTCGGGTGGATATGAACTGGCTTCGTCTCCCCTTATGACTGGAACGCTGACTCTGTGGCGGGCTTCTTGGCCCGCAGCAAATCACTCGGATCTGCATTTTTCTTGTATCCTTCCAGCTCTACCACTGTTATCTGGGCATCCCCAATCTTCGAGCCTTTCTGGAAACACTCTTCTGCCTTCTTCCGGCTGCCAGTGATAGTGATCACTCCTTTGGGGCCAGGCATCTTTAATTTGAGGTACACATAACATGGTCGAGCCATGAAGCGGGCATAGGCTGGTCTTCCCAAAATAGCGTGGTAAGCGCTTTGGAAATCCACGACTTCAAATGTCAGCTTCTCTTTGCGGAAATGCTTTGAGTCGCCGAACACTACATCCAGAGCTATTTGACCGAGTGACTCAGCCTTCTTTCCAGGAATGACTCCGTGAAAACTCATGTTGCTGGAGCTGAGCCTGGACATCGGAATGCCCATTCCCTTGAGCGTCTCTGCATACAGTATATTCAACCCACTGCCGCCATCCATCAATACCTTCGTCAGTTGAGTGCCTTCGACGACTGGGTCGACCACCAGCGCTTGCCTCCCAGGGGTGGCAATGTGAGTAGGGTGATCGGACTGGTCGAACGTAATGGGAGTTTGCGACCATTTCAGATAGCTTTGTGTCGCCGGGGCGACCATATTTACCTCTCGGTTGATCACTTTCAGTCGACTTTTGCTCTCTACATCAGCAAAAATCATCAGGGTGGAATTGACATGAGGGTACCCCCCATCACTGTCCTCCTTGTCCTCGGCCTTGTCCGACTCCTTCTCTTTGTCCTTGGGCTGTTTTCTTTGAAACTGTTGGATTAAGAGCCGACACTGGCGAGTGGTATGTTTCGGGTAGATGAAGTTACCCTCTTCGTCTTTCTTCGTGTGGATGTGACACGGTAGATCCATCACGTCATTTCCTTCTTTATCCTTTACCTTTTTGGGGTTCCAAGATCCTTTGGGCTTCCCTTTGAATTTTCCCTGAGTCACGGTCAGAGCCTCTCCAGGAGCAGCTGGCTCGGCCTTCCGCTTCTGCTTCCGACTGGAGTTTCCTTTTTCCGATTGACTCGGCTTATACTTTCCACTCCAGAGCCTGTCCTCTTCTTCACCATTAGTGTATTTGGTGGCAATCTCCATCATTCGACTCAGCGTCATATCTCCGGTTCGACCAAACTTCAAGCTCAACTCTCTGTTCTTGACACCATCCTTGAAGGCGCAGACCGCTTGATGGTCCGACACATTCTCCACGGTATGATGCAAAGTGATCCATCTCTGGATGTAATCTCTCAATGTCTCACTCGACTTTTGTACGCAGACTTGCAGCTCCGTCAATCCGGTCGGTCGCTTGCAAGTTCCCTCGAACGTCCTGACGAACACTCGGGAAAGATCTTCCCAGGTGTAAATGCTGCTAGGAGCTAACTGATTCAACCACGCCCTGGCCGAACCCTCTAGCATGAGTGGCAAATGCTTCATGGCCACCTCATCATTACCACCACCAATCTGTACCGCCACTCGGTAGTCTTCAAGCCAAGTTTCAGGCTTGGACTCTCCGGTGAACTTACTTACCCCAGTCGCCAACCTAAAGTTGGGGGGTATCACTACGGCTCTGATGGCTCTGCTAAAGCATTCTGGACCTGAAACATGGACTCGACTACTAGTGGGCACATCTCTGTCATGGCCACCTCTATGAGCTCTGTTCCGATCGACCAAACCTTGCACGATGATGGATCTCGCATCAAAGCCTGGTTCTCTGGGGTCGACCGGAGCTCTCCGCCCAACACTGAGCTGGCGCCTGTCATCTTGCTGCCGATGGGCGTTAGACCCACTTCTCGGGGGAGGAGTGGGCACTCGACGCCTATCATCTCGATCAAATCGGTCATCATAGTGGTCCCGCCGGCCTTCACGTCCCACGCGCCTCGGAGTTGACCTTGGGCTGTGAGCCGACTGAACAGTATTCGCAGCGACGGATCGACTGTGAATCCTGTTGTGCGACTGTGACACAACTGAATTCTGATCTCCTGCCGCCCGGAGCAAATCCCTGATTTGTATCAAGCCTCTTCCAGCCTCCGACTGAGAGGGTTGAATTGACTCCGCTATACGGGCTGTAGCTGCCAAATTCTGAATCAGGGTTCGATATACCTGAGTCGGTTGCGGAAAGAGCTGACGTCGGCTGGAGTCAGGTACTCGTTGACGCGCACGCTCGTCGAGTGCTCGCTGTAGGTTCTCCAGTCGAGTGCGTTCAGCCAAGTTGGCCAAACGCGCCTCTTCCAAGGCACGAGCCTCAGGAGTTTCTCCTGCGATGGGAGTATGCAGGGCATCCATGTTCCGGCGGCGAAGATCTTCTCTTTGCTGAGAAGTGAGTGGCTCGGGCTGATATTCTTCGTGGGCCTGAGCGGGGTCGCCTCCATCGTCCATCCCGTCGATGTGGGGGAAACCGGGAGGGCTATGGGGCCTGTTGACCATCAGGACCTCCGCCGCTGGATCACTGCTGTCGCACTCGGATGCAGTCTCTACGGAGCCAGTCGACAGATCGAACAGGCCGTAGAGAGATTCGTCGGGCTCAATTGCCGCGACTTGGGTGGTGGCCGATTGGCGAGCCACTGCGTGTCTCACCCATCGCTGAAGCCTCGACCGACCGGAGCGCTTGCGTTGGCGGGAGACAGGGAGGGAGGACGGCACAGGAGTTGACCGGTATGGGGTCGACGGCTGCCGCAGCAGGACGCCGCGGACACACGCCCGAAAGTGCGTCGCCCCGCGGACAGGGAGCGCGTCGATGTCGAGTGGTGCCTCCTGGAGCCAAGCGGAGTCGTCGGCGATGAAAGCGAGCGCACCGAGACGGATCTCGCGGCCCTCGACCAGAGCTCCGCCAGAAACCATGATGAAGGCAATCGGACAAATTGCAACTTCTCCAAAAAGTCGCCAAGACACCCGCCCCACGGTGGGCGCCAACTGTCGTCGTTCTAAGTCTGACAGTAGAATGGGGGGTAGGTATGGAGAGGCAAGATCCTAGCTATGGAGTAGTTGTACACGCAAGGGATTTACGAGTTCAGGCCCTTCTCGGAGGAAGTAACAGCCCTACGTCTCGGAGCCCGGAGGCGGTCGACTGGTTTCTGTGTATATGGGTTACAGGGGTGCGAACACTTTACACTGAGGAGGGGGGTGGCTTATATAGAGTTTGCCAGACCTCTCCGGCCCTCAGTTATGCAGGGTTTAAAGTACATTAAGACAAGGGGGTTACTGGTAACGCCCTCATAAACTGCCATGAAGACTATTAAAGCTACTTAATGTCAGACCGTTGCGTGCTGAGTGACTTTAGGTCTCCTGGCCGTCGAGTGGTTAGCTTCATGGTCGAGTGGCTATCTTCATTGTCGAGTGTCCTTGAGTTCGTCGAGTGAAGTCCCTCTTGGTCGACTGGAAGGTAGCTTCTTCTAAGGATGTCCTTGGGTAGGGTACCTTAGATAGGTCCATGACCCTACCCTAGGTACATGACTTCATCAGCCCCCGTCGACGTCGCCGCCCCCGTCGACGTTCCCGCCCCGGCCATCCCCGTCCCCGTCGTCCCCGTCGCCGCGCCCCGGCCGCCCCGTCGCCGGCCCCGCCCCGTCATCGCCGGCCCGTCCCGT
>NC_041389.1:562443270-562445648 GCF_002162155.2 Triticum dicoccoides
CCGTCCCATCGCCCCGTCGTTGTCGCCTCGCCGGTGAGCTCACCCCGGCCGCCATGTTCACACACACACACACACATGTACACACTACACACACACACATTATAGAATTTTAGTTATAGATTTTTTTCTGTTTTTTAGTTATAGAAATGTTAGAAATTATTCTGTTTTGTAGTTATAGATTTTTTTTAGAAATGTTAGTTATATAGAAATGTTATAAATTTTTCCTGTTTTTTAGTTATAGAAATATTAGAAATGTTATAATTTTTTTTCTGTTTTTTAGTTATAGAAATGTTAGCAATTTTTCTGTTTTTTAGTTATAGAAATATTAGAAATGTTATAGAAATGTTAGTTATATAATTAGAAATGTTAGAAATTTTAGAATTAGTTTTAGTTAGATGAATTAGATTAATGTCAAATTGTTAGAATTTGCATATAGAATGTTAGATTAATGTTTCTTTTTGCGGGCATATAGTATTTGTTCTCGACGATATGCCCAGCCCGCATCCTCGCCGTCGACCCGTTCGTGACGACATCATGCTTCAGAGGACCCATGTCCGGGAATGGGCTCCGCCGGGCTGGCACTGGGAGGTGCTACCTGGAGGGGCGCACCGCTTGGTGAGGAACCCAGCCTCGGGTCCCATCGTCGACCCTGATCTCCTTTGGTGGCGTTCGCGTGGGCCACATTCGGTGCAGAGGCAGCCGGCCCCGCCGGAGGTGGGGCATCGTCGTGTCAGGGAGGAAGACGAGCACGTCCATCGCTACATGGCTGCTATGGACGACGTCAGGTTCTCCACTACTTGGCATGTTCTTTGGGCAGATGACCGGAGATATGATCCTGTGATGGTTCCTTCTCTTTGGGTGTCCACCGCTCGTGCCCCAGGAACCGCGAGTGGCGCCCTAGATTCTTCTGTAGTACTCGATCTTTATTAGGTACCTAGCCAATGATGTATTCGATATATAATATTCGAAACGATGTATTCGAGATTATATATATTATTTGAGATGATGATGTATATTCGAGATTATATATTAATCAAGACGATGCATATATATTATGTACTATATGATTCAGTTTTCCTTATTGATTGCATCCATGCATTGTGATTTGAATAATAAATTGTTTTATATTTTTTCTGTATTAGTTAGGCGGACAATACCGGCAGAGATAGAGAAGAGGAATTGTTCGACATCATACGCAGCCCTGGCAGGCTAGATGATCAGAATGAAGCAGATGACGGCTCCCAATATCTGAACAATATCGGAGAGGGTGATGAAAAGATATTCGATCTCGACGACCGAGCTGATGAAGTCATCAACTATGATTCTGATTATGATGACACAAACAATGTTTATGATGACACAGAGAATGCTGATCTTCAAATAACAAAGACTACCGGCGAGGTATATTTATATAAGCAGGCATCTGGTGATCATCACATGTTTTTTTAAGATATATGAATGAATCGATCTTCCTTCTTTCAGCCCTCCGGATCGAGCAAATCTGCTTCTACAGACAGCAGGACAAAGCGAGGCCCGGGCAGATTGTTGAAGGATGGTGTAAAGTACAATATCGAATCCGTCAAACCTAGTGGCGAACCCCTGACGCCTAAGAACATTGCAAATAAGTGGACTCGTCAGTGTGGAGTTCTTGTGAAGGACAAACTCCCGATCTCCATTCAAGAATGGAAAGAGCCAAAGACTAAACATCCAGGTGTTACTTGGGTCGACGACAGAGCCAAAAAAGACCTTTGGGATTCTCTGATGAAACATTTCACCCTACCAGATTATTTCATTACAGAAGATGTGGAGAAAGTCAAGGGCGCTACTCTTAAGAAGATGGCAATTGCATTCAACACCCACAAGAAAACTGTATGGACCAACTACCTCGCTGCAAAAAGGAAGACTCCAGAATTCACGGGAACACTGGAGAAGCAAAGGAAACACTAGTACGTTTGTCAGAACACTATTCACACCATTATCGATATCTAGTCACACAACTAATACACATGCATATTGATCTCCTTCTTAACAGTTCACAGAGGTGCGGGATAAGCTCCTACCATCGGACCGCATACTAGCACTTCAAGAGGAAATAGCCGGATTTTTGCTCGACCAGGTCATAGATCCCAAAGGAGAATACTATTACCCGCTACCGCCCCCATGAACCACTTGTCATTGTGCTCCGGAGGCACCAAGGCAATATGTAGGAGAAATTGTATATGTATATACATGTGTATGTGTGAATAATTAATGGTGTTGGTTGTGAGACATTCGATGATATATATATATATATATGTATATATATTGCGGTTCTAGTACGAGAAAATCTATTTATATATATGCATAACGTGTACAATTTGTAGTATCGTGAAATACTA
>NC_041389.1:562445921-562447199 GCF_002162155.2 Triticum dicoccoides
CGATTGGTGATACCAACCGGTACTAATGTCCTACGCGCACACGAGCCTGGCTCGTGCCACGTGGTGTCACTTTAGCGCCGGTTCGTGACGAACCGATACTAAAGGAGGATCTTTAGTCTCCACTCTTTAGTGCCGGTACTAAAGGCCGTTACGAACCGGCACTAAAGGTCGGTTCTGCACTAGTGTCACAAGCCATCTTAGAATACCATGTCATGTAGCAAAAAAGGATGGTTGCCACACAAGTCAAAATATTAGTATTTGCTAATGCAAGCAATAAAATTACACTTGTTGCCAAATAGAGTATACTTGTGTTTATGCTTCACACAAAAGCACCAATGCTTGGAGTGGTAAACCCCGATGTATACAAAAGTCGGAAGGGTTGGGTGAGATTGCCAATACCAACCCTATAGTCACGATGTCTTCATCGTGTTTAACCATCAATCTGTCACCAGGCAATGCATTCACGTTGATTCACGCGGGGCGTGGCTGAAAGCATAGCTTATAGATTCCCAACGCCTCACGATCCTAAGTTATTCTACACGCACCGTCGATCAACCATGAATACCGAGTAGCCAAGTAGGCCTGTACTACCGAGAGTGCATGGTCACTAGCACTTAGACATATGCGGTTATGTGGTGCTCGTAGGGGTGTGGGCGGTTTATAAAGCTGTGACGGAACCATGCCATGTCATCATCGGTCCTTAGCTTACCCTTGAAGTCCTTTTTTATTTCCTCTAACAACTATGCCATGTGCACTTGCCTTACCAACTTTTTTACGTGCTTGTTCCAACACTAATACACGATAACATATAGTTGCACCGTCGCTAGCCCATATACGACGGTACACAACACCACAGAAACATTTAATCATGGTTAGTTCGTTGTGGGTTTCATTTCGTTTTTTGGTCCATCGGCTTTCATGTCACCCCTATTTGAACCAATGTAAAAAATCGAAAGCAGACATGAAACCAAAGATTTAGCCAAAAAAAATGCTTACTCTTAGAGCATCTCCAACAGCCGCGCTAAACTAGCGTCGCGCCGCAAATTAGACCGTTTTAACGCGCGCGCAACGCGGCGGGTCGCTACAGCGGGCGCGCAAAAACAGCGCGCGCGCTATAACGAGATGGGCGCGCGGTTGGAAGCACTATCCCGCGCGGTGTATTTCGGGCGCCCGCTTCCGCGCGCGGCACACTCTAGCGCTCGCGCCGCACTCTCTCCTCTCCTCCTCCTACGCCCCGCGCGCGCCGGCGCCGGCACCCCGCTCACCCCGTTGTGCAGC
>NC_041389.1:562447532-562466059 GCF_002162155.2 Triticum dicoccoides
CCGCCGCCGCCAGAAACCCTAGCGCGGGGAGCGTTGGCGTCGCCACCGCCGGAGCTCCGCCGAGCGTCGGCCTCGCGTGCAGCCTCTTCTTGCCGCCGCGGATGACCACGGCGACGGGTGGCGTCGCGCCGGCGCCGTCCCGTGCCGCCGCCGCACCGTCGAAGCTCCCCAATGCGGTGCGGCCGAAGAAGGGCAAAACTTCCCTGAAGAAGAATAAGGCGGCGGACGGCTCCGGCAGCACGAAGGCGAGGGGAAAGAAGCTTGCAGGGCGTTCGACGGCCGCGACGGCTACCGAAGCGCCGGCGAGCTCACTCGTTGAGCCGGCCGCCGACGCGCACCACGTGTTCGACGAAATGCCCCCAAGGTGAAAAAAATTCCAACTTTTATTTTCTTGTTTTTTCAATGCATCATCACATATAGATAGCTTATTTGCATTGTTCAAAAAACTTTGTAGTCTCAACGATGATGCATACATGTCCAGTGGCGGAGCCAGAACTTTTGTGGAGCCTGGGCAAGCTTGAGCCTAAGTGTGATTTGAAATCAAAATCAAGTATTTTGATACATGATATATAAATAAAATAGCCCCAAACTTCGGAACCACAAATGCACAATAATAATGAAGTAACAATAAAAACATGATAGTCATGTAAATGTAATTTTAAAGTGAACTACTATATGATATATCAACACTCAATTTTATAACAGTTCGCCGAGTGTGACAGTCGGCATACCCCATTGTGATAGAGAGCTTCGCCAAGTTCCTTTCCTCGGGTACTTGACAAAGTCTTTACCGAGTGCTAAAATGAGGTACTCAACAAACTAAACTAGGCTGGCGACCAGTCGACGTAAACGACTCCTATCACATGGCATGTTGTGTTTGTCGAGTACCTTTGGTTCCATACTCAGCGAAGACGGGTGCACCAAAGGACGACACGTGTCCTCGATGTTTGACGAGTGATGTCTTCGGCTAAGCGTTTGTGGGTTTGCCGAGTACCTACCGCACAATACTCGGCGAAGATAGCTCCATTGGAGGGCACAACGTGCCTTTGACGTTTTCCGAGTGTTGCCTTTGGCAAAACGTTCGAGCATTTCTTGAGTCCCCTCTCGATGACACTCGAGAAACAGCTTTTGGCAGGGCTGCCCAGGTCATGCCATGTATCACCCTTTGTCGACGGTTCTCGAGAAGTCTCTCTCCAAACCATCCTAGAAGCTACCAGATAATGTCGCGTGACAACATAAGTCAATGAACACAAGGCCATGCATCGAACAAAATAGAGTGTTTATTCCAACGAAAATTAGACATGAACAAAATACGGTAGCAGATCAATTGGCTATGTATTGTCATCTATAGCGTACCACTGCACTGTGGCTCCACCAAGGTCCACCAAGTATCGAGAAACTTTTGCCTCGGGACGGTAACCCTATATTGATGGAATAAGACTTTATTACCTCACAAAAAGAAACAAGACCATAAATAGAACTAAATTTGCCATGTTACTAGTAAAAGTATAGCTATATTAATTAGCATCCAAACATCCTAGAAGATACTACTCCCTCTAGTGATCTAAGCACTCTTATATTTCTTTACGGAGGGAGTAGAAGATAAAATAATATTTTCTAATTCACATAAATTAAGTGTGTGATTTGTGAATATATTTAACATAGAGAGCTTGTAAGAAAAGAGGAAGACATGTAAAATATACCCCACCGCCTGACCTCATAAATTAATTGAAGTCCTAATATATCAATCTACAAATTAGTTAGCAAAATCTTACATAGTCAGGAGAAAGGGCACGAGACGAGGAGTAGTCGAGGAGCCGAACGGGGCTGTGAGTGGTTGTTTCCTCTCAAGTACTAATTGTTTTGGAAGAAGGGAATACCAGCCCAATCACTACTGAACATTACGCTTGGTCAGGGAGTGCACTTGATAGGACTAGTTAATTAGCACATTACTCCTATTTAAATATTAGTTGAACACTCAGTAGGAGCTCACGTACACTGCTGCCCGGGTGAACCACGATGCATAGTGGGATTTACCCCGTTGTTTATCACCTGCGTACGCAGTCCCCTGGCCAGGGAGCCCGGGCAAGTGCCCCGGGTGGCCGGGCGGTAGCTCCGCCACTGTACATGTCAACTATGGGTGTTGGGTCCAACAATTTGCATTGGTCTCAAACCAATGACATCCATTTCGAAGACCATGGGTTTGAGGTGGACGAGGAAGGTGAGGGCATTGTCGACGCGCCGAAAGGAAGAGCGGGCAATTACAACACCAACGATGACAAGTTACTATGCAATACTTATTCGCAAGTGTCGAGGGATCCATCCGTTGGAGGTGATCAAAGTAGAGATGCGTATTGGGGGCGAATGAAAGAATACTTTGATGCTCACAACGTGAGTGGAATTGACCGTTCCGGGAGATCACTTCGGTCCCGATGGTCGACAATCAACTCGGATTGTCAAAAGTGGGCGGCCGCACAAAAGGCAGTTGACAAGATTAACCCAAGTAGCACAAATGAGGAAGATAGAGTAAGTGGCATCTCATATATGTTCATCTCATACTTGTTTTTGGTGTCCAAAGTGCTAACTTGTTTTGTTTTTCTTGTAGTACAACATTGCACAAAACTTGTTCAAAGAAGAGACGAGGACAACCAAGAAGGGGAAGATCAAGAAAGGAAGGATCTTTACCTTGCCTCATTGCTATGAAGTGTTAAAGGATGATGAGAAATGGAAGAAGCGTGATGGTTTGGATGATTTGCATTTGAGCAACAAACGCAAGCGAACAATTGAGTTGAATGAGGAGGAGGAGGAGGAGGATGATGCATCAAGTGATGACGGCAAGAGAAGCCCCACACCCAACTCGGTTTCATACTCGAAGCCAATACGACCGGATGGGTGCAAGAAAGACAAAACCGAAAAGAAGAAGAGGAAAGGAGATGATGAGCTCAAAAATGCTATGAAAGCTATTGTGAAGGTAAGAAAAGAAGCCAACGAGGTGAGAAAAATGGTAAGGAACCAAGATGCTGCGGCCGAGGAGAGGAGGTTGGCGGCCGAGGAGAGGAGGGTGGCCGCCGAGGAGAGGAAAGTGGCATTGGAGGAGACGAAGATGGGCATGGAGGAGCGATCTAGGTTGTTGGAATGGGAGAAACACTTGTTCTTTTTGGACACATCTTTGTTCAATGATGCGCAAAAAGAATATGTCAACTTTGCCCGTGAAGAAGTCTTGATCCAAAAAAGAGCCATGATCCGCACAATGGGTGGCGGTGGCCTCGGCGGCATGGGTGGCGGTGGCCTGGGCGACATGGGTGGCGGTGGCCTTGGCGGCATGGGTGGCGGTGGCCTTGGCGCCATGGGAGGCATGGGTGCACCTCCGGCCGCCATGGGAGGCATGGGTGGCTTTGGAGCACCCTCTGACGCTATGGCCGCCATGGGAGGCATGAGTTTTGCTTCTCTTATGGGAGGCATGGGTGCACCTTGGGCCATGGGTGGAATGTCTTTCGATGTGCCTCCTCACACACATTCCCATGAAGATGCCGTTGAAGATCTTGCCAACACCGTCGGAGCTTCACGTGATGCGATGCGTGATGAGGTTAGGGAGGAAGATTCATCTTCGAAGGCGGAAGAATCGTCTTCGGAAGATGAGGACGAAGACGAGGAAGATGATTGATGTGTCTTTTATTTATGTCTTGAACTTTAGTTTGCATTTTGAACTTGGTTGGATGAACTTGTGGGCATGATTTTGAACTTGTGGGCATGAACTTTTATTCATCAACTTGTTTGTGTCAAATTTTACATGTTCATTGCATTTTGATGAATATTTCAAACTCATTTTGTGTCCAAAATGCCATATATATTAAATGCCCGGCGAGTCGCGCGCGCTGTATTTTTGCGCGCTGCTGGAGCCAGCGCTGGCTGCCGCGCTAAACCGGCCGAAACACGCGCGACAAACAGGTTTTTTGCGCGCGGCGCGAAGCGCGGCTGTTGAAGATGCTCTTAGGCCTTGTACAATGGGTGGTGTTTAAAGAGATGCTTCGAAAAATAAACCACGTTTTTTTGAAGCATCGGTGCCTATTTCTATAGAAGAGATATTTAGTTAAGCGTCTATCCTGTATAAATAAGCACCGATGCTTAAGAAAAATCTAGTTTATTTTTCTAAGCATCTCCCCTAAGCATCTCCCATTGTACAATGCCTTAGGGACTTGTATACGGATGGTTGAAACGTTTTTTCTTTGAGGTCAAAAGTCAACGCGCAAGGCAGGGACCTTCGTGGGGAAGCAGATCCCTCCCTCCTTCCCAGCGTCAACTGCCCACCGCAAAAGGCGAAGCAAACCCACCCACCGCCGGTCTTTCATCGCCGCTGCGAGCGCCCCCCAGCTCCCCGTCGAGCCAGGTGAGTAAGCTTCCGCCCACCGCGCCCCTACGCCGCCCCTGCTTTCTCCCCGCGCTCTTGCCGGCCTCGGATTCAGATCCACGGCCACCAGGAGCGCTCCGGCGCGTGCTCTGGAGCCTGGATCTCACGGCGCCGTCCGTTTCATGTGTGATGCAGCGAGCCGCGATGGGGAACGGGGAGATCGAGGCCGCGGAGGAGGGGCTGCCGATGCCGGCGCCGCCCGTTGGGCGCAGGTACCGGCCGGTGGGCTCCGAGGACAGCGCCGTCATCCAGATGACCTCCATGGAGCCCGCCCCCGGCGGCTCCACCTCCGTCACCGGTCACGACGCCGTGACGCCCCAGCCGCCTAGGTGATGCTGCCATACATACTTCGTCTCGTATTTTGTGGCATTGTTGTTTGATAGACTACCAGTATAAGTGTCTCGGATTTAGCAAATGTTGAACTGCTGCCAATTCGTGCTTGCATTGTCTTGACTTAGTTATTTAGCAGAATGGGGTGTTCAACTGAACAGTTGGATTCGGATGATAGTCTATATGTGTTTAGGAACTGACGAGAAGCAGTGCAAATACATGTGAAGTTGATTTCTGGCACTACAGTTTTAGGCCTTGATTATAGCCTTTTGGAGTTGCTTCTTTCATTTAAAGCTCAGGGCGATAAGAGCAAGGCCGTGAAATTCGCAAGTGTTATGTTTGTTTGCAGAATATCTTCAATCAATGTAATGCCATCAGTTTGACTTCTGAAATTTGGTGATGATATCGTTATCTCTTGGGTTTACTAAATTTGAATGACTCTGCACTAGATATTTCTTTTGGCATACGATGTTCTGTGTGTACTCATATATCGATGTTTTGTGTGTACTCATATATCGATGTTTTGTGTGTATACTCATATATCGATATTTGATGTCGAGCTTACTTATTTTCGCATGAGCAAGTACCTTTTCGTTGTACCTACTGGCTTCCCTGCTCCATTTTCTATTTCTGGTTGCATATTCCATGTCATGTTATCAGGCATAATTTCTGCAGATTTCGTTCCATGACAATAACTTTCTAGAAGTAAATTTATGAACTCATACTTACTCTCATGTATGTCATAGGAACTTTAGGCCTGGTGGTGCTAATCTAACTATTGATCCAAGCATGCAAGAAGGTTCTAGTGATCATGCTACATCCAGTGGACCTCAAAGGGATTCAAAGCTGGAGCTTTTTGGGTTTGATTCACTTGTGAATATTTTGGGCCTCAAGAGGTACAATCCATCTTTTTGTAATTTTATTTAGGCCGCCTTTAAAACTTGTGATCAATCTCCTTTTGTTAAGGAAACATAGTATTTGACTAATATATTAAGCATGTGCTACCCAAAGAAATAGTTTGAACCATTGGTTTTACTTTATGACATAAGCATCTGGCTGAATCTGAACAGCATGACAGGAGAACAGGCCCAAGCCCCTTCGAGTCCTAGGGAGGGAGAGGATGTAGCAATCACCATTGGACGTCCAAAGGTTGTCCCCAGTTCCAACATTTGCGATGAGTGCCATCTGTTTGATACTTTGTCACACTTCTCCTAGTTAATCGTGAATAACTAGGAGTTAGTATATTTGGACTTAGTTGACAGGAAAGAGTAGTACTTGGGCTCAGTTTGTTTGCTGATGCCGTCACCTATAGGTTTTGATGATTTGCTACATCCCTAAATATATCTAGTCAACTCTAAGATGCTGATTTGTACATTTGAGTTTCATTCGTGATGTCCAATAGTCGTTCAGTGTTCCATTGATTTTCATTGGCCTGTATGTTTCTGTTTATTTGGTTTACGTCATTTGGATATAGGGATATTTATGAAAACTGTATTACTTATTCCGTTGCTTTCATTTGGTTCGCAGGAAACTGGACCTAAGTTTGGTACAATGATGGGTGTCTTTGTTCCATGCTTGCAAAATATCTTGGGAATCATTTATTATATCCGTTTTACCTGGTAAGTATTGGTATTATGTGCACTTGTTTTGGTTACTGCACATGAACATTTAGTTCCTATTTGGTTATGTGCAAAACAAAATTTCTATATTGCCATGCTGTTCACCGTAGTGTTGTTATCATTCTTTGGCATTTTTTGGTTCCTAACTGTATGAGCTTTTCCGATGCTAGAACCAAGTAAAATTAACCAAGTTGCAAGTATTAATGCCTTTGGTACCTTATACACCTTTGTAGCCTTGTTGGAAGTGGTATTTCAATTAATGTGATTCCTGTGTCCCCTTTTCAGCTACAAAAATAAATCATTTTTGGTTATTCAGCACTGACTAGCATTTGTTTCGTTTCTATAGGATTGTAGGTATGGCAGGCATATGGCAATCACTTGTTTTAGTCTCATTCTGTGGTGCTTGCACATTTTTAACCGGCTTATCATTAAGTGCCATTGCAACGAATGGGGCAATGAAGGTATGCTGACCAAGTGACCATTCTACTGGTGTCGAGTTCGTGCAATAGGGTTCATACCTGATATGTGTTAGCTTTGCTGGTTTATTGTCTTCATTTGCGGTCTGTGGAACCTGGTTCCTGATATGGTCAAATTCCATTTGTATGGTCAGTCTTTATTGCTCGGAATACTTCCAGAGCTTGCTTGATGTGTGATGCTGCTATCTCGTCAAACTTAAATGTATAAATTAGCTGATACACATTTTGTATGATCCATAGGGTGGTGGACCATATTATCTCATTGGTCGTGCGCTTGGTCCTGAAGTTGGAGTTAGTATTGGATTGTGTTTCTTTCTTGGAAATGCGGTTGCTGGATCCATGTGAGTATACACTTCAAATGCCAACTACTTGTAGCTCTCCTTCCAAATTCCATTTATCTTATGTTTGCTTGTGTACGAAGTTCTGATGATATTTCTGCATAAGCTGCTTGGAAGCTGGCATCATATGAATTCTTCATGTTAGTATGTGATTAGTGGAATGGTTTATAGTAGAATGTGTAGTGGAGAAATTTAAGGGTTTTGTGCTATATTTTGATGCTTGTTGGCCTTGCCTGCTACCAATGAATGTTTGGTTTGCAGAAGTTCCAAAGGCTGGTTTTGTATAATAATGTACACTGAAACCAATATGTTCGAAAGAAAAATGTTTGGATTGGCAATAATGATAGAACAAAGCTGAATTTGTAATATAAACTTTTAGCTTTTTGGCCCATTGGAATTTTGGATGATCCAATATTTAGTTTGTTAGTACTTGTTAGTTTGACATGTATTCATGCTAATTTACCTGCCAATTCAGGTATGTTCTGGGTGCTGTAGAAACCTTTTTGGATGCCGTTCCTTCTGCAGGATTGTTTCAAGGTAAGTCACAAGTGATACTAGTCATTAAGTTTCGTTTGTATTTGCGATTGTCGAGTAGAAATGTTGAATTATTTCCAAGTAATTAAAGTGTAGACCTTGTACTTCAAACTTTTGTTAGAGCATAGAGATGCCTGTATTGAATTTTATTTGCAGTGCTAACTTGGGTTTATATTCTGTGAGAAATAGTGAAAAGGAAGCAGAGTTATTATTTTCCACTTTTGATTTTTATTTGACTAACTTATAGCTTTTTAATAATGCAGAGAGTGTTACAGTGGTCAACAATACATTAATAAACGGTACAGCAACAGCTGGCACAGCGACTATATCGACACCCAGCTTGCATGACCTTCAAGTATATGGTGTTATTGTGACCATACTGCTCTGTTTTATTGTATTTGGTGGTGTCAAAATCATCAACAAGGTTGCACCTGCCTTTTTAATACCAGTACTCTTTTCACTGCTGTGCATATATCTTGGTGTCTTCATTGCACCGAGACACAATGCTCCAAGTAAGTACCATGTGGCTTATATGTTGGATAATCATTCATTATGCATTTCTGCATTCAATTGTAATGCTGGCTTTCCTACTTAGAGGGAATCACTGGGTTGCGTCTAACCACACTCAGAGACAACTGGGGTTCAGAATATCAACGTACAAACAACGCTGGAGTTCCTGATCCAAACGGTTCAATATATTGGGATTTCAAGTAAGCTTATAACATCTCTAAAAAACTTGAAAAATTATCTATTAAATGTGTATTTATTCTCGTCATTCTATTTAATTTTCACTTGACCCCATGAACTTTGACCAATCATGGCAATGATCCCACTCCCATTATATGTTAATGAGGTCAATACTGATGGGTGTGAGTTTCCTCACATGCATGTTCATTCTATTAGAGAGATTGCAATGTTTCACGAAGTTTATTATAGAGTAAATTGCACTTTGCATCAGGTTTTGCAAGATTTTCAACTTTCCATCAGGTCTGGCGCAATATTGTTGCAATTTGCACCAGGTCCTGTAAAAACAAATCATACATTTGTATTATGGGATAAAATATAAATCTATAGATTTTAGTTAAAAAATATTATTGTGCCAGACCCGGCGCTTATTAAACTTCTAGGATAGCTTTACTGGAGTCAAGTTGGTCTAACTGACCGAATTACTTGGTGTCAACTAGGGTCACATGGTAAACACTTGCTTACATAGCGCATAACCTGATGGGTGCATAACAGGGACTGCAAACATTAACCCTAGTTCAGGCAGACCCAAGAAGCAAATTTCCCATCTACTTTATGGGATAGTCTCTAACCAGAGAAAGGTCCACAATATCCCCTCCTATCTTCGATGCAACAATGAAATCAACCTGCCTGCCTCCACATCAGCAACTTCCGTCAACTCACAGCTCTCGGTACTATTTGACCAAGGCCGACGAGTTTAGGGACTATACAGGCTTATAAGGGCCTAAGTGACATTGAAGGCTGATGATGAATCAAACTCTATTATTGGAAACAAATAAGTTTTTGGACCTGCAAGATAATTTGTTAATTCTTTGTCTGTGCAAATGCAATTTTCCAACACATTTTTTGTATACTTTTCAGTGCTTTGGTAGGTCTCTTTTTCCCAGCAGTCACTGGAATTATGGCTGGTTCAAACCGATCTGCTTCACTCAAAGATACACAGCGTTCAATACCAGTTGGAACATTATCTGCAACTCTTACAACAACTGTTATGTACTTGTTATCTGTGCTGTTGTTTGGAGCTTTGGCCACAAGAGAAGAGCTTCTAACTGATAGGTACATGTTTCTCAATGCTGCAAGTTATCACTGCTTCCGCTTCAGAATTGTAGATAATGTGTCCTCTAGGGTTTAGAATATTTTGTATGCTTCAGTTCCGTGTTTATGATGTCGTCAGGGCATGCTTATTTGCTGTATCAGTTCTCACTGCAACAGCTATTCTTCTGACAGTTATATAATGCACATATTTCTTTAATCTATTTTTGTTTCTGTATTCTTTTATTGAAAAACTATGTCCGTGTTAGTCCCATAAGCTGCTACATTACTGAGTTGTTGTGTGGTTAGCTCATAAATATCCTTTATGCAGGCTTCTTACCGCTACAGTGGCATGGCCTGCACCAGTAGTGATTTACATTGGTATCATCCTGTCCACTTTAGGTGCAGCGCTACAGTGTTTGACAGGGGCTCCAAGGTTACTAGCAGCAATAGCAAATGACGATATCCTTCCAGTCCTTAATTACTTCAAGGTTTCTGAAGGAGTCGAACCTCACGCAGCTACTCTATTCACAGCATTAATCTGTATTGGATGTGTGATTATTGGGAACTTAGATTTAATCACACCCACTATCACTATGTTTTTTCTGTTGTGCTATGCTGGTGTGAACCTGTCGTGCTTTCTGCTCGACTTACTTGATGCTCCAAGTTGGCGCCCTCGATGGAAATATCACCACTGGAGTCTTTCACTTGTTGGTGCATTGCTTTGTGTTGGTACGCCGTTTGACTCTTACCATTTTATTTTGTCATCCATTACATTAATCCTGAGCTGCCTGTAGTACTTTTTCTAAACATTAATATCTGTAACTTAGGAATTATTTTGAATTTTGATTGAATAATTCTGTTCACAAGCATGATTTTTACTCCAACCAGCTTCTCGTAACCTGTATTGATGCATTGTTTAGTTCGTATTTCTTGTGGCCCACAGCTAGTTAAAATGCATCCTCACATTGTATTTATGGTCGGGCTTTTCACTAAATGGATCTTCCTCTCAAATTTCAGTTATCATGTTTTTGATCTCCTGGTCTTTCACTGTTATCTCCCTTGCCCTTGCAAGCCTCATCTATTACTATGTGAGTCTAAAAGGGAAGGCTGGAGACTGGGGAGATGGGTTCAAGAGTGCTTATTTTCAGTTGGCATTGCGAAGTCTCAGATCGCTAGGAGGTATGACTTTCTACATGGCAAAGAAATAGTTATTTGTAATCTATTTACACATTATTCTAACACTCACTTACTGTTCTTCTCACAGCAAACCAAGTTCATCCTAAGAATTGGTACCCCATTCCTCTGATATTATGCCGTCCTTGGGGTAAACTTCCAGAAAATGTCCCTTGTCATCCAAAACTTGCCGATTTTGCTAATTGTATGAAGAAGAAGGGCCGTGGTATGTCAATATTTGTCTCAACAATTGACGGTGATTATCATGAGCTGGCTGAGGACGCTAAGACTGCCTGTCAGCAGCTGGAGGCCTACATTGAGTACAAACAATGTGAGGGTGTTGCAGAGATAATCGTAGCACCTTCGATGTCTGAGGGCTTCCGCAGCATTGTTCAGACGATGGGCCTAGGGAACTTGAAGCCGAATATTGTTGTGGTGCGGTACCCTGAGATTTGGCGCCGTGAGAATCTGACAGAGATACCGTCAACATTTGTGAGTATAATAAACGATTGCATCATTGCTAACAAGGCAGTGGTTATCGTGAAGGGTCTTGATGAGTGGCCTAATGAGTTCCAGAGACAGTATGGGACTATTGACCTGTATTGGATTGTGAGAGATGGAGGATTGATGCTTCTTCTGTCTCAGCTCCTGCTCACAAAAGCGACCTTTGAAAGCTGCAAGATCCAAGTCTTCTGCATAGCTGAAGAGGACACTGATGCTGCAGAGCTAAAGACTGATGTCAAAAAGTTCTTGTACGATCTTAGGATGCATGCCGAGGTCATTGTCGTGACTATGAAGTCATGGGAATCTCACATGGAGAGCAGTAGCAGTGGTGCTCAGCCAGATGACTCCCAAGAGGCCTACACAAGTGCACAGCAAAGGGTCAGTGCATACCTTTCCGAGATGAAGGAAACCACGGAAAGAGAAGGACGGCCGCGGATGGTGGATGGGAAGCAAGCTGTTGTGAATGAAGAAAAGGTCGATAAATTCCTCTACACAATGTTTAAGTTGAACTCCACAATACTGAGGCACTCCAGGATGGCAGCTGTGGTGCTAGTGAGCCTCCCTCCGCCACCGCTGAATCATCCTGCATACTTCTACATGGAGTACATGGATCTGCTTGTAGAGAACGTCCCACGCATGTTGATAGTTAGGGGATACAGAAGAGATGTTGTCACATTTTTTACTTGATCAAATATAATACAGTCTGAGCTCTTGTGCCCTCCTAGCAGCAGAATGGATACACAGATTTGCAGAATTCACCACAACTGCAGTAGGAAGGCCTCTCATTGACAGCTATCTTATGAGATACACTGGGTGGTTATTGCAATATTAGGTACACAAACATTAGTATATTCATTCTTTTACTGGACACAAAAGAGATGAATATTGGGACATTACAAATTTTGTAGCCCTGTTCTCCATACCTTGATAGTTTTATAGAAACACAATGCCTCCTATTTTTCACCGGAACAGTAGCGATAGTGATCCTGTTTGTGTTATTTTCCATTATCTGTACACGATCTGAGATGCTGTGCAACTGTTGTTGAAAGGGAGCAATACCAATGCTATAATTAGAGAATATTCTGGTAATGCCCGATGCCGATACATCTCTTGGGAACATCAGCTGATATGATGTTTTACTGGACTTGTGTTGACATACTAGGAAGTCTTTATTATGCATTGCACTGCTGTTGTTGTCACTACTGAGAGTTCTTCTGTCAAATACAGAGTATAATAAATTTTGTTGGTGTGAATTTTTTCCTGTCATATTTACTATGGTAAGGTGATATGATCCCACAGCATGAATATCTCTTTACGGCTGTTACTTGTCTAGGCGGCTAGGCTTCGCCATTATGTTGAGATGATATGTTCTACTATTTGGTTAAGTGGCATGATGAGAGTTATCTGAGTGATGCTCGGTTTTGTTAGCAACGCCTACCGAGTACCAACTCGATGGTTATATATTCTGTTATTTCCTTTTTATATTTGGTCGTGCAATTTGTCTATTTGCAAACGTTAAATATGACCACTCTAGCAATTTATCCTTACTCTACATATTATCTGCAATGAGTAGTGGAATGTTTGAATGGAAGTCAATTATGGAGCTCCAAAACTGGCGGGGAATAGAAGCTTGCAAATGCCACACTAGAAATACCCTTCCTCTGAACTTGAAAAAACTATGATAAAACCACACCATTTTCTTTGTCAAACTACCCATGAAGCTGCACTGTACATGTTTGAAATGGCTGAAAAATGTGTAGATTGGTTTTGTGAAGCCAAGTTCTGAACCGATGGGCTACTCTGCCGAACTGATGGAGAATTATCACCAGCAGATCATGACTTGGGACAAAAGTGCACTATCATTCCATTTTTCATGACAGGCTCGCTGTGGTGGCTTCCAAAGCAGCAGAGTCGTTTGCTGTTGTGGTCTGCCAAGTAGCGGAGTCCTCCTGGATTGGCCCCTGTTTCTCATGAGTCACCCAACAGGTTCAGTCATTCCTGGAGAGACCATGGGCACAACATTTGTTTCAACACAGCTAAAAAATCGTAGCGGTGATGCGACTCTGAAACGAAGTGAGTTAATTGAGCTTAACGACTCGTTTTACTTATTTTGTTAGTGACTTCCAACTACTAAACACGCTAGGAGACGAGTTGAGTCCGTTGCTGTGCATTGTGACTGACTATTCAAATTTATTTGAAGTGTGAGCAAGCAGTTTAATTTGGAGGCTCACATAATTTGCACCACTATATGGATTTGACTCCGAGACAATGGTACCGCTCCGTGTGAATCTCATACTAGATGTGAGCAAATGAAGATAACACAATGTACTGTACCACACGTCAGCCTCGTAGTAGGAACATTCCCGATACCTTACAATCCTAGCTATGCCAGTCCAGACTCTTGGTGGTCTGGATGTTTGGGAATGAGAATTGGACTGTGCATGACACTTATAAGAGAAAGTGTTAAAGCATGTAGGCTACAAACTTAACTAGTCAGCACTAGCATTAATTCCTTATGGTATAGTACAATACATGTGGTGCGTGTACGCCCCATTGAGGACTTATATACGGAGAAACTTGTGTTAATAAGTGTTGATGTATATTGTCGTATGCAGCAGAGTAGAAGAACATGCTTACATTGATGTTACCATACAAATCGAGCATTTTTGACTAGTGTTTGCCATATGGATATACACCTAAATAATCACATATACATCCTCTTGAATCTAGAGGAAATTCTAACTTTATTTGGAATGCTCAACGACAAGGGAGAACCCCACCTCAAATAAAATTTATTGATAAAAAACATTGCAATATACAGTGGAATTTAAAAAAAAGTGTCGATCGATTAAGGTCAGCCAGAACTGTGAACGAAAGGCACCAATCAGTTAGGACCAAAATTATAGACAATGATCAATTATGGCAAGATGCAACCAATATTACAAAAGCATAGATTAATCCTGGATTAAGACGAACCGTAGGGTGAGTATGTAGGAGGAATTGCATGATGTATTACTTTTCGATAAAGGGTGGATTTTATTGACTCAAAATGAAGCATCAAGTGGATACAAACACAATGAGCACACACCCGGTCTCTGCATAGTTAGGATGCACACAGTCAACACCAACACACACATAAAAAAAACACGCTAGCAAATAGCAAAGTCATGTAAGACCAAAGCTATGCATGATGTATTACTTAATACTACCTCTGTACACTTCTATAAGACGTTTAGGTCACTCAAGTGAGTAGAAATCACAACAGAATTTTTTTTGAACCAGCTGGTTGGTGGAATTAATTCTACATGCTGATATTGATTTTCAATACATATGTTTGTTTGCTTCAAAATCTGCAAAATGACGTATGCTGTTCATACTACTTGGATGTCTTGCTAATCAAGATAGGGCTAGGTTGACTTCAGAGGCGCCCCAAATAGCGATCCACGGACAAACTTATGTTGTGTACAGTTCTTTGAGATTGATCAGACATAGGACCTAGATTAGTCGCCACAACACATATCTGTCACAGACCAAACTCAAGGATGGGACGAAAAACTTGATTTTTTTTTACAACTACGAAAGAAAACTTGATTTAGTACCAATAACCAGTTACAACTTGGGGATATATAGAGATTTGAGATGAGGAATCAGCAAAGCATCTGGGGGAGGTACAAGGAGTAGGAGATGAGGAACAGAGCAGGGACGAGAAGATGGATATTATTCACTAATTCAATTACCGGCCTGCTCTTGTGCTCCCTCGGTTGCATATGTAGCCCATGCTGTGTGGGACCTAGCCTCCAGTGAGAAGCCCATCTTGAAGCCCAGGCCTGGTAACAAAAATATAGTGACTGCCCAGGCCTGGTTCACAAATCTGGGAGCTCCTATTTGCCGCCCCATCGCACAGGATGCGCCGACTGGGCCGGCCCATTGCAGTGCGCCACGAATACAGGGTGAAAAATAGCAAAAATGGAGGGTACAATGTATGGGAATCGAAGCAGGAACTTCTTACTTCTGGGCGAACGCTGCTAGCCACTACGATCGTTGGGATCTATCGACTTACAAACAGCGGAACAGTAAAAGAACTTATGACAGTATCAGACTTAACACTGTTTCAAAAATGCCGAACAATTTTGCAAATTTTGATTAATTTATTAACCTACGAACAATCTGTAACAAACGCAAAAAACTTATGAACTCGAGGAAAATTTTCAAATTTCCCAAATGTTTTTCATAAACATGAACACATTTCGAATTTTTGAACAATTTTTTCAAGCACAAACTTTTTTTTGAATTTTGAGAACAAATTTTGAAATAGAGAACAATTACAAAAATCCCGCAAAAATTTTTAAGCGCGAATATTTTTTGAACATGTGAATTTTGTTTTTAAATCTGGAACCATTTTTGAATTCTTTGAACATTTTTCGTAAAATGCAAATATATTTGAAATTTGAGAACAAGTTTTAAAAATCCTAGCATTTGTTAGAAACAAACAACATTTCAATGGTTTGAACTTTTTTGAATTTTGAACATTTTTGTGAAACTTGATTTTTTTTTCTCTTGAGAACATTTTTTGAAATGGAGAACAACTTCAAAAATTCCGAAAACATTGTAAGCAAGGATATTTTTTATAAATCTGGAACAATTTTTGAATTGTCTGAATATTTTTTGTAAAATCCAAATAAATATTTAAATTTGAGAACAAGTTTTGAAAAATCCTAACATTTGTCAGGAACAAACAAAATTTCAATAGTTTTAACTTTTTTGAATTTTGAACTATTTTTGTGACACGAGAACATTTTTTAGAACATTTTCTGAAATGCAGAAAAATTACAAAAATCGTGAAAAATTTGAAAGCTCGGATTTTTTTAAAAATTTGGAACAATTTTCGATTTCTCTGAACATTTTTTATAAAATCCAAATAAAATTTTAAATCTGAGAACAAATTTTGAAAAATACTAACATTGTTTAGAAACAAAGAAAATTTCAATAGTTTGAACTTTTTAGGTTTTGAGAAATGCAATTTTTTTTTGAATTTTGAGAACATTTTTGGAAAAATCCAAAATTTTTATGAAAACGCGAACAAATATTGAATATTTTGAGCATTTTTTGTAAAAAAGAGAATGAAAGGAAAAATATATATAAGAGAAAAGAAGAGAAAGGAGAAAAGGAAAAAAGAAACAGAATAACTAAAAGCGAAAAGAAGAAGGATAAAAAAGGAAATAAAAAACCGGTTCAAGAACCTTCTGGAATGTTCCTAAAACCGAGCAGGAACTATCCAGAAGGTTCCCAAAACCGGAAAATGATCAGACGTGGAAAAAAGCTAGTGGGCCGGTCCATGTACTGTCGAACCTGTGCGATAGGTCGACATCTTGCCGCATAATGCGGCAAATAGGGTTTTCCCACAAATCTCACCCGTCCTCTCGCCCCAAATCCTCTCGCCCCGTCCCCCGTGCCGCTCCCGCGAGCGGCCCGGGCGGAACCCTAGATCGCCGTCGCAGCTCCCCTTCCCCGCCTTCCTTCTTCCTCGCCGCCGCCAGGGGACGCCGCCGGGCAAAGCCCGCGCATGCGTCGGCGGCGGCGGGGCTCCCTCCCTCCTTGCGAGGCTCCTGGGCGGCGCGGGACGGCCATCCCTCGCGGCGTCGCTCGGCTAGGCGACAGGTCGGGCCGCCGGCGGATCTGGGCGGGGCTTCCCTGCTTGGTGGCGCTGCGGCACTGGCGGCGGCGTGGTCTGCGCCGGGCGGCGAGCGCGCGAGCTCGTCCTCATCCCGATCTGATGGCGCTGGCGCTCGGGCGTGCGGCGGGGTACGCGAGGGTGGTCGGTGCGCGTCTTCCTCCCCGATCCGATGGCTCCACGGTGGAGCCAGTGCTCGGGCGGTTGGCTTCGGCAAGCGGTGGCGAGCGCTCGGTGTGTGCAGGCGGCGGGGTCCCTGTGCGCGGTCGGCGGCTTCGTCTCTTACCCGGACGGCGCGGGGGATGGCGGCGGCCCGGTGTGGCCGGCGATCCGGATGCGGTGGTGCCGGCGGCTCGCAGATATGCCAGTACTCCAGGGTCTGCCTGGTGGTGCTGGTGGTGACGGCGGCTCGGACACGAGAGTTGGATCCCTTCGAACTTATCTGGGTGAAAACTTGCCTTCGGCTCCTGCTAAGGCTGGTGGTGGCGGCGCTATCTGCGTCGTTCCCTTTTTGAAGGCATCGCTGTGGAGAAGTTCAAGGTCACTCTCTGCTACCTCTGAGGGAAACCCCAGATCAGATGATCGGGTGACGGCGGCGCTCTGGTGTCGTTCCTCCCTTGGGGGCGTCATTCTTGGTGGTACACACATGATCGAGGGACCAGAGGACGGATTCTTTGGTGAAGCGGTTCTTCATCCTACACACTGACGGCAACGGATCTTGACAGCGTGGCGCAGTGCAGATTCGGAGTTCGCTGTGGGAGGATGGACTCGCGCAGGAGGATGACGCTGTCGGGCGTCGTGGTGGCGTAGATGGCGGAGAGACCTGGCACGGTTCATGCAACAGTACAACTCTGAAGATGGTTGATGGCAGGTGGCTGCGGCGGCCTCATACCCGGCAGGCGTCCTGGTTGAGGAGAGCGCCGGACTGGTAGGTGCCCCATACCCGACAGGCGTCCTGGTTGGGACCTCAGGACTTAGATGTTTAGGTTTGGCTGTGATGTCTGTTTGGTATTAGGCCCAGACTATCTGCGCCCCTTCATTAATTGGATAGGTGTAGCGATAGTTGTTGCTTAGACGGTGGCTTTAGTCTTACTGTTGTATGACTTTGTAAGGTCTTGTGAGAATAATTAATAAAGTGGCTGTATGCATCGTCCAGATGCAGAGGCCGGGGGTCATCCTCCTTTTCTAAAAAAAATAGTGGGGGTGTTACAATATCATGACTCCAGACTCCTGAGTATCATATGCTATCAGAGATTAGACTCTAATAGTTTGGTTCCCATATAGTACATTGCATCACCGCGTTTTACATTGGAACAGCTGCACTTAAGCAGTTAAGCTAACACGTACTATTATTCTGTTCGCTACATCTATCACCATGTTCCTGCCACTAGTAGAAAAAGGGTCAAACGTGAAGCACATTAGTGCTGGTTTGATTTTGGCCCGGTACTAATAGTACCATTAGTGCCGGTTCGAACGGATTTGCATTAATGCCGGTTCGTGTTGAACCTTTAGTACCGGTTCGTGGCACGAACCGGTACTAAAGGGGTGGTGGCAGGCTGGCGTCAGGCCGGGGCCCCACGATCACCTTTAGTACCGATTCGTGGTATGAACCGGTACTAAAAGTCTAACCTTTAGTACCGGTTCGTGCCATGAACCGGTACTAAAGGGGTCTGACCTATAGTACCGGTTTGTGAC
>NC_041389.1:562466383-562467365 GCF_002162155.2 Triticum dicoccoides
ATAAAAACTTCAAAAAATAAAATCCTTCAAGAGGTAGTTATATTACTACATCTACTAGTTAGGAAAATTTGAAAACTACAATTTGGACATGTTTTGCAAAAAGTGTAGGGAAAATGTAAAACGGCTATAACTTTTGCATACGATGTCGGAAAAAACGTATAATATATCAAAAAATTCAGCACGAAAATCCGCATCCAATGGAGACCGCCTACGACCTGTTTGGAATTCTTTAAAATCCTCAAATTCCAAAAGGAAAAAAAGATATGGTCAAATTTCAGTTTTTTTAAAAAAATTTGGTTAAATCTGGTCAAACTACTTATTCAAGAAGTATTAATGTTACTACATAATTATTCAAGAATATTAGTGTTACTACATAATTATTTCAATTTTTTGAATTTTTGTCAAATCTGGTCAAACTATGGTCAAATTGTGGTCAAACTATGGTCAAACTGTGGTCAAACTATGGTCAAACTTATTCAAGAAATATTAGCGTTACTAAATAATTACTGTTTTTTAGAATAATAGTTTCAAACTCAAACGGTGAAATGTGTGACTTCATGCTCAATCTAAACTCCTGAGGGTTAATAGGATTGACATCCTACTATTGTCAGGAAAACAACAAGTGCAGACTCGGAAACGAAGGAGAATAGAACCCGAAAGTTAAGCATGCTCGGGCTAGAGTAGTGAGAGGGATGGGTGACCGGTCGGAAAGTTAGATGATTTGAAATGAGTGATCCACACTTGAGCAGTTAAGAGAGGTGATTAGAGAATAAATCATCAAATAATTCAGAAAAATTAAAAATCGAAAAAAAAATCAAAATTTTTTTCCAAAATTTTTTCAAAAAAAAATTCAAAAAAATAACCTTTAGTACCGGTTGATAACACCAACCGGTACTAAAGGTCCCCATACCAGGGCGCGAGCTCACGCCACATGGTGGCACTTTAGCGCCGGTTCGTGCCGAACCGGTACTAAAGGGGGGGG
>NC_041389.1:562467561-562526121 GCF_002162155.2 Triticum dicoccoides
TGCCCACACTTTAGTGCCGGTTATGGAACCGGCACTAAAGGCCCTTACGAACCGGCGCTAAAGCTCCGTTTTCTACTAGTGTGTGTTAGAGGAAAGACTGGCAGCAAAAGGAGGGTTGATAGTTGAGTCCGTTCAAGACTCATTCTGCCAATGCCAAGCTCAAGTACTAGTTACTCCACTGGTTAGGTGATTATAGCTTCAGCCAAGGCATCCATGGGTACCCGCAAGGCTTGCCAGGGCTAGCATAGCGCGTAGATTTCTAATGCCTCACAATCCTATCTACAGGTGTCTTATATATACCCAACTGGTTGAGAAACCAGTTTCAATCTTACATAAGCATTACCTATCCACCATGAGAGAATAAGCGTGGGTTTGTGGTGTGCTACAGGGAGTTCATTAGCGTTCTAGTTTCCTAGTACAACAAGGTATGTGGGGGGATTTATAGAGCTGACCCATGGAGCCATGCCATGTCATTATCATGCATGTGCTTATCTTAAAGATCTTTTTCTGCTCTGGAACTATGGTCACGTACTTTTGCTTTACCATTTTTTTCTCTATGTTGGTTGAAAACAGCGCCATACTTCTTTTTTTGATAAACGTTACTCCCTCCGATCTATATTACTTGTCGCAACTTGACTAAACCTTTGTACTAAAGTTGCAGTAAAGCTACGTCAATCAATATGGATCGAAGAGAGTAATCTATATCTATATCTATTCCAATAAGACCAAAAGAGGCAGATCTAAAATAATCTCGGTCACCAGATCATGTCAATCCAACAACCAATATTGCTTCAATGGTGAGCGTTAAACATGTTTGCGTGCAATTAGTAGAATGCCATACATCAATGTCCGTGTTAATCATATAATTAACATGTAATTGATGTCATATCTAATATAAACTTGCAATTAACACATAACAGACATCCTAGCTAATTTAAATCATCAAATGTGCAATTAATTTCCCGTATAATATTAATGTGCATTGCACGTATCCATTTAGAAGTATTTATAGTGATAGATGACACATACACACAGGGCAGAGACAAATCCCAGGCATGCCATGCACGACGACCGCACGCAGGCTCCCAATAGAATTGTACAGCTACAGTGAAGTAGGCCCGGGCCTGGCTCAATCCTACCTCCGCCCCTGCATAAACAGAGAGCAACTAATTAACGAGTGCTTCTTCAGGAGCCTCGCAATGATCAGCGTCAGTTGGCGCGCTCTCAGCGATTCGCCACGTGTCGTGCTCTGGGCGCTCCCTCCGGATTTTGTTTTTATTCGCACACGTTTTCAGCTTTTTTAAACGATTTTTTTCCAGCATTTTTCGATGTTTTGGTTTTCCACCGGTCTTCCCTAGCTTTTCAATCAAATTTTTTTTTCGATTTTTTTTGCGCAAAAAACATGTTTTTTCCTTTCGCGAGAGTCACGGTTTTGTTTCTGCGAGAGGCACGGTTGTGCTTTCGCGAGAGTCACGGTTTTGTTTCTGTGAGAGGCACGGTTGTGCTTTCGCGAGAGGCACGGCCGTGCCTCTTGGAAACGAAATAAAAACGCGTTTTCTATTTTTTTCCTTTCGCGAGAGTCATGGTTTTGCTTTCGCGAGAGACACGGTTGTGCTTTCGCGAGAGTCACGGTTGTGCCTCCTCGAAAACAGAGTAGTTTATTTATGTCATCTTGCAGGGCAAGCACTTGTTTGCTGACAATTGGGCAAGAAATATTTGTTAATTGTATGAAGAAGAAGGGCCATGGTCTAACGTGTAATGGAGAGCACTGACTAACAAGCTCACACAATTTTAGGTTATAGATTCATATTGTATTGTGACATATGATGTTATGATAACTAGCTAAGTTACTCAATTTGCCTCTTTCCTAATTAACTCAAAGCCACATAGGTAATTTTATTGAGTTGGAGCTTATGTTACTCTTGAAGTTACTCCCACTATGTCTAGTCTTATGGACGGGATTAGTTAATGCAACATCTTGATCTGCAAGAGGGCAATGTTGACAAACATAAGGACCTTCCGTGAATGATAGCACAAATCGTAAAGTAAAGGGGTGGCCTGGATAGTCCATGGACGTCCAACTAGGCGTGGTTTTGCATTTTTGCATGAGGCACCGTGATGTGCACATGTTTGGATTTAAGGACGCAATTAGCGGGGCAAGTTGCAACCTGCGGTACGCACGCTACATGTGCTCACCAAAGGAGTTATTTACCCAAACACCATCACAGTTGGGGTTAGGGTAATAGCTTGGTACCACATTTGTGTCAAAACCATCCAAACTATGTCTAACATGTCACGGAGAGCACTGCTTGTCTCATAAGCTCATGCAAACAGCAAAAGACAAGTTGGTCCCACTTGTTGGGATGACGTGACGAGGACTAAATGCAAAAAAAGAGATTGACTAATTGTGGTGGAAAATGAGGTGGCAGAGGTGGCGTGGGTCCCACCTGCCATCCAACCTTCTCCTTCCTCCTCCTTCAATCTCTATCTTCCCCGATGCCACCTCTAGCAGCTAGGTCATGCGAGCACACGATGGTGGACGATGGCAGTGTTGAATGCAGGCAAGCATGGAGCACCGACACGAATAGGGGAGGACCACCCGCGGGAAGCATCTCGACGACGAGCTTGCTCTTGGCACGGGCGACCTTGTGTTGTCGTCGCCATCCCGGCGGATCCGTGGGCCTCCTTCTGTCCCAGCGCGAGAACCCCTACTGGCGCTCAAAGGAGAGGCGAACAAGCCACCTCCCCTCACCATGACCCCCTGGGATGCCACCTCCGTGAGCTCGGGTGCGTGGGTGCATGACGGTGGCTAGTGGCAGGACGGTGACCGCGGCGAGGCATGTGTGCAGGTGCACAATCTAGCACGGTGCACGAGCGCCACTAGGGCCTCCCGGTGGGGTCCGTGAGTACGGGGGTGGCCATGGCGCTCCACAATAGCATGCGCGGCCAGAGCCTCCCGGCGGAATGCGAGCATGAGGATGACCATGGCACTCCATCACGGCACACCCCCGTTAGTACGAGCACGACCAGGGCCTCCTAGCGATCACCGCGAGCACATGCGTGGCCATTGCAGCACGCGAGCACGAGCGCTGCTAGGGCATCCTGGTGGGCACCGCAAGCACGGGCACGACCAGGTCTCGATAACCATCGACCAGTAAGGGCAGCTGCCTGTGCCGTCGGCTTGAAGTGCGCAGATGCGAAAATGTCAGTGAGGGCCAATTACGTGTTTGTTGAAAATGACCAGGAGAAATGGAAGTAAATATTAACACTTGAGTCATTTATAGGTAGGACCCTCGTCCAACTCAGTGTATTGTCCACACAAGCATGCCACACCAACCTCACAGGTGGCCCAACTTGTCAGTTTCGTTGTTTGCATGAGCTTATTAGACAATCAATGCTCTCCGTTACAGATTAGGCGCAATTTTGATATTTTTTTTGCCCTAACTACTCCCTCCATTCCGAAATATAAGTCTTTGTAGGGATTTCACTAGATGGACTACATACGAAGCAAAATGAATGAATCTACACTTAAAATACATCTATATACATCTGTATATGGTTTATAGTGAAATCTCTATAAAGACTTATATTTAGGAACGGAGGGAGTAGAATATAATATCAAGTTGTTACCCTAACTTCAATTGTGATGGTTTTGGATAAATAACTTTCACCAAAGAATTTAGGGATGTCATTAGCATGCCCACGCATACCTCCCCATCGTTGAAGTAGCTCATTCTAGCTGGCTTTGAAGTCACTTTTTAGCTACACAAAGGGAAACAAGAACTAGCTGTTACTAGCTAGTAATCTCGTGCACAAGTTTTTTCCCGTATCTATTTCTGTTGGATGTACCAGCAGCTGGAACTATATCCAGTTTCCCAGGTCGCGCTCCCCAGGTCGCTCCCGCGGGCGGCCCGGGAGCGAACCCTAGCCGCCGCCAGCGCAGGCCCCTCCGGCCCCTCCTCCCCTCGCCGCCGCCGGCGGACGTCGCCGGGCGAAGCCCGCGCGGCTCGGCGGCGGCGGGGCCCTTTCCTCCTCCAGCTCGAGCAAGGGCGGCGCGGGCCGTTCGTTCGGGCGGGGACTCGGCGCGGCGCTCGCGCGGGTGCGCGCACCGGCGAGGGTTGCCGTGTTCGGGACGGCGTGGCTAGGGCGCGCAAGGCGCGGCGCGGGCGCGTTCGGTTTCCGGCGGCGTAGATCGGACGCTGGGTCGGGAATCGCGGTGGGGGAGGCTCGGCTCCCTGTGGCGCGATGCAGGCGGCGTGTGACGGATCTGAGGTTGCGCCTCCGGCGGGTGGCGGCTCCGGGAGCGTCGTTGGCAGGCCCCGAGGCTGTGGCCTGGTGGTTTCTGCCCGACGGGTTTGGGCGGGGTTGCAGTCCCCCCTCCTGCCTCCTGGATCTCCGTCACCATGGTTCTGGCTGCGTCGGCTGCGGGCGGCGGATGGGACGTCGGGGCGGCGGCCTTGGTCCGGGCTCCGGCGTGGTTGGCGGCGCCCGATCCAGATCTAAAGGCTTCCGTCTACTTCAACCAGGGCTGCCTCCGATGGTCCTGCTTTGGGCGGCCTTTGTCGCCGGAGTTGTACCTGTTTGGCGGCTGGAGGTGGGAGGTGGCTCCGGACAAATCCGAGGCCAGCAGTGCTGGCCACGACGGCGGCGGCGCCTGAGGGCGCCGTACCCTTCTTGAAGGCGCCGTCCAGGTTGCCTCCTTCCCCTCTTCCTTCCACCCAGCTTGTATGCCGGGCGAAAGCCCAAATCCTTGCCGGATCGAGCGACAGCGGCGCTCCCGGCGTCGTCACCCTCTTGGGGGTGTCGTTCGTGGTGAGCTTGGGGTGGATGTGATGCTTTGGTTGCTTGGCGGCGGTTGGTGGCGTGGTCGGAGTTCGTCTGGTGGCGGTGCGTTGGCGCTCTGCCGCCTATGTGCTCAGCCTCGGAGTCCTTCTTCCACGGTGCTTGGTCTTCAGCAGCCCTACCGGACTTGGCGGAGCGGTGCTTCATCCTCCTCATTGATGGCGGCGTATCTCGGCGGCGTGGCGCAGTGGAGATTCGGTGTTCGATGTGTGACGATGGACTCGCGCAGGAGGACGAAGCTGTCTGGTGTCGTGGTGACGTCGATGGCTGAGTGGCCAGACATGGTAGAAGCCTCAATATTTGCTCTGAAGACGGACCTGTGGAAGATGGCGGCGATGACACACGAGTGCGTCGGACCGGTTTGTACCCCAGACCCGGTATGTGGCTCGGCTGGGGCTTCCGGCTTTTGATGTTAGGCTTAGGTGAGTGGTCTGAGTAGTGGTCCAGCTAGCACCCCTTCATCATTTTGATGTTAGGCTTAGATGAGTGGTCTGGGTAGTGGTCCAGCTAGCATGCCTTCATCATTTGGATAGGAGTAGCGGCATAAGTTGCCAAGATGGCGGATTCAGGCATATTGTTGTAATACTTTGTAAGGTCCTCGAGAATAATCAATAAAGTGGCCGCATGCATCTCCCAGATGTAGAGGCCAGGGGTCATCCTCCTTTTCGATTTTTTTTCTCGTTGCTTCCGGTTAGAGGACTTCTTTAGTTAGTGGACTAGTTCAGTTATTTCAGTTCCGTAGCTTTATCTCATGTGGGTGGCGTTGTGCGCCACAAAGCCAGGTCGTCGAAATGGCACGATCACTACAGATCGTGACGCAGCAGTACTCCGTCTCTTAATCTGTTTCTGTTGTAAGCTGAATAATTGAGAGAAAGAATCGAACATATAAACCCTTCTAGAGTACCCGCCATTCTGGGGCCTCTCCATCGCGCATTGATTTTCGTTCGCACGATCTCCATCGGTCGTATGATTTTACAGCTCTGTCGAAAATCTGTTCGTTCATTCAGCTGCACATTGTGCTTTCCTACTCCAGTAGATGACGGATGGGCCTCATTCGCTTGCGGGCCCAGCTTCGCAGTGCGCCTCATGTGTGTCTTCGGTAAAAAAGAGATGGACCGCAAGCGACGTGCGAGGCGTGCGGTGAAAACCCTAAGCACCAATCCCTTGTCTCCTCGAGCCCCGCGCCCCCCTCCACTTCCCATTCGCCTCTCCCTTCTTTCCGGCGCCGCCATGTGCACCTCCTCCTCCACTTAGATCCTTCCTCCTCTACCAGTGCATGGCCGCCAAATCCTTCCCTGGAGCTGCACCGCCATCCATCTCTCTAGATGTTTCTCGATTCGCTGCCGCCGCGTGCTCTTCTTCTGGATCGCGTGCAAGTCGTTGCCATTGGAGAGCAGGGGTGGCGTGGTATTTATGGTGGGCATGGAACAGGGGAGGATGAGAGGGATGGCCATGATGCAAGGAGCAGAAAGGTCTCATCTTCTTCCCCAGTTTTTACTCCTTGATTTATGGGTTTTTCTAAACACATGTGTGCAGATCGGGGAGAAAAGGAGAAGGGGATGAATCTTGAGAAAAGGAGAAGGTGAAGAACAAGAGGCTCACCACGGTGGTGCCGGCGACGAGATTGGCGCGGGCGGTCGACGGTGGTGAGGATGGAGACGGAACAAGACGGACCGCCAAACTTAGACAAATCTTGAGGAAAATGGAGTTTGGACAAGGAGCTTCGAGAGGAGAAAGATTATAAAGTGTGGCTTGGGCATTTCATCGAACACCTCATGTGCATAGGAGGTGAGCTAGAGCACCACGAAGCTCTCCCACAGCTGGCAGAAAAAACAGAGCAGTGCACTGCTCTGCTCGTGGGCAAGGTGTATAGGCCTCTATTTGGTCCCGGTTCCAGTCACAAACCGGGACCAAAGGTTGTGGGCCAGGAGCGAGGCCCATTGGTCCCGGTTCGTGTCTAGAACCGGGACCAAAGAGGTCAGACAAACCAAGACCATTGGCCACTACTAGAAAAACGGCTATAGCTAATATGGACATTAATGGCACACCATGTATGTGCTGCGCCATTAATGGCCATATTACTAATGGTGCACCTGGTGTGTGGTGCGCCATTACTAGTTTTGCCTGGCCCCACACCCTTCCCAGACTTAGCTGTGGCGCACCAGGGGAAAGTGCGCCATTACTAGTTTTAACTAGTAATGGCGCACCACATCCACGATGCGCCACTACTAACAATTTTTTTTTCATTTTTTTTCAAAACAAGTAATGGCGCACCACACACCAGGTGCGCCATTAGTAACCCTGGTTACCAATGGCACATTCCTAGGAGGTGCGCCATTGGTAACCTGAGAGCAGCTAGATATTTTTGACAGCTACCTATCACACTCACTTTTCCCACTTTATTCTCTCCACCTCTACCAAGCTTGGTCTCGGCTGCCTCCTCCTCCTCACCTCATTTGCACCATAGATTCATCCAAATTAAGTGCTTAAATTTCCTTTTTTGATAGGTAAGTAAGGGGAAGGTTTCTCTATGTTCTAGATCTACCTTTTTCTCCCTCCAACGTACACACTTTTTATGACCTAGATCTATGTATGTTTGTGGTGTTGCATATGTTTGTGTTTGCAGGTACCGGTATTTGAAATGCGATAGTTGCCAATATTTTGTCGGAATGTTGATTCATTTTCGTTTCGGCGAGAATTTGGCACTATGCATTCTTTTTGGTCCTATTTTTAGGTAAAGTCATGCCAAATTTTTTTTGGGTTCTAAAATATCATTTTGCTCTATCCCGCAGACGACCATGGTCCGCACGATGACCGAAGGCATCGTGAATAGGTTTTTGAGCTCCGTGAAGGCCGAGATGCTTCAAAAGAACGAGATGGAGATAAGATGTCCGCGTCGAAGATGCAAGATGAAGAGCCTTATGGACCCGCATTCCAGACAGGTGCGGGACCACCTGCTCGTGCCTGTTTCATGGATCGCTATCGGTGGCAAGATGATGAAGATGATTATGAAGTCGTCCATGGGGGTCGGGCAAGAAATAAGGAAGGGCAGCAAGACAATAGCGGCGAGGGCGGGCGAGAAGACGAAGAATCTCCAGGACATGCTCACGAAGTAGATGCAGGACACAGTCATCATGTAGAAGATGCCGGACATGATGATGAGGAAGATCAAGATGAAGGGCATGATCATGGAGATGAAGATGCCGGAGCAGACGACGATGGACCCTCGATGGGCCGGGTGCAGGACCCTCATATTCAAGAGCTGCTTCTCAAGCAGACGGGTAACGCAAGAGCTGCCGCCCGAGAGAAAGCCAAGCTGGATCAACTAGAGATAGACGTGGTTACTCCATTGTATGAAAGATGCAGGCCCGAGGATACCCGCCTGAAAGTAACACTCATGGCTCTGGAGATGAAGGTAAAACACAAAATGACCAACGCATGCTTCGATGAGAACATGTCATTCTGGCACGAACGTCTTCCCAAGGGGAACAAGTGCCCGACCAATTTTGAGGAGGCGAAGAAAATCGTGTGTCCTCTGGATTTACCGCATGTGAAATACCATGTGTGCATGAACGATTGCATCATTTATCGGGACGAGCACGCGGAGTCTACCATATGTCCGGTGTGCGGCATCACTCGATACAAGAAGAGGAAGAAAGCTCCTTGAAAAGTGGTGTGGTACTTTCCGATCACTCCTTGTCTGCAGCGGTATTTTGCGGACCCTAATCTAGCAAAGCTCCTACATTGGCACGCAGATAGGGAGGAGAAGAAGCGAGAAGATGACGGAAATGATCCGGAGATAAATAAAAAAGACAGGATGCTGAGTCACCCTAAGGATGCGAGCCAGTGGCAAGCGTTGAACTTCGAACACCCAGAATTTGGGGACGATCCAAGGAACATCATGCTGGGCGCGAGCACTAATGGAGTCAATCCATTTGGCAGCCAAAGAAGCACACATAGCACCTGGCCTGTGTTTGTGTGGATGTACAACCTTCCCCCCTGGATGTGCATGAAGAGGAAGTACATTCACATGAGTACTCTAATTGAAGGGCTGAAACAACCAGGGAACGACATCAATCTGTATCTGGGACTGCTGAAAGAGGAGCTAGACACGCTGTGGAAAACGCCAGCCAATACGTGGGACGCCGCAGCGAAACAATATTTTCCTATGAGAGCCGCACTGCTCATGACGGTGCACGATTATCTCGGTTACGGATATGTCGCGGGGCAGGTGGTCCATGGATTTTGTGCATGCGCCAAGTGCATGGATGACACAACATATCGCCAGCTAGATAGAGATCCTGAGTCTTCGAAAACCGTGTTCATGGGACATCAAAGGTGGCTTCGCAACGATGATGCATGGAGAAAACGCAAGGATCTGTTCGATGGTGAAACCGAACCCCGAAGACCCCCACGTATGAGGAGCGGCGATGAAATAGACGAGCTGTTGAATAATTGGAAAGAGTGCCCACCGCAAGGAAAGAAGCGAAAGGCGCCAGAGCCGCTGCTGAAGGTATGGAAACGAGGTCTGTTTTCTGGGACTTGCCGTACTGGAAGATCCTCCGTGTGCCTCACAACCTTCATGTCATGCATATCACGAAGAACGTGTGCAAGAGTCTGCTTGGTACCCTGCTCAACATGCCAGAGAGGACCAAAGATGGGCCAAAAGCAAGGGCAGACTTGCAATCAATGGGCATCAGGGAGGAGCTTCACGCAAAACGCCCTAATGATGATGATGATGATGAGGCGAAGGACACAGAAAGTCGTCGCAAAGGCAAAAAGGCCAAGAAGATCGAATATGACTGCCCTCCCACGTGCTTCACTCTAAGTCAAAAGGAGATCGAGCAGTTTTTCACCTGCCTCGTAGGAGTAAAACTTCCTTACGGTTATGCGGGGAAGATAAGCAGACACCTAGACTCAGTAAAGCAGAAGTTCAGCGGGTTGAAGTCTCACGACTATCATGTGCTGATGACGCAGATACTTCCAGTTGCAATCCGTGGGATCATGGATGCGCACGTCCGTGAAATGCTATTTGGCCTATGCAACTTTTTTGATGTCATCTCTCGGAAGTTGGTTGGCGTGAGGCAACTCAGAAGGCTACAAGAAGAGATCGTGGTGATACTATGCGAGCTTGAGATGTACTTCCCGCCCGCATTCTTCGAAGTTATGGTGCATCTACTGGTCCATATCATGGAGGATATCATCCAACTCGGGCCGACGTTCCTGCACAACATGATGCCGTTTGAAACGATGAATGGTGTCATCAAAGGGTACGTTCTCAACGGGGCACGTCCAGATGGAAGCATAGCCAAGGGCTTTCTGACCGAAGAGTCCATCTCCTTCTGCATGAATTATCTAGGCATCGAGAACGCCGTTGGTCTGCCCGTCAACAGGCACCTCGGTAGGCTCGCTGGATGGGGTCACCACGAGGGTCGCCGCGAAATGCATGTCGACTTCAAGGGTTGACTCATCGACTTTGGAAGAGCAAACCTAGTCGCGCTACAACACATAGACGTGGTCGATCCTTGGGTGGTAGAGCACAAAACCTTTATTGAGAAGACGTACAATGACCGAGGCCAACAGAGGATGGACGGAGATATAATCAAAGAGCACAACTCATGTTTCACACGTTGGTTCAAGGAGAAGCTTCTGTCGTACCCTTTACATGAGGATTCTTCCGCGGAAGAAAAACTCATATTCGCCTTGTCACAGGGCGCCGAGCACAACCTGATGACCTATGAGGCATACAATATCAACGCCTACACATTCTACACCGAGGAAAAGGACATGAAGAGCGATTATCAGAACTCCGGGGTAACAATGAAATCCTACACCGGTAACGACAAGGACAGATACTACGGAAGGATCGAGAAGATCTGGGAGCTGAGCTACGCTGGAGAGAAGGTCCCGATGTTCCGTGTCAGATGAGCCAAGAGCGTCCTAAAAGAAGACCAGTATTTCACCACCATGGTTATACCCGAAGCCAAATCCAAGACCGCGGGCGCAAACGTCACCGCGAAAAATGAGCCATGGGTACTGGCTTCCCAAGTGGACCAATGCTTCTTCATTACCGACCCGTCAAAGCCCAGTCATGTTGTCGTGAGGAGAGGCAAAAGGAACATCATCGGAATGGATGGAGTCACCAATGAGCAAGACTTCGACAAGTACGGCGACCCGAAGATGGAAGATGACGACGACGATGAAGTACCATACACCACAAGAAGAAGCAGGACCACCCTACCTAAAGGACGTCCATTCAAGAGAGGAACTTAAGGGGTTCCGGGGCTAAATTATTCAACCACGAGAAAGAAGGGCAAGAAGATTGTGAAAAGATAGCTAAGATCGAATCACGACGTGTCGGCCGCGTGTGTGTGTCAGTGGCAAGCTCAATTATTACTTGCAAGTCAATTATTACATGTATCAATTTACTTCAACCATGTCATCTAATTCTAAATCTTTGCACAATGGTTTTATCACTCCATTTGCATTTTCCTTTTCCTTTATCTCAAATCTTAAATTATTACATGCAACTAAAAATCCAAAAAAATAAAAAAAGTTAGTAATGGCGCACCAGGAGAAGGTGCACCATTGCTATCATGGTGTTTACGCCGCACCCCTAAATGGTGCGCCATAGATATACCAAATATTATGGCACACCCCTAAAAGGTGCGCCATTGCTAACCCTCCCCCCACTAAAATATCCAAGACGACCCAGCCGGTCGTCCTTCTCCCCAATCCGCATCTCGCCCATCACCTCTTGCCACCGCTGCCGATCCCCTTCCACCACCACCGCCATCGGCACCGGCACAACATCCCCCTCCGCCTCCTCCTCCTCCGCGGCCACGGCCTCCACCTCCTAGGGACCCCGCCACACCACCCCTTCAAGAAGAACAACGACAAACACCGCCTCGGTCTCCTCCACATCCTCGAGGTCTAGCCGCTCCAGCCTCGCCGCGGTGCACGCCTTCCTCCCGGAGCATCCCGTTCTCTCCTCTCGTCTCCCTTTTCTCTGGTGATTCTAGGGTTCGCCCCCGCCGTCGGTCTGCTGGTGACCAGGATGCTCCTGCGGCACTGACGGCGCGCCGCCGCCGTCCGTCTCCACTTCGCCCACCTTTGTCGCCCGGCCTCCTCTACTAAGCTCCGCCGTCGCTCCCTCATCGACCTGCACCGGCTGGCCGTCACCAATTCGAAGAGCACCGGCTAGCCACCGTTGCTAAGGGTGCCGGTCTTCCTCATCTCCATCACGCCACCCAGAGCTGTACCTCGACCTCTACAGCAACCCAAGCTCCCAAGGTACTATCTGATTTGCTTGGATTTGGTTGCCCTGTTTGAGATTTATTCAGTACTTGGTGCTGCTGCTAATCCGCCTAGCCACAATTTATTCAAGACTTGCTGCTGCTACTAATCCGAGCTACACCACCTACTTTGCTGAAGATCTGTCCCGGCAGCTGTCTGTGAGGTAAAAAAAATCAACGTTTGTGATATACAAGCCCCTGTAGCATGAGGAGTTTCTGTTCTGGGTTGATGATGATGTGCAAATGGGTAGTGCTAGGTTAGTTGTCATGTATGTGTATCATTTCTGGCATGTTTTTGTGAATTCTTGCCTGCCATATTTGTGTGAATTCTTGCTGCCATAATACAAACTGTGTTGATGTATGTCAAATACTATGGTCAAATTAGCCTATATTAGTATATGTGTTGATTGATTAAAGTTTTATGGCAGCAATGCATGACAACAGTATGTGCATAATGCTCGTTGTATTAGGTATGCTATCTGTATGATTGATGCAAAGCAAAATGTCTATCTGCTGCAAGTTCCCCAAAATTTCAGGGGCACCACAACTGAACTGAGGCTCCTTCAGTTCAATATTTTGTGCAGGGACAAATAGTTACCCCTTTCTCTTGAAATGTTGATTAATTTCCGTTTCGGTTGAGAATGGGGCACTCCTAGGTCAAGAAAATTAGCAAAGGTCATGCCCAATTTTCTTGACCTAGAAGGTGCCCGATTCTCAACCGAAACAAAAATTAATCAACATTTATAGATAATGTTATTTCTACAAAGCAAATATTTATAAGTGGCTTTTATAGTTTTCCCTTAAGTTGAAATGCGAACTATTTTTTTCTTCCTGCAGCAAGAGCAATAGTGCACTTAGTAGGATAGAAAATATATAACCTGCAATAGTGCACTTAGTAGGATAGCAATAGTGCACTTGGAACAATCTTTTGGGTAAAGGGGTGTTTATAACCTGTAATGTGAAAATATATAGGATAGAAGAATAGATACTACCCCGATCTCATCCAATAACTCTAGTAGCCTTTTTTCCTATTTAGAGCGAACATGGCCGACAATGATGAGGCCGACGGTTCAGGAAAGCCATTCTGGGAGCTATCCCAGGAGATGGAGGAAGAACCTCACCGCTATGAGGACACCGCGGAAGACATCGATCCCGACTACACAACCCCTAGTGGTGTCGGGGATGACACCACTGATGGTGCCGCCGGGGATGCCACCACTGATGATGGCAGCGAACACACAGATGGCAGCCAACCGAAGAGGCAACGGAAGGACCGACGCCCGAACGTGCTCGACACCGTCAAGGAGGAATTTACTGAAGTGTCCTCCAGTGGGCATCCAACGGCGCCCAAAGAATTAGTCAGTGGGTATGCGGGACAACTCGGGTGCATTCTCCGGAGCACTGTCTCGATCAACACCGAGAACCTAAGGCATCGGGACCGAGGGAATTTGCGCAACCTGCTCTTCACGAAGCTGCATGAACGATACAAGTTCCCTGATGACTCCGCAAACACACGCCACTCAGGGAATAAAGTGAATAGTGCCGCCTTCACGAATATGAGCACGACCTTCGCTACTTGGAGAGCCACGGTGAAGAGAAGGATTCTAAGTGATGATAGTTATGAGAAGATCAAGGAGACACAACCTTTGATCAGGAAGCTGACTACCTGGAGTTCAAGATCAAGTGCGAGAGCAACGCATCCGCGGAATCAAGTCAGTGGGGGAAAGATATGCGGGACATGAACTTAGGGGTCCACAAACTCGGTCCCGGCGGTTACAGAGTGGCGGAACCTAAATGGGACAAGGAGGACGCTGAGCGTGCCGAGGAAGGCCTACCGCCCCACTTGGATAAATACCATGAAAAGCAGACCAGGAACTATGTCAGGGCCCGGTACAAGGTGGACCCGGTAACAAAGGAGCTTACCACGGATCCGAAGGTGAAGGCGCTTGAGCTTGTTCTGGTAAGGAATACACCCCCACGTAATTAGCTCCATATGGTTGCATTCTAATTAATGAAGCCAAATTTCTAAATGGTTCACGTTCCTTCCGCAGGAAACTGAAAGCAGTAGCGCGGGGTCTCAGAGCTCCCCGTCTGCCCCTTGGGACACCACTTTAAATAGGGCGTTGAACATAATGAAACACAAGGATAAGTTCAGTAAGCCATCGTCAACTGGTCGTGTGGCCGGCGAAGGCTTGTCCACAAAATGGTCGGAATACTATAAGGCTGGGCGAAAGGAGAGAAAGACCATCTCGGAAAGCCAGGAGCGCGAGGTTAAAGAACTCAAGGCACAAGTGGCGCGGATTCCAGAGATAGTCTAAGAGCAAGTGCGAGACCAAGTGGGAGCGACGATCACCGCCATTATGCCTTCCTTGCTTGAGGGGTTGCGGGGGTGGATTGCGGGCGGCCAACAGGGGCCGCCCCCGATTCCCAGCTTCACGAGCAGCAACTCGCACAATGCACCGACATTGGTGTCTCCGGCGGAGGTGGCATTGGTGTCTCTGGCGTCGGTGCCGACATTGGAGCTTAATGCACCCGGGTGTGGGAAGAATATGCCGGCCGGCACCTCGGCAGCAAGCGGCCCCTCCGTCACTTGCACGCCCGCCGTTGGCGTGCCTCGACATTAGCCGAGCTCGACGCCATCACGGTATCTAAGCCTCGACCGATGAATTCATCTCCTTGCCTTTGACTGGGCATCCCTGACGCCCTACATGTTTTCGCAGGGCGCCGCCAACGTTCCATGCACTCTCCTGCACTTCGTGTACGGCGAGTTGATCAATGTCGCCAAGGCCAAAATTGTTGAACCGGGCAACCGTGTGTTCCACGGTAATCCGATGCCACCCACCGTGTATTGGGTTCAACTGGTTCGGGTGCTACGGGGCTGCGACGTCTTGTTACCTCCGTATCGACCCCCTGGGCCGACGAAGATGATGTGATGACCCTCAGCGCCTGCTTAAACTGGTCCATGCTTTGTCCGAAGAGCCAGATTCGTTTGGGGGCAGGGGACACCACCCCACAGACAACACCGCCAGTCGTGCCGGCGCCAAGCCATGGCAAGACCGCCGCGCTACCACCGTCAGCTGATCCGGACATGCATATGGCACAGGATCCGGACGACGATGATGGTACATTTTCGAACATCGATAAGTACATCAACGAACATGGGTATGGTGACGAATTCTTGGGGCCTCCTTCTCAAGAACCCAACCCCGCAAAAGACGATCGCTATCTAGCTGGTACCACGGAGAAACCCAATTGCAACAGGCGTCGTCTGGCGTTCAGTACTCAGGAGACGCCTCCAACTGCCTCCTTCACCGAGACTCAAATAGCCGAGGTGCGAAATATTATCATCCCCAACACACTCAAGAAGGTGGTCTCTGAGCAGAACTCAATCCCATTACAACAGAAGAAGCAGAAGGGACGGAAAAGAAGAAATAACAAGGGTGCAAGCCAGCCGGCACCGAGTATGATCCATGCTCAGGACGGGCCACCAATACCTATATCTTGAGGATGGTGCATGTGGAGGGTAGGCCGATGCTACCGACTAATCTGCTCAATGCTGCAACCGGTGCTATGCGGAGTCTGCATGACTGTGTTCTTTCTATGGAGAAGCGGCGTCTCTCCGAGAATGATGTGGCATACCCGGTTTTCGTGGCCAAGGTGCCAGAGGGCAAGGGCTTTGTCGATAGCACCATCGGGTGTATGATCATCCTGCGGTTTGATGACATCTTCGCTATGTTTAACCTTTATCTGCTGCACTACACCTTCATTCGTCTATTTTTGCCCAGTATGGAGATGCAGATCATTAGAGATAAGACCCCCGACATCATGATAGTCGACCCCTTCTACATGCCTGCCAAGATCTTGGGCAGCGCTGGAGACCGGCAAGTCGCGAGTTCATACCTCGAAGGAATCATTCTGGCGAACCCAGATAAGGATAACTTCTTCGTGCCTTACTTTTCCGATTAAGTCATCCCCTCACCGCCCCGTAACATATGATTTCTTAGATTTCGATCGTTCTTTTTTTCTAACATTCCGTGTTTTGTGCAGTGACACACATTGCACACTCATCCTCTTAAGCGCAAAATATTCCATGGACACGTATTTCGACTCGGACCGTCAGTCGAAGAAAGACTACACAAATATCAAGAAAGTTCTTGATGGTGCTCTCCCCGGCTACGCCAAATGTGGAGGCACCTTCAGAAGGCCAATTTTTAGGTACGGCAAGCACGTGCTCACCCACATAACGACGTTCCCCTGCATCAAGCAACCGCCTGGCAATCAGAAGGATGCCTACTATGCCCTCCATCACATGCGGGCGATCGTACGGGACCATAATCACCTTATGCTACCAAATAATCTCAAAGAATGGGCCGCACGCTTGTCGGCAATCCAGGACGAGGACATCAGACAAGAATTCTTTCGCATCCAGTCGGAGTTTGCGGAATTCATCTATCAAGATGTCCTTCGTACCTCGGGGCAGTTCTACCTCAAATATGAACCGTCCAACAGTGAAATAGAAACAACGCTACAAATGCAGGCTGACAACGACCGCACATTCATCACCATCACGATAGACGGCGGCTTCATCCACGCTCCGGTCCCTGAGCCGTGTCGAAAGTATTGATGCTACGTAGTTCTGAAATATCGATTAACTCATGTTGTAATTAAACTTTAATGAACTTGTATGTCTCTTTAGTTTGGACAGTCGTTCAACTTATATGTAATCTATGCTATTTATTATTAGGACCATGAATCGTGCTATTAATGTGTTGCTTTTCTCTTCCGATCCTTTTGTTGCATACTTATATATTGCTTATATATTATCTGTGAATTGCTACTAACATTTTGTTTGTCTAGTGCATAGAGATGCCGTCGTATGTCGTGTCAAGGGTGAGGTTCCTGGAGTCTACGATGACTGGGAGGAGTGTCGGAGATAGGTTCACCGTTTCAGCGGTAACAGTTACAAAGGGTACACCACTAGGGCGGAGGCGGAAGCTAGATACGCGCGCTATCTAGCGGGAGAGAGGAGGGAGCAGAGGAGGAACTGGATGAAGATCAGTTTCATCACGATGATGCTCATCGCGATCGCAACCCTCTTCTATGTGATGGTAGTTTAGATATCGACTTGTAATGTGAAGACAAACTCGCTACTCGCGGTCTCGAGACTTGTAATGTTCTAACTTTGTTCGGTATTTTGAATTTGGAGACTAATATGATGAATTGTATTCAGAGACTAATCTTCTATTGTATTCGATAAATCTTCTGTTTATATGTTGTGCTGTTTATATTCCATGCTGTAATGTATTTTGTAACCTGTGCAAATATAAAAAAGCAAAAAAAAAATCCTAATATTCATAGTTGTGGCGCACCATATTGCACTTTAGTGGCGCACAGAAATAAACACACTAGTGGCGCATTATCTAAAAGTGCGCCATTAGTAACCCAGAGCACAAGGTACACATGGCCCCTTGGAGTAACAACAGTGGCACACTTTTGGGCCTAGTAATGGCGCACTTTAGCTGCGCCAGTAGTGTTTGTGACAGTAATGGCGCACCAGGTGGTGCGCCACTGTTATGTAGATTAACAGTAGCGGTGTAATAATAGTGGTGCACCTATAGTGCGCCATTAATAGCCAAAATAGGTGCGCCACTAACAGCCTTTTTTCTAGTAGCCTCCGAGGCCCGGTCGACCCCTGGCCTCACAAACCGGGACTAATGCTCCCATTGGTCCCGGTTTGTATAAGAACCGGGATTAATGCCCTCTTCAGGCCTGGACCAAAGCCTTATTTTCTACTAGTGGATAGGATTAGCGGGGCCACTAGGTGGGCACAACCCATCTGGGCGTGCCAAGAGGAGGCTTGCCCTGGTGGGTTGTGCTCACCTAGGGCCCCCCTCCGGTGGTTCTTGGCTCCAATATTTTTCTTTTATTCCACAAAAAATGTCCAAAAAGTTTTGTTCCATTCCGAGAACTTTTATTTCTGCACAAAAACAACACCATGGTAGTTCTGCTGAAAACAGCACCAGTCTGGGTTAGTTTCATTCAAATCATGCAAATTAGAGTCCAAAACAATAGAAAAAGCGTTAGGAAAAGTAGATATGAAGGAGATGTGTCAATGAGGTGCCTCAAATCTTGACAAATATTGGCAAAAAATGGAGGACGAGCTCGAGTTAAGGGGAAGAACAGAGAGGGGAAAGGAGAAAACAGAGAAATGGGCTTGGGCTGGATGTAGGGTTTATATATGGACATCTTTAGTCCCGGTTGGTTATGCAAACCGGGACTAGTGGGTCTAGCTCTAGACCCAGTTGGTGATACAAACCGGGACTAAATGGGCTCGTGGGGGCCCTAGGCTGACGCCAGCGTGCCACCACCCCCTTAGTCCTGATTTGTATCATAAACTAGAACTATAGGTCAAAAATGAACCGGGACTAATGATGCCCGTAACCCCGTCTGCTCCCATTGGAACCAGGACTAATGATCACATTAGTCTCGGGGCAAAACCAGATCGGGACTAAAGGGGTGGATGATACGTCCATTTTGCATCATGCTTTTATATCGATATTTATCGCATTATGGGCTGTTATTTCACGATATGTCACAATACTTATGGCTATTCTCTCTTATTTTACAAGGTTTACCATGAAGAGGGGGAATGCCGACAGCCGGAATTCTGGCTGGAAAAGGAGCAAATATTGGAGACCTATTCTGCGCAACTCCAAAAGTCCTGAAACCTCACGTAATATCCTAAAATAAATAAAGAAAAATCGTCGCCAAAGATGAAGGCCAGGGGGCCCACACCCTGCTCATGAGGGTGGGGGGCGCGCCCCTCCCCCTGGGCGCGCCCCCCTACCTCGTGGGCCCCCTGGTTGCTCTTCGACGCCCATCTTCTCCTATATGAAGTCTTTCGATGAGAAAAAAAATAAGAAGCAACCTTTCGGCATGAGACTCCGCCGCCACGAGGCGGAACCTTGGCGGAACCAATCTAGGGCTCCGGCAGAGCTATTCTGCCGGGGACACTTCCCTCTGGGAGGGGGAAATCATCGCCATCATCATCACCAACGCTCCTCTCATCGGGAGAGGGCAATCTCCATCAACATCTTCATGAGCACCATCTCATCTCCAAACCCTAGTTCATCTCTTGTATCCAATTCTTGTCTCCAAGTCCGGGATTGGTTTTAGTAGGTTGCTAGTAGTGTTGATTACTTTTTGTAGTTGATGCTAGTTGGTTTATTTGGTGGAAGATCATATGTTCAGATCCTTTATGAATATTATTACACCTCTGATTATGAACATGAATATGCTTTGTGAGTAGTTACGTTTGTTCCTGAGGACAAGGGAGAAGTCTTGCTATTAGTAGTCATGTGAATTTGGTATTCGTTCGATATTTTGATAAGATGTATGTTGTCTAACCTCTAGTGGTGTTATGTGAACGTCGACTACATAACACTTCACCATTATTTGGGACTAGAGGAAGACATTGGGAATTAATAAGTAGATGATGGGTTGCTAGAGTGACAGAAGCTTAAACCCTAGTTTATGCGTTGCCTTGTAAGGGGCTGATTTGGATCCATATGTTTCATGCTATGGTTAGGTTTACCTTAATACTTTTGTTGTAGTTGCGGATGCTTGCAATAGAGGTTAATCATAAGTGGGATGTTTGTTCAAGTAAGAACAATACCCAAGCACCGGTCCACCCACATATCAAATTATCAAAGTACCGAATGCGAATCATATGAGCGTGATGAAAACTAGCTTGACGATATTCCCATGTGTCCTCGGGAGCGCTTTTCCTATTATAAGAGTTTGTTCCGGCTTGTCCTTTGCTACAAAAAGGATTGGGCCACCTTGCTGCACCTTATTTACTTTTGTTACTTGTTGCTCGTTACAATTTACCTTATCACAAAACTATCTGTTACCACTTATTTCAGTACTTGCAGAGAATACCTTGCTGAAAACCGCTTATCATTTCCTTCTGCTCCTCGTTGGGTTCGACACTCTTACTTATCGAAAGGACTACTATAGATCCCCTATACTTGTGGGTCATCAAGACTCTTTTCTGGCACCGTTGCCGGGGAGTGTAGCGCCTTTGGTAAGTGGAATTTGGTAAGGAAAATTTATATAGTGTGCTGAAATTTTCTGTCACTTGTTACTATGGAAAGTGAATCTCTGAGGGGCTTGTTCGGGGTATCTTCACCCCATCCAGTAGAGCAAAGAGTTGCTCCTCAACCTACTGAACCTATTGAAAATGAAACTCCTTTTGAATTTCCTTCGAGTATTATGGAAAAACTGCTGGCTAATACTTTTACAGGAGATGGGACAAAGCATCCCGACGAGCATCTACGCTATTTGGATGATATTTGTGGATTATTTAAGCTTGCAGGTATACCCGACAATGTTGTTAAGAAGAAGGCTTTCCCTTTATCTTTGAAGGGAGACACATCGACATGGTATAGGCTATGTGATGATACGAGATCATGGAACTATAAAAGAATGAAATTGGAATTTCATCAAAAGTATTACCCTATGCATCTTGTTCATCGTGATCGCAGTTATATATATAATTTTTGGCCTCGCGAAGGAGAAAGCATCGCTCAAGCTTGGGGGAGGCTTAAATCCATGTTATCTTCATGCCCCAATCATGAGCTCTCAAAATTGACAATTCTTCAGAATTTTTATGCTCGGCTCTCTGATAACAATAAAACCATGCTCGATACTTCTTGTGCTGGCTCTTTTATGATGAAGACTATTGAATTCAGATGGAATTTATTGGATAGAATTAAACGCAACTATGAAGATTGGGACCTCGACGAAGGTAAGGAGTCAGGTATGACACCTAAGTTTGATTGTGTTAAATTTTTTATGGATACCGATATTTTCCGTAAGTTTAGCACTAAATATGGACTTGACTCTGAGATAGTAGCTTCTTTCTGTGAATCTTTTGCTACTTATGTTGATCTCCCCAAGGAGAAATGGTTTAAATATCATCCTCCCATAGAAGTAAAAGTAGCTGCACCTATTAAAGTTGAAGAAAAGACCATCACTTATAATGATCCTATTGTTCCCACCTCTTATGTTGAGAAACCACCTTTCCCTGCTAGAGTAAAGGATCATGCTAAAGCTTCAACTGTTGTTCGTAAAAGCAATACTAGAACTTTTACACCTCCTGAGCAAGTCAAAGTAGAACCTAATATTGCTATTGTTAAAGATCTCTTGTCTGATAATATTGATGGGCATGCACTACAAGAAATATGTCAACTTGTGACCACCACTATTGGTCACTGAAATGTCATAAATTTCCATTTGCGACCTTTTTGTGACCAAAAACAGAAAGTCAAAAGCTGGCCGTCATAAACTGACTATAGCGACCTTTCTTCTGGAATGGTCGAAGACGTTTATGACCAAATACGTCTACTGTGGCGTTTTGGTCACTAGCAACCTCCCCAGGCCACGTAGGCATCCAGCGTGGCAATCTGATGTGGCACAAGATTCAGCCCGGTCCAATTCAGCGTTTTACATGGGCCGAGCCGATTAATTCAGCCTTTTATTATTTTTTCCTTGTTAATTCTGGTCGGCTTCATGGGCCAAGCCCAACATTGTAGTTTATTGTTAGCCCGTGGCCTTTTATTATTTATTGCTTTTCTATTTTCAGCCATTATATATTCAAGCTGGTCCCACTAGTCAGATGGGTCCCACTTGTCATGATCATCTCTCAAATTTGTCCCACATGTCAGAAATGTACAAAATTGACAGATTATTTTCATAAGTGGACCCATTGGTCAAGTTTCCATTTCACAAGTTTTCAGATCACATACATAATCAAAAAGATTTATCAAATATACCACTAAATAAATCTATTACAATCTTTACAACACATATATGCTACAATATGCTACTCTTCACTAAGTAGAACTTGACGGCTTCACACTTCACGGCTTCACACTTGCTTCATACTTCACGGCTTCACACTTGAGCATCTGTAAAAGAGGAACAACCACAAATTTAAATCTCAATTGCAGTATATGCAGAAGCAGCTCAAAGTTGAAACAACATCAATTAAACACACGCGCACAGAAACATAGGAGTCAAAATGCAGTATAGGACCAGGACAAGGAAACTCCTGTTATTAAATCAACACAGAGCTTGTAGCAAAACAGCACAGAAACATGTGGGTATCTCATGTGAGCATCATGCTGTGGTTTTATTAAACAATGATATAGCAACAGAATACAATATCTTCAATGCAAACCAGCAAGAGAATTGCTCCTGCTAGCTGCTGTTGCTGCCACAAAACGCATGACACATTAGTTGCAGTACAAGCTATGGATCTGGATTCTGGACTGAGATCCAACACGATGTATGTACAATGAAGTGCAGATATGCAACTAGCAGGAAATCTAAGTGAACATGGTTTGTACTTCTCACATAAATCGTTACTCTTGTAAATTCAAAGCTATGTTTGATCCCAGACGACATGAGCTGATGATTATAATGTATGACACCCTACTGAAGCAACAAACAACTCCTGACTTATTACTACAAAGAAAATAGTTCTTCCCAAGCCTCCATTTTAACAATGTATAAATCTGAGTGAACAGATGTACTCTAGAGCTATGCTGGAACCACTAGCAGAGTAAACAAACAGAGTCCATGGAAAATCTGGCAACATCGGATGTACTGTACTGATAACATTAGACTAGAACTAAGAGCCTCAGAGATCTTGGTGGTTAAGATCATCAAGTGGGATAAACCCATTAAGAGTAGCAAATATTTTGATAACATCACAGGCTCAAAGGAAAATAAACACCAACAAACTATTGAATGAATTAAAACCCAAAACAGAGAAAAATCTCTTAAAGAGCACAAAATGGCATGGTCTGTCAGAAGTAGCTGGTTGTGATAATCATGAAGTATCAGTGGGAATCCGAACGATTTTCTTCATCAGGCAGAAGCATGCAAAAGACCCAATATAACACAAAGAGCAACAAGGTTGCGACCAACACAAGGAGTGCATGTACGGCCAGTCATAAAGCGGTGCAAATGTAATACAGGAGATGCCATCATCCATCAAAAGTAGCTGGTTACACTAATCATGAAATATCAGTGGGAATCCGAACGATTTTCTTCATCACCCGGAATCATGCAGTTCAACCCAACAGAACACAATGAGCAATAAGGTTCATAACCAATGAAGGAATGCATGTACAGTCAGTCTAAAGCAGTAAAAATGTGCAAATGTACTTCAGGAGATGGCGTGACCCGTCAGTTTTCTTCATCACCCAGGTAATGCACATCTCATCAACCAGCAGAACGCAAAAAAGAGGATACAAAAATTACTGCTAAGAGGTTTGCAAAAAATCAAAGGAAAGTATTTGCTCAATAATAAAGGAGTACTCCCACTGTAAACTAATATAAGAGTATTTAGATCACTAGTTTAGTATTCTAAACACTCTTATATTAGTTTACGAAGGGAGTACATATGTAGTCCAAGAGATGGCATGATCCGTCAGAAGTATCTGGTTGTAATAATCATGAAAATCAGTGGGAATCCGAACGATTTTCTTCATCACCCAGATCATGCACATCTCAGCCAGCAGAACATCACAAGTAACATATGTAAAACAATGATTCTGAGCATGAGCAAACAATGATTCTGAGCATGAGCAAACAATGATTCTATTAGAGTACCAGCAAATCAGACTGAACTTTCATGGAATGATTAGTATAACTAGACCCATTTTAGTTTAGCATTACATAAAAGACTAGTAGCAGTCGCACAAGCAACTATTGAGCACTAAAGAAACAAGACAGGGAAACAGCATACCCTGATGGTGCCCAGGCTGCAACCTCAGAACCCTGCAAAACCACAAGCGACGTTAACATCAAACACACATATAAGACGCACCATGTTATGAAATGGACATATAAGACGCACATATAAGACGTTAATATCAAATCCACAGTTTAGAAAATTAGTATCTTCTTTGCAAAGGTGAAATGAGATGACTGAACTTGATTTGGCTTTTTAGCTTCCATAATTTCTACTAGCAGCAGATGTTATGAAATGGACTTACTGAATTATCTGAATCAAGGAAAGAAATCTGCAACTAGCTTCAGACCATCTATTACACAGACTGAGAAATCTATTTCCATCCAACTACTTTTACTTTTCTACAAGACTACAACAGTTTTAGACAACTCCAAAGTCCTAAATTTGTTCACAGGTTATTCAACACAAGTAAATTTGTTCACAGGTTATCTACAAGATTAGAACAGTTTCAGACACCCCACACTAACAGTTTCAGATTTCAACAGATTCAGACAACTGTTTTTCAGACTTGGAACAATTTCAGCAAACTGTTCTTCAGACCATAGCAGTTTCAGTAAACTATGGAAAAGTCTGAATGTCGTGGAAAACAAATGTTGTCACTAACCAAGGGTCTCGGTCAGGAAGACGACGATCTCGAGGGTCCCGCCAAAGCCACCGTCAGGGAAGACGCCGACGCTGAGCATGAGAATGGAGAGGGGCCCTGTGCTGAACTCCTCCTCCTCCTTCTTCCCCTGCTGCCAACAAAACAAAGATAGAACCAATGACCGTGTCAGTAAGCTGCTGTGGCGGATGAGAACACCGTCGAGGGAGAAGAGGGGCGGAGGAAAGCAGCAGTGCTAATCTAGTTTGAAGAACAATGCCAACAACTCAACATGGCCTCCTACTTATTGGTAGGCAAAGGTTGGTAAGCAATGATGCAGAGAATGGCCAGGTAATTAAGGGGCAACGTGATTGTGCCCAGCAGCAGTAGATGGTGGTCTACTGTTTGTTTGACAGCATTATTAATAGGTGTTTCGTGCTGTCTTCTCAGGCAACAACAGTCAGGTACAAGTACACCTAGCAGCAGAGCTGCCAAAGGACGGATGGACAATGCATATCATCTGTCAAATTGGACAGTAGTATGTGACTGGAATGAAAGGAGAAAAAAGGAATTCCAGGTCCTTTTTCTGGAAACAAAATAATTTACCAGACGCATGCATATAGGGGCCAGGGAAGAAAATGATGCAGTGAATTAGTTTGACGGATAGAGAGAAAGAACAGGGAAGGGGATTGTACTACTCACCGGGACGTCCTCTTGGAAGACGCCGTAGTTGTGGGGCGCCTCCATGGTGAACTCCATGTTGTTCCTCGGAGCATCAAACCCTGCAATTAAGCCCAACGAGAATCGGTTAAACTTGCTGCAACACACTGGACTTGGCTCGTTCTAAAAAACCCAGCGGAAGCTACTAATCGAGCGAGAAGAGGGGCTCACCGGTGTGCCCTTGCTTGGTGGCGACGTGGAAGGCATCGAGGTCGAGGCGGGAGCGGAGCTTGGCGGCCTCGAGGTCGTAGAGCGGGAGGAGGAGGCGCACGGCCTCGGCGTCCGCCGGGACGTAGAGCGCGGACTCCTCGGCGCCGGCCAGGAGGCGGTGCACGGCCTCAGTGTCCGCGAATCGGAGGGCCGCAAAGAGCGCCTGGTGGGAGAGTGGCGTGAGATCCATCATCGGGCAGGCGGCCAACCAGAGAGCCGGCGCGGAGCTAACCAAACGGAACCCTAGCGCGTCGGGCGACCTGCTCGACTCGATCTAGGGCATAGGGTAGGGAAAGATGGTGAGGGGAGGGAGGGACGAGGTCGGCGGCGGTGGTGAGGAGGGCTGCGAGGTCGGCGGTGGGTGGGAGCGGCAGGGAGAGAACTGGATCAAGGAAAGGAGGCTGGGGAGAGGACTGGATCGAGGGAGGAGGTGGCGGAGGCTGCGAGGAGAGGAGGGGTGCGATGGGGGGAGTCGATGGGATCCAGACTCGGTCGCCATGGCTGCGCCGCGGGCTAGAGTTTCGGGCGCTTGGGAGGCATGGGGATTCGGGCTCCTCGTCATTGAGGGCCATGGTGCGGGGGCGGCGGCGGCTAGGGTTTGGCGAGCGGGTGCGGGTGCGGGAGAGTGGGGGCGTGGGGGCTAGGGTTGGAACGGTGGGGAGTGGGGGCTGCGTGGGTTAGGGGGGTGAGAGCGCTACGTGGGTGAGAGGGTGAGGGGACGAGGTCCGCCATTGGAATCCAGAGCATCCAACGGTGTCGGATGCATGATCCGCGTGATATGCCTATAGACCAATCAGAACGCAACAAACAATTTGAAGACTTTATGACCTTTTAAATAGGTCACGAAAAAATCATTTTCCATTTTTTAGTGTTTAAAATGAGTTCTTTTTTGTAAAAGACCTACCAAATATTTGTTCAAATGATATTCTTTATATTCTTTATATTTGTTCAAAATGAGTTCTTTATACTCTGCAAAAGTTTACATCTTGGAATAGTAAACAGTATCGACAAAGGGATTTTTTATATTCTTTGCACAAAAAATCATTTTCCATTTTTCGAGTGCCCCAAATGAGGTTTTTTTGTGAAGGACCTACCATTATATGTGTCCAAGTTTCCAGGAAAATTAATAAACTTGTAATATGGTAATTATTTTGAAAAAATGTTCTCAGAAATGAGCTATCATGCGTGAAGATTCATGGCTTTCAAGCCAAATGATCAATCTTATGGCCACATTCGTGGCATAGTTTGTTCAAATGATCTCATATTGTGCACAAGGGTGCATATTAGAATGGCAAACAATGTTGCCTAAGGAAGTTTTCATTTTCTTTGGACGAAAAAACCATTTTTCATTTTTCGAGTGCCCGAAAGGAGGTTTTTTTTGTGAAGGAACTATCAAATAATTGTTGCAAAATTGGACCAAATCATTTTTCTAAAATACTATGACATATTTAATGCACAATTGTCCAAATGGTTGGGTGTAAAAAGTTTTGATCCACCTCTCGTGAAAAAGACAAATTTCCGCTGATTCAGTTGGAAGCGGGTCAAATTTGAACTGCAGCTGCCTCATAGTTTGCTATTTATTTTTTCCAAAAATCATTTCTTGGTACATAAGTACCTATTTAATCAGAGAAACACCAAAAAAATTCCAAGATTCAACAACTAGCTAGGAACGGTCATTCCCGCCGTTTTGACCGCATTTTGAAACAGGCATAAAAAATTCAAAAAAAATCAAAAAATTGGGAAACCTTCGCATTGTGTCATTATATGTGGCCAAGTTCCCAGGAAAAATAACAAACTTGTAATACGGCAATTATTTTTAAAAAGTGTTCTCAGAAATGAGCTATCATCTCTCAAGATTCATGGCTTTCAAGCCAAATGATCAATCTTATGGCCACATTCATGGCATAGTTTGTTCAAATGATCTCATATTGTGCACAAGGGTGCATATTGGAATGGCAAACAATGTTTCCTAAGGAAGTTCTCATTTTCTTTGGACGAAAAAACCATTTTTCATTTTTCGAGTGCCCGAAAGGAGGTTTTTTTGTGAAGGAACTACCAAATAATTGTTGCAAAATTGGACCAAATCATTTTTCTAAAATACTAGGACATATTTAATGCACAATTGACCAAATGGTTGGGTGTAAAGAGTTTTGATCCACCTCTCGTGAAAAAGACAAATTTCCGCCGATTCAGTTGGAAGCGGGTCAAATTTGAACTGCAGCTGCCTCATAGTTTGCTATTTATTTTTTCCAAAAATCATTTCTAGGTACATAAGTACCTATTTAATCAGAGAAACACCAAAAAATTCCAAGATTCAACAACTAGCTAGGAACGGCCATTCCCGCCGTTTTGACCGCGAAATTACAAAAAAATCAAAAAATTGGGAAACCTTCGCATTGTGTCATTATATGTGGCCAAGTTCCCAGGAAAAATAACAAACTTTTAATACGGCAATTATTTTAAAAAAGTGTTCTCAGAAATGAGCTATCATCTCTCAAGATTCATGGCTTTCAAGGCAAATGATCAAACTTATGGCCACATTCGTGGCATAGTTTGTTCAAATGATCTCATATTGTGCACAAGGGTGCATATTGGAATGGCAAACAATGTTGCCTAAGGAAGTTTTCATTTTCTTTGGACGAAAAAACCATTTCTCATTTTTCGAGTGCGCGAAAGGAGGTTTTTTTGTGAAGGAACTACCAAATAATTGTTGCAAAATTGGACCAAATCATTTTTCTAAAATACTAGGACATATGTAATGCACAATTGACCAAATGGTTGGGTGTAAAAAGTTTTGATCCACCTCTCGTGAAAAAGACAAATTTCCGCCGATTCAGCTGGAAGCGGGTCAAATTTGAACTGCAGCTGCCTCATAGTTTGCTATTTGTTTTTTCCAAAAATCATTTCTAGGTACATAAGTACCTATTTAATCAGAGAAACACCAAAAAAATTCCAAGATTCAACAACTAGCTAGGAACGGTCATTCCCGCCGTTTTGACCGCATTTTGAAACGGGCATAAAAAATTCAAAAAAATTCAAAAAATTGGGAAACCTTCGCATTGTGTCATTATATGTGGCCAAGTTCCCAGGAAAAATAACAAACTTGTAATACGGCAATTATTTTAAAAAAGTGTTCTCAGAAATGAGCTATCATCTCTCAAGATTCATGGCTTTCAAGCGAAATGATCAATCTTATGGCCACATTCATGGCATAGTTTGTTCAAATGATCTCATATTGTGCACAAGGGTGCATATTGGAATGGCAAACAATGTTGCCTAAGGAAGTTCTCGTTTTCTTTGGACGAAAAAACCATTTTTCATTTTTCGAGTGCCCGAAAGGAGGTTTTTTTGTGAAGGAACTACCAAATAATTGTTGCAAAATTGGACCAAATCATTTTTATAAAATACTAGGACATATTTAATGCACAATTGACCAAATGGTTGGGTGTAAAAAGTTTTGATCCACCTCTCGTGAAAAAGACAAATTTCCGCCGATTCAGTTGGAAGCGGGTCAAATTTGAACTGCAGCTACCTCATAGTTTGCTATTTATTTTTTCCAAAAATCATTTCTAGGTACATAAGTACCTATTTAATCAGAGAAACACCAAAAAAATTCCAAGATTCAACAACTAGCTAGGAACGGTCATTCCCGCCGTTTTGACCGCATTTTGAAACGGGCATAAAAAATTCAAAAAAATCAAAAAATTGGGAAACCTTCACATTGTGTCATTATATGTGGCCAAGTTACCAGGAAAAATAACAAACTTGTAATACGGCAATTATTTTAAAAAAGTGTTCTCAGAAATGAGCTATCATCTCTCAAGATTCATGGCTTTCAAGCCAAATGATCAATCTTATGGCCACATTCATGGCATAGTTTGTTCAAATGATCACATATTGTGCACAAGGGTGCATATTGGAATGGCAAACAATGTTGCCTAAGGAAGTTCTCATTTTCTTTGGACGAAAAAACCATTTTTCATTTTTCGAGTGCCCGAAAGGAGGTTTTTTTGTGAAGGAACTACCAAATAATTGTTGCAAAATTGGACCAAATCATTTTTCTAAAATACTACGACATATTTAATGCACAATTTACCAAATGGTTGGGTGTAAAAAGTTTTGATCCACCTCTCGTGAAAAAGACAAATTTCCGCCGATTGAGTTGGAAGCGGGTCAAATTTGAACTGCAGCTGCCTCATAGTTTGCTATTTATTTTTTTCCAAAAATCATTTCTAGGTACATAAGTACCTATTTAATCAGAGAAACACCAAAAAAATTCCAAGATTCAACAACTAGCTAGGAACGGTCATTCCCGCCGTTTTGACCGCATTTTGAAACGGGCATAAAAAATTCAAAAAAAATCAAAACATTGGGAAACCTTTGCATTGTGTCATTATATGTGGCCAAGTTCCCAGGAAAAATAACAAACTTTTAATATGGCAATTATTTTAAAAAAGTGTTCTCAGAAATAAGCTATCATCTCTCAAGATTCATGGCTTTCAAGGCAAATGATCAAACTTATGGCCACATTCATGGCATAGTTTGTTCAAATTATCTCATATTGTGCACAAGGGTGCATATTGGAATGGCAAACAATGTTGCCTAAGGAAGTTTTCATTTTCTTTGGACGAAAAAACCATTTTTCATTTTTCAAGTGCCCGAAAGGAGGTTTTTTTGTGAAGGAACTAGCAAATAATTGTTGCAAAATTGGACCAAATCATTTTTATAAAATACTAGGACATATTTAATGCACAATTGACCAAATGGTTGGGTGTAAAAAGTTTTGATCCACCTCTCGTGAAAAAGACAAATTTCCGTCGATTCAGTTGGAAGCGGGTCAAATTTGAACTGCAGCTGCCTCATAGTTTGCTATTTATTTTTTCCAAAAATCATTTCTAGTTACATAAGTACCTATTTAATCAGAAATACATGGTTTGATGGAGAGACATCGAGGTTTCGACGATGGCCGAGGGCCCCAACTCTAGAGCGCGTAAGCTCGCATGCCCACCGCGTGGTCACCGCATGACCGTGGCGTTGCCATGTGTTCTGGGCGGCCTAGGCATTTCTAGTTGTTTGGGAACTCCCCAGGTAGGTGCTAGGAAGAAAATCACAACATAAGATTCTCACGAGGAGACCGATCGATGCTTAAACATGAATAAACATCCAAGTGTTTGATTAGCTGTACGGGAAATGTACATGGCTAATGGCCGTGAGTTTTGGCTGAGGATGATCAGTTACTAAGAAGACCATCTTCACAAATTTTTAGCTCAAAAGGAGGAGCCTAGGTGGTACTTGCTTTGCAAACCACCACACTGGACATAAATACGAATGTTGAAGCTCGGCTCAAAATAATGAATGGATTGAGCTGGCATTTGGTGGAGGATGCTTATTTGGGCATAGGAAAGCACTGTAGAAAATGGATACTATTTGGACATGCCAAAGTGGTACTTCCTTCACAAACTGTTGTTCTGAACAGAATAGGAAAATGAATTTTTTTGAATTATTTTTGAACTAGGAAAGGAAGGTTTTTACATATTTGACAAAGATATGACCCAAAGAATTTATGAGATTTGTTTGGGAATTTTGGGAATGACAGAAATATAGGTTGCTTCACAACCTAGGGCAAAAACTGCCACATGGACATGACACATAGGCAAAACTGATGAGATGGCGCCTAGTCATCGCAACCCACCACAATTTACAAGGCTATGACCATCTATATTGGTCGTTAACAACTAGAAATAAGGCAGCGGACTAGCGCTGTTTGCTTTATGACCATTTCGTGTAAGGAAATTACGACCTTTCTGACCAACATGGTCGCAATGGTTTAGGGTTTGGAGCCCCCCGAACAGCTTTTGACCAATTGGTCTGAAATGGTCATAGATCTATGACCAATTCTTCCAGGGTCACTGACAAAAGGTCACAAGTTGACATATTTCTTGTAGTGATGTCATTGAATTCTCTGGTGAAACTGCTAGAATTGCTAAACCCTGTGATAGGGATAAACATAGACCTGTGGTAGGCGTGCCTGTTATTTCTATTAAAATAGGAGATCATTGTTATCATGGCTTATGTGATATGGGTGCTAGTGCTAGTGTTATACCTTATGATTTATATAAAGAAATTAAGCATGAGATTGCACCTGCTGAGTTAGAAGATATTGATGTTACAATTAAACTTGCCAATAGAGATACTATTTCACCAGTGGGAATTGTTAGAGATGTTGAAGTCTTGTGTGGGAAAACTAAATATCCCGCTGATTTTCTTGTTCTTAGTTCTCCACAAGATAGCTTTTGCCCCATTATATTTGGTAGACCCTTCTTGAATACTGTTAATGCTAAGATAGACTGCGAAAAGGATGTTGTTACTATTGGCTTGGATAATATGGTTCATGAGTTTAATTTCTCTAAATTTAGTAAACAACATCGTGAGGAAGAATTGCCTACTAAGGATGAAATTATTGGTCTTGCTTCTATTGCCGTACCTCCTAGTGATCCTTTAGAACACTATTTTCTAGACCATGAAAATGAGATGTTCATGAATGAAAGAAGGGAAATAGATGAAGTATTCTTTAAACAAGAGCCTATTCTGAAACACAATTTGCCTGTTGAAATCCTAGGGGATCCTCCTCCACCCAAGGGTGATCCCGTGTGTGAGCTTAAACCGTTGCCTGATAATCTTAAGTATGCTTATCTTGATGAAAAGAAAATATATCCTGTTATTATTAGTGCTAACCTTTCAGAGCATGAAGAAGAAAGACTATTGAAAACTCTGAAAAAGCACCGTGCCGCTATTGGATATACTCTAGATGATCTTAAGGGCATCAGTCCCACTTTATGTCAACATAAGATAAATTTGGAAGCTGATGCCAAACCAGTTTGTGATCCTCAACGACGTTTGAATCCTAAAATGAAAGAAGTGGTAAGAAAAGAAATACTAAAGCTTCTGGAGGCAGGTATAATTTATCCCGTTGCTGATAGTCAGTGGGTAAGTCCTGTCCATTGTGTCCCTAAGAAGGGAGGTATTACTGTTGTCCCTAATGATAAAGATGAATTGATTCCGCAAAGAATTATCACAGGTTATAGGATGGTAATTGATTTCCGCAAATTAAATAAGGCTACTAAGAAAGATCATTACCCCTTACCTTTTATTGATCAAATGCTAGAAAGATTATGCAAACATACACACTATTGCTTTCTAGATGGTTATTTCGGTTTTTCTCAAATACCTGTGTCGGCTAAGGATCAATCAAAAACTACCTTTACATGCCCCTTTGGTACTTTTGCTTATAGACGTATGCCTTTCGGATTATGTAATGCACCTGCTACCTTTCAAAGATGCATGATGGCTATATTTTCTGACTTCTGCGAGAAAATTTGTGAGGTTTTCATGGACAACTTTTCCGTCTATGGTTCCTCTTTTGATGATTGCTTGAGCAATCTTGCTCGAGTTTTGCAGAGATGTGAAGAAACTAATCTTGTCTTGAATTGGGAAAGGTGCCAGTTTATGGTTAATGAAGGTATTGTCTTGGGGCACAAAGTTTCTGAAAGAGGTATTGAAGTCAATAAAGCCAAGGTTGATGCTATTGAAAAGATGCCATGTCCCAAGGACATCAAAGGTATAAGAAGTTTCCTTGGTCACGCTGGATTTTATAGGAGGTTCATTAAGGACTTCTCAAAAATCTCTCGGCCTCTCACTAATTTATTACAAAAAGATGTACCATTTGTCTTTGATGATGATTGCGTAGAAGCATTTGAAATACTTAAGAAAGCATTAGTCTCTGCACCTGTTGTTCAGCCACCTGATTGGAATTTACCTTTTGAAATTATGTGTGATGCTAGTGATTATGCTGTAGGTGCTGTTCTAGACAATGCTCAAAGAGTTGATAAGAAATTGAATGTTATCCATTATGCTAGTAAGACTCTAGACAATGCTCAAAGAAATTATGCTGCTACCAAAAAGGAACTTTTAGCGGTTGTATTTGCTTGTGATAAATTCAGACATTATATTGTTGATTCTAAAGTAACTATTCACACTGATCATGCTGCTATTAAATATCTTATGGAAAATAAAGATGCAAAACCTAGGCTTATTAGATGGGTCCTCTTGCTCCAAGAGTTTGATTTGCATATCATTGATAGAAAAGGAGTTGAGAACCCCGTTGCAGACAACTTATCTAGGTTAGAGAATGTTCTTGATGACCCACTACCTATTGATGATAGCTTTCCTGATGAACAATTAAATGTCATAAGTACTTCTCGTAGCACTTTGTGGTATGCTGATTATGCTAATTACATTGTTGCTAAATTTATACCGCCTAGCTTCACATACCAACAAAAGAAAAAGTTTTTCTATGACTTGCGACATTACTTTTGGGATGACCCACATCTTTATAAAGAAGGAGTAGATGGTGTTATTAGATGTTGTGTACCTGAGCATGAACAGGAACCGATCCTACGCAAGTGTCACTCCGAAGCCTATGGAGGACACCACGCTGGAGATAGAACTGCACATAAGGTATTGCAATCCGGGTTTTATTGGCCTACTCTCTTCAAGGATGCCCGTAAGTTTGTTTTATCTTGCGATGAATGTCAAAGAATTGGTAATATCAGTAGACGTCAAGAAATGCTATGAATTATTCACTTGTTATTGAGCCATTTGATGTTTGGGGCTTTGATTATATGGGACCTTTTCCTGCCTCTAATGGTTACACTCATATTCTAGTTGCTGTTGATTACGTTACTAAGTGGGTAGAAGCTATTCCAACTAGTAGTGCTGATCATAACACTTCTATTAAAATGCTTAAGGAAGTTATTTTTCCGAGGTTTGGAGTCCCTAGATACTTAATGACTGATGGTGGTTCACACTTTATTCATGGTGCTTTCCGTAAGATGCTTGCTAAATACGATGTTAATCATAGAATTGCATCTCCTTATCACCCACAGTCTAGTGGTCAAGTAGAATTGAGCAATAGAGATCTCAAATTAATTTTGCAAAAGACTGTCAATAGGTCTAGAAAGAATTGGTCCAAGAAACTTGATGATGCATTATGGGCCTATAGAACCGCATATAAGAATCCTATGGGTATGTCTCCGTATAAAATGGTTTATGGAAAAGCATGTCACTTACCTCTTGAACTAGAACATAAGGCATATTGGGCTATTAAAGAGCTCAACTATGATTTCAAACTTGACGGTGAGAAGAGGTTATTTGATATTAGCTCACTTGATGAATGGAGAACCCAAGCCTATGAAAATGCCAAGTTGTTTAAAGAAAAAGTTAAAAGATGGCATGACAAAAGGATACAAAAGCGTGAGTTTAATGTAGGTGATTATGTATTGCTATACAACTCTCGTTTATGATTTTTTGCAGGAAAGCTTCTCTCTAAATGGGAAGGCCCTTATGTTATCGAGGAGGTCTATCGTTCCGGTGCCATAAAAATCAATAACTTCGCAGGCACAAATCCGAAGGTGGTAAACGGTCAAAGAATCAAACACTATATCTCAGGTAATCCCATAAATGATGAAACCAATATTATTGAAACCATAACCCCGGAGGAATACATAAGAGACACTTTCCTGAATGTTTCAGACTCTGAAAAGGAATAGGTATGTGGTACGGTAAGTAAACCGACTCCAAAACAAATTCTAAAGCAATATTTCTCCGTTTTGGAATATTTAGAAAAATAGAAAAATAAGTAGCAGTCCAGGGAGGACACGAGGCCTCCACGAGGGTGGAGGGCGCGCCCTATCCCCCTGGACGCGTCCCCCTACCTCGTGAGCACCTCGCGTGCCCTCCAGACTCTGTTTTCTTGCACGATACGTATTTTGGTCGGTAAAAATTCATTATATATTCTCCCAAAGGTTTTGACGACTGTATCACGCAAATATCCTCTATTTTCGTTTTGAGCTGTTTCCGTTGCAGATCTGAGGATTCCGAAGACTCGATCATCCTTCTATGAGAGTGAGCCTATGCCATGGAAGGTGGACGACAAGCTTCCATCATCAACAACACCTCCACCGCCAAAAACAAAGAAGGAGATATAATCACATGGGTATGGGCACTCCCCTTGGCAACTGCCAAGCTTGGGGGAGGTGCCCCGGTATCGTATCACCATCACAACTCCTATCTTTACCGTTTTTCTTAGTTCGATCCTATTAGTAGTATCTTGATTTAGTAGAATAAAGTCATGGCACGATCTAGTTTTGAGTTTTGCTTTATGATCCCTCTATGAAATCGAGTCCGTGAGCTATATATAATAAAGATTAGTGTTGAGTCAAGGGCTTGATTATTTTGCCATGATCTTGGGTGATTATAAGAAAAAGAATAAAAAGAATCAAGAGTTCATATTGATCTTATTGAAAGTAATGACTTCACAAAGAAAGAGTATGATGATTAAAAAGTTGTTGGAGTTGGCAAATATAGCTTTGGTCATCGTTGAAATTAATAGGAAGTAATAAGGAAAGAGAGGTTTCACATATAGATATATTATCATTGACATCTTTTATGATTGGGAGCACTCATTAAAATATGACATGCTAAAGAGTTGATGTTGGACAAGGAAGACAACATAATGAGTTATCTTCTCTTACATCTGAGATAAAGTATGTTGTCATGTATCTCCTAACATGCTGAGCTTGCCTTTCCCCCTCATGCTAGCCAAACTCTCAGCACTAAGTAGAAATACTACTTGTGCTTCCAAATACCCTTAAACCAGTTTGGCCATGAGAGTCCACCATATCTACCTATGGATTGAGTAAGATCCTTCAAGTAAGTTGTCATCGGTGCAAGCAATAAAAATTGCTCTCTAAATATGCATGATTTATTAGTGCGGAAAAAATAAACTTTGCACGAACTTGTTGTGGACGCAATAAAAGCGACGGACTGCATAATAAAGGTTCACATGCAAGGGGCAATATAAAGTGACGTTCTTTTGTATTAAGATTTTGTGCATCAACCCTAAACGCGCATGACAACCTCTGCTTCCCTCTGTGAAGGGACTATCTTTTATTATTTTCCTCTACCTTATGCAAGAGTCACGGTGATCTTCACCGTTCCTTTTTCATTTTATCCTTTGGCAAGCTCAGCATGTTGAAAGAACATGATATATATATATATATATATATATATATATATATATATATATATATATATATATATATATATATATATCTAATTGGATGTGGGGGAGCGTGAATTATTATTGTTGACATTACCCTTGAGGTAAAAAGTTGTGGGGCAAAACTATAAGCCCCTATCTTTCTCTGTGTCCGATTAAAACTCTGTAACCACAAGTATCACGTGAGTGCTAGCAATTATGAAGGACTAAGTGATAGTTGAGTATGTGGACTTGCTTTTGAGCTCTGACATAGACTCTTTCCGATGTTATGATAAATTGCAATTGCTTCAATGACTGAGATTATAATTGTTGGTGCTCAATAAGGTTTATTATTCATACTTTGGCTTTTTGAAAAGATCATCACTTGAATATAAGTAATCATATGACAAATCTATATATGTTGCTGTTATGAAGTAATCATGATGCCTTCATGTCCGTATTTTATTTTTATCGACGCCTCTACCTCTAAACATGAGGACATATTTATTGTTATCGGCTTTTCGCTTGAGGACAAGCGAGGTCTAAGCTTGGGGGAGTTGATACGTCCATTTTGCATCATGCTTTTATATCGATATTTATCGCATTATGGGCTGTTATTTCACGATATGTCACAATACTTATGGCTATTCTCTCTTATTTTACAAGGTTTACCATGAAGAGGGGGAATGCCGGCAGCCGGAATTCTGGCTGGAAAAGGAGCAAATATTGGAAACCTATTCTGCGCAACTCCAAAAGTCCTGAAACTCCACGTAATATCCTAAAATAAATAAATAAAAATCGTCGCCAAAGATGAAGGCCAGGGGGCCCACACCCTGCTCACGAGGGTGGGGGCGCGCCCCTCCCCCCTGGGCGCGCCCCCTACCTCGTGGGCCCCCTGGTGGCTCTCCGACGCCCATCTTCTCCTATATGAAGTCTTTCGATGAGAAAAAAAATAAGAAGCAACCTTTCGGGACGAGACTCCGCCGCCACGAGGCGGAACCTTGGCGGAACCAATCTAGGGCTCCGGCAGAGCTGTTCTGCCGGGGACACTTCCCTACGGGAGGGGGAAATCATCGCCATCATCATCACCAACGCTCCTCTCATCGGGAGAGGGCAATCTCCATCAACATCTTCACGAGCACCATCTCATCTCCAAACCCTAGTTCATCTCTTGTATCCAAGTCCGGGATTGGTGCTAGTAGGTTGCTAGTAGTGTTGATTACTCTTTGTAGTTGATGCTAGTTGGTTTATTTGGTGGAAGATCATATGTTCAGATCCTTTATGCATATTATTAACCCTCTGATTATGAACATGAATATGCTTTGTGAGTAGTTACGTTTGTTCCTGAGGACAAGGGAGAAGTCTTGCTATTAGTAGTCATGTGAATTTGGTATTCGTTCGATATTTTGATAAGATGTATGTTGTCTAACCTCTAGTGGTGTTATGTGAACGTCGACTACATAACACTTCACCATTATTTGGGCCTAGAGGAAGACATTGGGAAGTAATAAGTAGATGATGGAGTGACAGAAGCTTAAACCCTAGTTTATGCGTTGCTTCGTAAGGGGCTGATTTGGATCCATATGTTTCATGCTATGGTTAGGTTTACCTTAATACTTTTGTTGTAGTTGCGGATGCTTGCAATAGAGGTTAATCATAAGTGTGATGTTTGTTCAAGTAAGAACAGTACCCAAGCACCGGTCCACCCACATATCAAATTATCAAAGTACCGAACGCGAATCATATGAGCGTGATGAAAACTAGCTTGACGATATTCCCATGTGTCCTCGGGAGCACTTTTCCTATTATAAGAGTTTGTTCCGGCTTGTCCTTTGCTACAAAAAGGATTGGGCCACCTTGCTGCACCTTATTTACTTTTGTTACTTGTTGCTCGTTACAATTTACCTTATCACAAAACTATCTGTTACCACTTATTTCAGTACTTGTAGAGAATACCTTGCTGAAAACCGCTTATCAGTTCCTTCTGCTCCTCGTTGGGTTCGACACTCTTACTTATCGAAAGGACTACGATAGATCCCCTATACTTGTGGGTCATCAGTGGACCAAAGGTCTATTTTCTACTAGTGTTCCTACAAGGATAACCTCAGACCATCGATGGATGCACACAATTATGAAATATTTAATGTTAAAATTATGCCAAACACCAATACCTAATAATTCAGCATAGAAAATAAAAGAAAAAACCCAACGCCATCTGCCGTGCAGCAACATCTTCACAATCCTACCGCAACAATACTTAGAGTAGTGACTTGCTTTGTTATACTAACGAATCTCACGAAGGTTTTGTTAAGTTTTGTGTGATTGAAGTTTTTAACTTTTTGGGGAGATCACGATTGATGAAGGATTAAGGAGAAGCAAGAGCCTAAGCTTGGGGATGCCCCATGGCACCCCAAGATAATATTCAAGGAAGAACAAGCAACTAAGATTGGGGATGCCCCGAGTGGCATCCCCTCTTTCTTCTAACGACCATCGGTATTACTTGGAGCTATATTTTTATTCGTCACATATCATGAGTTTTGCCTAGAACGTCTTGTATTTTATAGGTCTTTGCTTGTTTTGCTTTTTGTTTTGTGTCAAGTATCCTTGCTAAACACCTATTTAAACACCTATTTGAGAGAGCCAAAATTATTCTATGATTTGTTAGAATTGCTCTTTATGCTTCACTTAACTTTTTTGAGCTATGGAATTGCTCTAGTGCTTCACTCATATCTTTTTTAGCACGACGTTCTTTGATAATTTTGAAGAAATGCTCTCATGCTTCACTTAGATCTATTTGAGAGTTAGTATTTTTGAAGAAATTCTCTCATGCTTCACTTATATTATTCTGAGAGATGAAAATCTTTATGCTCATGTTCTTCACTTAAATTTGTTCGAGCTTGTCAAAAGGCAATTGCAACATGCGAAACTAGTCCCAAAGTAATATATATTCAAGAGGGATATAATAAAAACTTTCATGAAGATCATTGGACAAAATAAACTTGATTCTTTGTAATAGTTTTGAAATATGATGATAGTGATATGTGAGTCATGTTGATGAGTAATTATGCTTTAGTACGAATATTGGTGTAAATGTTTGTGATTCCCAATGCAAGCACGAAAGTCAATAGTTATGCAATGAAATTACATCCTACTTGTGGTGCATTATTCGGTGTTAGTTATGCTTAATGCTCGCTTATGTGATTTTTCGTTTCTTGGTTGGACGCTTCTCAATATTTATGCATGCCTTCACTTGTACTATGTAGTAATACTACTTGTGCATCCAAAATAGTTAAACCCAGTTTTTTCATATGAGTCCACCATACCTACCTACATGTGGTATTTCCATGCCGTTCTAAGAAAATTTGTATGTTCCATCTCTAAGTTTCAAAATTAATTTCCTTTTTGTGTTCTCGTACCGCTCATGAAGCGGCAGGGGGTGGCCAATATTTTCCATGGTAGATGTGTTATTCTCAAGATGAGTGTTTATTCACTTGTCATTGCACGAGAGTATGGCAAAGGTATTAGGGATGCCTAGTCCCGAAGTGAAAATTGAATTTACTTTATGACATCAAATAATAAATTCCTTAGAAAGTTTTGGTATGGACGGTACCCGTGGATACGGCTAGCCGTGGAATGTGAAAGAATGATAGAAAAAGGAATAAACTTTATTTTCTATTTGGGAACCGCCTATGACATATCTAGCATGGAAAGTGGTGGGAATTACCCGGTCATATTCGTGACAGGAAAAGTATGCCACCCAAAATGTTTTTATCTCTCTTTTTTGCTTTAAGCTCTGGCACCTCTACAAATCCCTACTTCCCTCTGCGAATGGCCTTTCTATTTACTTTATGCAATTTTTATTTTTATTGATTCTCCATCTTCTCTTATAAAGCTCCAACTTAGGGGCACTATGATCGTACTTGAGCGTTGGATGTAGCTAATATGCGAGTGTGTTTCATGAATGGATCAATGATTGAGCATGATGGGCTAGGGATAACTTTCTTTAGTGTTGATATTTTGAAAGACATGGTTGCTTGATGATATGCTTGAGTATTGAAATCTTCATGTTAAAACTAGACTATTGCTTTGAATCATATAAAAGTCCATATGTCCATATTACAAAAGAAAAGAATGTGATGAACATGATAGGCAGCATTCCACATCAAAAATTCTGTTTTTATCATTTACCTACTCGAGGACGTGGAGGAATTAAGCTTGGGGATGCTGATACGTCTGCAACATATCTATAATTTTTGATTGTTCCATGTTGTTATATTATCATTCTTGGATGTTTTACAATCATTTTATAGCAACTTTATATCATTTTTTGGGACTAACTTATTCACACGGTGCCTAGTTCTAGTTGCTGTTTTTTGCTTGTTGTTTACTTCGCAGAATATCAGTATCAGGCGGAGTCCAAATGCAGCAAAACTTTTTGGAGACTTTTTCTGGACCAGAAGACACCTGTTGGGCCAAAGAAGTACCAGAGGAGGGCTCCGAGGGGAGCACAACCAACCTAGGCACGCCTGGGGTCCCAGGCGCATCCTGGTGGGTTGTGCCCACCTCGGCCGCCTCCCGCACCGCCTCTTCGCTCTATAAATACCCTGAAAATCCAAAAACTCTTAGGGAGTCAACGAAACACAATTCTAGCCGCCGCAAGTTCTAGAAACACCAGATCCAATCTAGACATCATCACAGAGGGGTTCATCATCCTCACTGGCGCCTCTCCAATGATGCATGAGTAGTTCATTGTAGACCCACGGGTCCGTAGTAAGTATCTAGATGGCTTCCTCTCTCTCTTTTGATTCTCAATACAATGGTCTCTTGGAGATATATTTGATCTAACTATTTTTGCGGTGTGTTTGTTGGGATCCGATGACTTTGAGTTTATGATCAGATCTTTTTATCCATGAAAGTTATTTGGTCTATTCCTACATGAATAGATCTTGTCTACATCATGTCATCGTTCTTATTGCATTACTCCATTTCTCCATGAACTTAATACACTAGATGCATGCTGGATAGCGGTCGATGTGTGGAGTTATAGTAGTAGATGCAGGCATGAGTTGGTCAATTAATCTTGGACGTGATGCTTATATAATGATCATTGCCTAGATATTGTCATAATTATTTTAAGTTCTATCAATTGCCCAACAGTAATTTGTTTACCCACCGTATACTATTTTCTTGAGAGAGGCCACTAGTGAAATCTACGGCCCTCAGGTCTACTTTCTCACCATATATCTTTAGATCTATATTGCTATTTGCCTTTTTATTTATTTGTGTATTTTATTTTCAGAACTATATTATCAAAAACCCAAAAATACCTCGCTGAATTTTATTTGCCTTTATTTTATTTGCATTTACCAATCTATCACTTTACCAATCTTTTACCTGGGAGGGATTGAGAACCCCTCTTTGTGTCGGGTTGCAAGTATTTGTTCTTTGTGTGCAGGCACCATTTACATAGTGTTGCTTGGTTCTCCTACTGCTTCGATAACCTTGGTTTCATAACTGAGGAAAATACCTACCTTCATTGTACTGCATCATCCCTTACTCCTTGGGAAAAATACTGACGCAGATACAATACAAGGATTATCAAAGGAAATTTCTGGCGCCGTTGTCGCTGAAACATCATCAACATCTACCAGGTTCCAAATCACAAATCTCATCTCCTTGCAATTTACATTATTTGTCATTTGCCTGTCGTTTTCATCTCCCCTGCTTCACAAAAATTTGCCGTGTTATTCTCCCTTTTTTCATTTTTGACTTTTTCTTGTCGGATCTCTTGTTTGCTTGTGTTGCCATGTGCCTTCTACTTGCTTGCATCTTCGCTGCTAAAAATCTAGGGATAATTAGATTTATGCCCCTAGTTGTGTCGCACTCGTCTGTTTTACCCCTAATTCCCAAAAGTCACCAGTTCTGTCCAAGTCACTTTGCTCCTCTTATGCTTTTGCCGTTTGACCGTTTGACTGTCAGTTTGAAAACTTCATAACTAATTCATACTAAATCAGAAAAATGCAAATAAGATACCAAAATGTTCAGAAAAACATCACCTATATGTCAGCGTCATTTGCATTCATTAAAAAAGTGTTGGAAAGTGCACATCCGAGTTTTAGCTCTTTTGATACCACCATGAATAGTAAACTCTAAAAAATTAAAAAAAATATGGTGGCAAAGTATGACAAATGTTCTAAGTGCTTGCCAAGTTTAATTAGGGAACGACATTCATGGAAGTCGTGGCAAAATAATAATCTATTTTGGAGTGTTGATTGTTTTTTTGCCGCGGCACCCATGAATGTTATTTCCTGATGAAACTTGGCAGGCACTTAAAACATTTGTCATTCTTTGCCACCAATTTTTTTTGATTTTTTTTAGATTTCACTATTCATGGTGGTAGCATAAGAGCTAAAACTCGGATGGGCACTTTCCAACACTTTTTTCATGAATGCAAATGACACTGACATATAGGTGATGTTTTTCTGAACATTTTGGTATCTTATTTGCATTTTTCTAATTTAGTATGAATTAGTTACGAAGTTTTCAAATTGGCAGTCAAACGGTCAAAGGGCAAAAGCGTAAGAGGAGCAAAGTGACTTGGACAGAACCGGTGACTTTTGGGAATTAGGGGTAAAATAGACGAGTGGGACACAACTAGGGGCATAAATCTAATTATCCCAAAAATCTATTGATATGGATCCTCATCCACTTGCTAATCTTTTCAAAAGATTCAATTATGATGAACCAATTGCTAGTGAATTGAGTTCACTAGATTATCTTTATGAAGTTTTGCTTGAGATTCGTGAATCTGGAAATTGTGATGAAGTGCTAAAAGAAGAAATTTATGAAGTGATTCATGATAGCTCCTTGAATAAAAAGCATGACTGCAATGATGTTACTATAAATTCTATTAATGTCAATTGTGCCAATAATATGCAAAACCCCAAGCTTGGGGATGCTAATTTTTCTATGTCCACTGCTTATTGTAATGATCATGATTAGGGTGATTCTTCTTATGATGTTGAAAATGTATTTAAGCATCATGATGAATATGATATTGATAATAGTGTTTGCAATAATATTGAAAGTGGGTTTCACTACTAGGAAAATGCTTATAGGTAGACATTTAGCATTAGCGTTGGCTAAGGACCCCACGCTACTGCTATTTAGTAGTAGCACCTGACAACACCAGCGCTGCAAGTAAGGGTTAGCAGTAGCACGGGATATCCCGACTAGCACTGCTGTTGATGGGCCATGCTCTCGGCCCACTGTTGCAGCTTTAGCTATAGCGCTGGGCCTCTTCTCCCACGCTTCCCCCGTGCCGGCCTGCGCGCCCCTCCCCTCTCACTCACTCACACTCACACGCTCACACTCACAGATCGAATCCCTCAATCCCCCGACTCGGCCGCCGCCCATCCTACTCTGGCCACCTTCCCTCGCGCGGGCCCTCTTCCCCCATTAGCCGCCCTTCCCCGTGCCGGCCCTCCTCCCCTGCTGCCCCCCCACACCGGCCATCCTCCCCGCCGGTCGCCCCTCCCCCCGCGCCGGCCCTCTCCTCCACCGAGAGGTACTCCTCCCTCCTTCCTCCTCCTCCCTCCCTCCCTAATTATAGTTATTAGTGAGTAATTATTTTGAATCCTATATAGTTGAAAAAATGTAGGTTTTTAGAATAATGTAGGTTATGATCGAACCCTAGCTAGGACAGATTAGGTATGAACCCTAGTTAATTCGTATGAACCCTATGTTTTTAAATTTAGCTAGGTTTTAAAGTTAGGACAGAAATTTAGCCAGGTTTTAAATTAGGTGTAGTTAATAGAATTTAGGTGTTTTAGGTGTATTTAACTGGATTTTAGGGGTGTTTTAGTTGTTTTGGGTGTAGTTAACAGAATTTTAGGTGTTTTAGTTGTTTTAGGTGTAGTTAACAGAATTCTAGGTATTTTTTAGTTAAAGCAATTGCTGTTACTTTTTTAGTTAAAGAAAATTTTCCTGTTATATGCAAATATGTAGTGGACATGTCAGATTTTGAACATGTCACATTTTGGACATGTCATATTTTTTCGAGTGGCCTATGTTTTGCCAGAAATGTTGATTCATTTACGTTCTGGCAAATTTCAGCCGCTCGATATGTCCTGCTCTTAGCAAAGGTCATGCCGAATTTTGCTAAGTGTTTATTAATTTTGTTTTCATAATTAAGCATTTTGTTATCGACGTCGACGATGCCTATCACGCATCCTCGTCGTCGACTCGGCAGAGGACTCCTGCTTGAGCCGAGGGGCCATGTCCGGGACTGGGCTTTGCCGGGCTGCTACTGGGTTGTGCTATCTTCTGGTGAGCGCAGCTTAGTGAGGAGCCAGCCCGTCGTCGACCTGGAGCTTCTTTGGTGGCGGTCACGTGGGCCTGCATCGGTGCAGAGACTTGAGTCCCCCGCGTAGGTGGTACAGACTACTATATATGTATTCGATGATGGATTATATGATGATCTTTGCTACAAACTAGGTTCCATGATGATCTTTGCTACAAAGTACTACAAACTACAAATATGAGGTGTTCTGGTTGTTATATGATGATCTTTGCTACAAACTACTATATATGTATTCGATGATGGATTATTAATTACCTATTAGGAAATGTGTGACAACGAAAGGGAATTCTCTATGTGCGATTACTGCGAAGATGAGCGCTTTCTGTGCGACAGGCCTCACCTGGTAGAAGGTTGGTGCTTCAGCATCAAGCTCCAAGAGACCTTCGATGTTGATACGGTACGCAACGATGACAAGTGTTTTTGTTATTTTTGCACGACTTCACTGCTTCTTCAACGTGTAATTTCTGTCTTTTAAAATTCGACTAGCTTATCCCATGCCATGCAAGACGCTATGTCTTAGAGAAGATGGGTTTTGAAGATCATGAAAGCATGGAGACAAAGATAATTCAACTAACACTACAGAAAAAATACACTTCCGTGATGATACGTGTTTGTCATAGTAGGTCGCGTTTTTTGTCATGCATGTACATCCATGACGATTTTGTGACAGAATCAAGATAGTCATACCTGTGCTGTCGTAGAATTGTTCCATGACATTACCAAAATTATCATCACGGAAGTGTCCACTTCTATGACGATAAATCACGCGTCACAGAAGTGCTTTCGTCAAGGGTGACCGACACGTGACATCCACCGTAACGGAACGCCGTTAAGCTATCGGGTAGGATTTTGGATCCGATAACCCGTTAACAGCCCTGAGCAATGGGAAATTTCCACGTGTAAAATTCTGATTGGCCGAAGGGAACACCTGTCAGCTCGTCAGTGGGCCAGATGTCGCCCGTCCATTGGAGGAGACATGCCCATGATACGTCGACATATGGCTGGGCCCAATAGAGGCCCATATAGGTTAAAAAGGTCGTCCCAGTCAAAGGCCTGTAGTACTTAATCAGGTACTAGTGGGCCAGCCCAATAACGACCCGCTTAATAAAGGCCCATTTACGCCCCGAAGCCAGATCTGGCCCGTTTATTGTTCGCCCAATATTTGGGCCCATTTACGGCCCGAAGCCAGATCTGGCCCGTTAATTGTCCGCCCAATATTTGGGCCCATTTGCAGCCCCAAGCCAGATCTGGGCTGTTAATTGTTCGCCGAATATTTGGGCCCAACTACAGCCCAGTGACTTTCGGCCTCTTAGAGGCCTGATGTAGACATGGGCCATTTCAGCCCGGTGTGACTTTCGGCCTGGGAATGGCCCGTGCTGCCCATTAACGACCCGTGCTAAAGGTGGTAACAGTTAAGCCCAATGTGACTTTGGGCCTATTAAAGGCCTGCCGCGTAATTCGGCTTGTTGATGTGCTTTCGGCCTCTTAAAGGCCCATGATATCAGTGGGCCAACTAAGGCCCGAGATATGTTTCGGCTTGGTAATGGCCCGTGAGCTAACTGGGCCCAAAAAGGCCCGGTCTACATTTCGGCCTGCTGAAGGCCCGTCGACGACTATTGAAAATTGAGGCCCAACATGCATTTTGGCCTGCTAAAGGCCCGTAGTTTCATCTCGGCCGTAAGAGGCTAGTACAATATTCAGCCTGTTAATGGCCCAATGCTACTTGGGCCAAACTAAGCGCTAGGTCGACAAAAGGCCCAACTAAAATATAGGTCGGTGTAAGTTTGGGCCTGGCGCAATGTGTGAAGGCCCCAGTCATTCGGGCCCAAGAAAGAGGCAGGCCGGCCAATTGTGGCCCGCTAAAAACTAGGCCCGTTAGAGTCGAATGTTTTGGCCCGGTCGACTACATCTGACTTTTTTTTCAGATAGCGAATTGTAAGGTATGAAGTTAAGACTTAAAGCTCGACCAGGTAAGAAAAGAGAGAAAGGACGAAGGTCGTCCCCTATGCTTTAGACACAGGCTCTACAGTATGCTATGCTGTGTACTGCACCTGATGTGTGCCTTGCTACATATCTGGCAAGAGGGTACAAAGGTGATCAAGGAGTGGATCACCAGATAGCGGTCAAAAATTGTCCTTGGAGTAATAAGGACATGTTTCTTGATTATGGAGGTGATAAAGAGTTCGGTGTAAAGGGTTACGTCGATGCAAGCTTTAACACCTATCCGAATGACTCTGAGTAGCAAACCGGATACGTATAGTGGAGCGACCATTTGGAATAGCTCCAAGTGGGGCGTGGAAGCAGCATTTATAATATGACCTAGAGGTTTGTGAAGTACATACGGATCTGAATGTTGTAGACTCGTTGACTAAAACCTCTCTCACAAGCAAAACATGATCAAACCCCAGAACTCATTGAGTCTTAATCACATGATGATGTGAACTAGTTTAGTGACACTAGTAAACTCTTTGGATGTTGGTCACATGGCGATGTGACCTGTCAGTGTTAATCACATCGCGATGTGAACTAGATTATTGACTCTAGTGCAAGTGGGACACTGTTGGAAATATGCCCTAGAGGCAATAATAAATTAGTTATTATTATATTTCCTTGTTCATGATAATCGTTTATTATCCTTGCTATAATTGTATTGATAGGAAACTCAGATACATGTGTGGGTACATAGACAACACCATGTCCCTAGTAAGCCTCTAGTTGACTAGCTCGTTGATCAATAGATGGTTACGGTTTCCTGACCATGGACATTGGATGTCGTTGATAATGGGATCACATCATTAGGAGAATGATGTGATGGACAAGACCCAATCCTAAGCCTAGCACAAAGATCATGTAGTTCGTATGCAAAAGCTTTTCTAATGTCAAGTATCTTTTACTTAGACCATGAGATTGTGCAACTCCCGGATACCGTAGGAATGCTTTGGGTGTACCAAACGTCACAGCGTAACTGGGTGGCTATAAAGGTACACTATGGGTATCTCCGAAAGTGTCTGTTGGGTTGGCACGAATCGAGACTGGGATTTGTCACTCCGGTAAAGGGAGAGGTATCTCTGGGCCCACTCGGTAGGACATCATCATAATGTGCACAATGTGACCAAGGGGTTGATCACGGGATGATGTGTTATGGAATGAGTAAAGAGACTTGCCGGTAACGAGATTGAACAAGGTATCGGCATACCGACGATCGAATCTCGGGCAAGTACAATACCGCTAGACAAAGGGAATTGTATACGGGATTGATTGAGTCCTTGACGTCGTGGTTCATCCGATGAGATCATCGTGGAACATGTGGGAGCCAACATGGGTATCCAGATCCCGTTGTTGGTTATTGATCGGAGAACGTCTCGGTCATGTCTGCATGGTTCCCGAACCCATAGGGTCTACACACTTAAGGTTCGATGACGCTAGGGTTATAAAGGAAGTTTGTATGTGGTTACCGAATGTTGTTCGGAGTCCCGGATGAGATCCCGGACATCACGAGGAGTTCCGGAATGGTCCGGAGGTAAAGATTTATATATGGGAAGTCCTGTTTTGGTCACCAGAAAAGTTTCGGGTTTTATCGGTAACGTACCGGGACCACCGGGAGGGTACCGGGGGTCCACCAAGTGGGGCCACCATCCCCCGAGGGCATCATGTGCCAAGTGTGGGAGGGGGCCAGCCGTAGGTGGGCTGGTGCGCCCCCCCACAAGGGCCCAAGGCGCCTAGGGTTTGGGGAGGGGGCGCACCCACCTAACTTGGGGGTCAAGTTTCCCCTCTCCCCTCCCTTGGCCGCCCCCCAGATGGGATCTTGGGCTGGCCGCCGCCCCTAGGGTGGAACCCTAGGTGGGGGCGCAGACCCCCCTCTCCCCCTATATATAGTGGAGGCAAAGGGGCAGCCCAACACACGAAGTTTCTTCTCCTGTTGGCGCAGCCCTACCTCTCTTTCTCCTCATATCTCGCGGTGCTTAGCGAAGCCCTGCTGGATCACCACGCTCCTCCAACATCACCGCGCCGTTGTGCTGCTGCTGGATGGAGTCTTCCTCAACCTCTCCCTCTCTCCTTGCTGGATCAAGGCATGGGAGACGTCACCGGGCTGTACGTGTGTTGAACGCGGAGGTGCCGTCCGTTCGGCACTAGGATCTCCGGTGATTTGGATCACGACGAGTACGACTCCTTCAACCCCGTTCTCTTGAACGCTACCGCTTAGCGATCTACAAGGGTATGTAGATGCACTCTCCTTCCCCTCGTTGGTAGTCTCTCCATAGATAGATCTTCGTGACTCGTAGGTAAATTTTGAATTTCTGCTACGTTCCCCAACAGTGGCATCATGAGCTAGGTCTATCGCGTAGATTCTTTGCACGAGTAGAAAACAAAGTAGTTGTGGGCGTTGATTTTTTTCAATATGCTTACCATTACTAGTCCAATCTTGATTCGGCGGCATCGTGGGATGAAGCGGCCCGGACCGACCTTACACGTACTCTTACGTGAGACAGGTTCCATCGACTGACATGCACTTGTTGCATAAGGTGGCTAGCGGGTGCCAGTCTCTCCCACTTTAGTCGGATCGGATTTGATGAAAAGGGTCCTTATGAAGGGTAAATAGCAATTGACATATCACGTTGTGGTTTTTGCGTAGGTAAGAAACGTTCTTGCTAGAAACCCAAAGCATCCACGTAAAACATGCAAACAACAATTAGAGGACGTCTAACTTGTTTTTGCAGGGTATGCTATGTGATGTGATATGGCCAAGAAGAATGTGATGAATGATATGTGATGTATGAGATTGATCATGTTCTTGTAATAGGAATCACGACTTGCATGTCGATGAGTATGACAACCGGCAGGAGCCATAGGAGTTGTCTTTATTTATTGTATGACCTGCGTGTCATTGAACAACGCCATGTAATTACATTACTTTATTGCTAACCGGTAGCCATAGTAGTAGAAGTAATAAGTTGGCGAGACAACTTCATGGAGACACGATGATGGAGATCATGATGATGGAGATCATGGTGTCATGCCGGTGACGATGATGATCATGGAGCCCCAAAGATGGAGATCAAAAGGAGCAAAATGATATTGCCCATATCATGTCACTATTTGATTGCATGTGATGTTTATCATGTTTATGCATCTTATTTGCTTAGAATGATGGTATTAAATAAGATGATCTCTCATTAAAATTTCAAGAAAGTGTCCCCCCTAACTGTGCACCGTTGCGAAAGTTCGTCGTTTCGAAGCACCACGTAATGATCGGGTGTGATAAATTCTAATGTTCACATACAACGGGTGTAAGCTAGATTTACACACGCGAAACACTTAGGTTGACTTGACGAGCCTAGCATGTACAGACATGGCCTCGGAACACAAGAGACCGAAAGGTCGAGCATGAGTCGTATAGTAGATACGATCAACATGAAGATGTTCACCGATGATGACTAGTCCGTCTCACATGATGATCGGACACGGCCTAGTTGACTCGGATCATGTAATCACTTAGATGACTAGATGGATGTCTATGTGAGTGGGAGTTCATAAGATGAACTTAATTATCCTGAACATAGTCAAAAGGTTTTTGCAAATCATGTCGTAGCTCGCGCTTTAGTTCTACTGTTTTAGATATGTTCCTAGGGAAAATTTAGTTGAAAGTTGATAGTAGCAATTATGCGGACTGGGTCTGTGAACTGAGGATTGTCCTCGTTGCTTCGTAGAAGGCTTATGTCCTTAATGCACCGCTCGGTGTGCTGGACCTCGAACGTAGTATGTGGATGTTGCGAACATCTGACATACACGTTTTGATAACTACGTGATAGTTCAGTTAAATGGTTTAGAGTAGAGGCACCAAAGACGTTTTCGAAACGTCGCCGAACATATGAGATGTTTTGAGGGCAAAAATTGGGATTTCAGGCTCGTGCCCACGTCAAGAGGTATAAGACCTCCGACGAGTCTCTTAGCCTGCATACTAAGGGAGAAATGGCTCAATCGTTGAGCTTGTGCTCAGATTGTCTGAGTGCAACAATCACTTGAATCGAGTGGGAATTATCTTCCACATGAGATAGTGATGTTTCTCCAAAGTCATTTCCACCAAGCTGCTAGAGCTTCGTGATGAACTATAACATATCAGGGATATATATGATGATCCTTGAGGTATTCGCGATGTTTGACACCGCGAAAGTAGAAATCAAGAAGGAGCATCAATTGTTGATGGTTGGTGAAACCAGTAGTTTCAAGAAGGGGAAGGGCAAGAAGGGATACTTCATGAAACGGCAAATCAGCTGCTGCTCTAGTGAAGAAACCCAAGGTTGAACCCAAACCCGAGACTAAGTGCTTCTGTAATGAGAGGAACGGACACTGAAGCAGAACCACCCTAGATACTTGGTAGATAAGAAGGCAGGCAAGGTCGATAGAAGTATATTGGATATACATTATGTTAATGTGTACTTTACTAGTACTCCTAGTAGCACCAGGGTATTAGATACCGGTTCGGTTGCTAAGTGTTAGTAACTCGAAATAAAAGCTACGGAATAAATGGAGACTAGCTAAAGGTGAGCTGACGATATGTGTTGGAAGTGTTTCCAAGGTTGATGAGATCAAGCATCGCACGCTCCCTCTACCACCGAGATTGGTGTTTGCGCTAAGCATAGACATGATTGGATTATGTCTATCGCAATACGGTTATTCATTTAAGGAGAATAATGGTTACTCTATTTATTTGAATAATACCTTCAATGGTCTTGCGCCTGAAATGAATGGTTTATTGAATCTCGATCGTAGTGATACACATTTTCATGCCAAAAGATATAAGATAGTAATGATAGTACCACTTACTTGTGGCACTGCCATGTAAGTCATATTGGTATAAAACGCATGAAGAAGCTCCATGTCGATGGATCTTTGGACTCACTCGTTTTGAAAAGTTTGAGACATGCGAACCATGTCTATTGGTGTATACGCATGAAGAAACTCCATGCAGATGGATCATTTAGACTCACTTGATTTTGAATCACTTGAGATATGCCAATCATACCACATGGGCAAGATGACTGAAAAGCCTCGTTTACAGTAAGATGGAACAAGATAGCAGCTTGTTGGAAGTAACACATTTTGATGTGTGCAGTCCAATGAGTGCCGAGGCATGCAGTGAATATCGTTATGTTCTTACTTCACAGATGATTCAAGTAGATGTTGAGTATATTTACTTGATGAAACACAAGTCTGAATTATTGAATGGTTCAAGTAATTTCAGAGTGAAGTTGAAGATCACTCATTGTGACAAGAGGATAAAATGTCTATGATATGATCATAGAGATGAGTATCTGAGTTACAAGCTTTGGCACGCAATTAAGACATTGTGGAAATTGTTTCACAATTAATACCGCCTGGAACACCATAGTGTGATGGTGTGTCCGAACATCATAGTTGCACCCTATTGGATATGGTGCGTGCCATGATGTCTCTTATAGAATTACCACTATCATTCATGGGTTAGGCATTAGAGACAACCGCACTCACTTTAATAGGGCACCACGTAATTCCGTTGAGACGACACCATTTGAACCATGGTTTGGAGAAACCTAAGTTGGCGTTTCTTAAAAGTTTGGGGCTGCGACGCTTATGTGAAAAGTTTTAGGTTGATAAGCTCGAACCCAAAGTGGATAAAATGCATCTACATAGGACACCCAAAATAGTTGGGTATACCTCCTAATTCAGATCCGAAAGCAATAGGGATTGTTTCTTGAATCCGGTCCTTTCTCGAGGAAAGGTTTGTCTCGAGAATTGAGTAGGAGGATGGTGGTGACTTGATGTGGTTATTGAACCGTCACTTCAACAAGTGTGTAGCAAGGCACAGGAAGTTGTTCCTGTGGCGCCTACACCAATTGAAGTAGAAGCTTATGATAGTGATCATGAAGTTTCGGATCAAGTCACTACCGTACCTTGTAGGGTGACTAGGATGCATACTACTTCAGAGTGGTACAATAATCCTGTCTTGAAGGTCATGTTGCTAGACAACAACGAATCTACGAGCTATGGAGAAGCAATGGTGGGCCCATATTCCAACAAATGGATAGAAGCCATGAAATCCGAGATAGGATCCATGTATCAGAATAACGCATGGACTTTGGTGAACTTGCCTGATGATCGGCAAGCCATTGAGATAAATGGATCCTTAAGAAGAAGGCGGACGTGGACGGTAATGTCACCATCTATGAAGCTCGACTTGTGGCGAAGAGTTTTTCACAAGTTCAAGGAGTTGACTATGATGAGATTTTCTAATCCGTAGCGATGCTTAAGTCCGTCGGAATAATGTTAGCATTAGCTGCATTTATGAAATCTGGCAGATGGATGTCAAAACGAGTTTCCTTACCAGTCTTCGTAAGGAAAGGTTGTATGTGATATAATCAGAAAGTTTTTGTCGATCCTAAGGATGCTAAAAGGTATGATGGCTCGAGCGATCCTTCTAAGGACTGGAGTAAGCATCTCGGAGTTGGAATGTGCGCTTTGATGAGATGATCAAAGATTTTGGGTTTATACAAAGTTTATGAGGAACTTGTATTTCCAAAGAAGTGAGTGGGAGCACTATAGAATTTCTGATGAGTATATGTTGTTGACATATTGTTGATCAGAAATGATGTAGAATTTCTGGAAAGCATATAGGGTTATTTGAAAAGTGTTTTTCAAGGGAAAACCTGGATTAAGCTACTTGAGCATTGAGCATCAAGATCTATGAGGATGGATCAAAACGCTTAATGGTACTTTCAAAATGAGCACATACCTTGACATGATCTTGAAGGTGTTCAAGATGGATCAGTCAAAGAAGGAGTTCTTGGCTGAGTTGTAAGGTATGAAGTTAAGACTTAAAGCTCGACCACGGCAGAAAAGAGAGAAAGGACGAAGGTCGTCCCATATGCTTTAGACATAGGCTCTACAGTATGCTATGCTGTGTACCGCACCTGATGTGGGCCTTGCTACATATCTGGCAAGAGGGTACAAAGGTGATCAAGGAGTGGATCACCAGATAGCGGTCAAAATTATCCTTAGAGGAATAAGGATATGTTTCTTGATTATGGAGGTGATAAAGAGTTCGACGTAAAGGGTTACGTCGATGCAAGCTTTAACACCTATCCGAATGACTCTGAGTAGCAAACCGGATATGTATAATGGAGCGACCATTTGGAATAGCTCCAAGTGGAGCGTGGAAGCAGCATTTACAATATGACCTAGAGATTTGCGAAGTACATACGGATCTGAATGTTGCAGACCCGTTGACTAAAACCTCTCTCACAAGCAAAACATGATCAAACCAAGAACTCATTGAGTCTTAATCACATGATGATGTGAACTAGTTTAGCGACACTAGTAAACTCTTTGGATGTTGGTCACATGGCGATGTGACCTGTCAGTGTTAATCACATGGCGATGTGAACTAGATTATTGACTCTAGTGCAAGTGGGAGACTGTTGGAAATATGCCCTAGAGGCAATAATAAATAAGTTATTATTATATTTCCTTGTTCATGATAATCGTTTATTATCCATGCTATAATTGTATTGATAGGAAACTCAGATACATGTGTGGATATATAGACAACACCATGTCCCTAGTAAGCCTCTAGTTGACTAGCTCGTTAATCAATAGATGGTTACAGTTTCCTGACCATGGACATTGGATGTCGTTGATAAGGGGACCACATCATTAGGAGAATGATGTGATGGACAAGACCCAATCCTAAGCCTAGCAAAAAGATCGTAGTTCGTATGCTAAAGCTTTTCTAATGTCAAGTATCATTTCCTTAGACCATGAGATTGTGCAACTCCCGGATACCGTAGGAATGCTTTGGGTGCACCAAACATCACAACATAACTGGGTGGCTATAAAGGTGCACTACGGGTATCTCTGAAAGTGTCTGTTGGGTTGGCATGAATCGAGACTGGGATTTGTCACTCCGGTAAATGGAGAGGTACCTCCGGGCCCACTCGGTAGGACATCATCATAATGTACACAATGTGACCAAGGGGTTGATCACGGGATGATGTGTTATAGAACGAGTAAAGAGACATGCCGGTAACGAGATTGAACAAGGCATCGGCATACCGATGATCGAATCTTGGGCAAGTACAATACCGCTAGACAAAGGGAATTGTATACAGGATTGATTGAGTCCTTAACATCGTGGTTCATCCGATGAGATCATCGTGGAACATGTGGGAGCCAACATGGGTATCCAGATCCCGCTGTTGGTTATTGACCGGAGAATGTCTCGGTCATGTCTGCATGGTTCCCGAACCCGTAGGGTCTACACAGTTAAGGTTCGATGACGCTAGGTTATAAAGGAAGTTTGTATGTGGTTACCGAATGTTGTTCAGAGTCTCGGATGAGATCTCGTACGTCATGAGGAGTTACGGAATGGTTCGGAGGTAAATATTTATATATGGGAAGTCCTGTTTTGGTCACCGGAAAAGTTTCGGGTTTTATCGGTAACGTACCGGGACCACCGGGAGGGTCCCGGGGGTCCAGCAAGTGGGGCCACCATCCCCGGAGGGCATCATGGCCCAAGTGTGGGAGGGGGCCAGCCGCAGGTGGGCTGGTGCGCCCCCCCCCCCACAAGGGCCCAAGGCGCCTGGGGGGCAAGTTTCCCCTCTCTCCTCCCTTGGCCGCCCCCCAGATGGGATCTTGGGCTGGCCGCCGCCCCTAGGGTGGAACCCTAGGTGGGGGCGCAGCCCCCCCCTCTCCCCCTATATAGAGTGGAGGCAAAGGGGCAGCCCAACACACGAAGTTTCTTCTCCTGTTGGCGCAGCCCTACCTCTCTTTCTCCTCATATCTCGCGGTGCTTGGCGAAGCCCTGCTGGATCACCACGCTCCTCCACCACCACCACGCCGTTGTGCTGCTGCTGGATGGAGTCTTCCTCAACCTCTCCCTCTCTCCTTGCTGGATCAAGGCATTAGAGACGTCACCGGGCTGTACGTGTGTTGAACGCGGAGGTGCCGTCCGTTCGGCACTAGGATCTCCGGTGATTTGGATCACGACGAGTATGAATCCTTCAACCCTGTTCTCTTGAACGCTTCCGCTTAGCGATCTACAAGGGTATGTAGATGCACTCTCCTTCCCCTCGTTGCTGGTTTCTCCATAGATAGATCTTGGTGACACGTAGGAAAATTTTGAATTTCTTCTACGTTCCCCAACAGGTCCCACCTGCCATCCAGCCCTCTCCTTCCTCCTCCTTCAATCTCTATCTTCCCCGATGCCACCTCTAGAAGCTAGGTCATGCGAGCACACGACGATGGACGATGGAAGGTGTTGAATGCAGGCAAGCATGGAGCACCTACACGAACAGGAGAGGACCAGCCGCAGGAAGCATCTCGACGACGAGCTTGCTCTTGGCACGAGCGACCTTGTGTTGTCGTCGCCATCCCGGCGGATCCGTGGGCCTCCTTCTGTCCCTGTGCGAGAACCCCTACTGGCGCTCCAAGGAGAGGCGAACAAGCCACCTCCGCTCACCATGACCCCCTGGGATGCCACATCCTTGAGCTCGGGTGCTGGGTGCACGACGGTGGCTAGTGGCAGGACAGTGACCGCGGCGAGGCATGTGTTCACGTGCACAACCTTGAGCATAGGTGCGGCTAGGGGGCTCCACCACGGTGCACGAGCGCCACTAGGGCCTCCCGGTGGGGTCCGTGAGTACGGGGATGGCCATGGCGCTCCACAACAGCATGCGCGACCAGAGCCTCCCGGCGGAATGTGAGCATGAGGGTGACCATGGCACTCCATCACGGCACACCCCATTAGTACGGGCACGACCAGGGCCTCCTAGCGATCGCCGCGAGCATATGCGTGACCATTGCAGGACGTGAGCACGAGCGTGCTAGGGCATCCTGGTGGGCACCACAAGCACGGGCACGACCAGGTCTCGATAACCATCGACCAGTAAGGGCAGCTGCCTGTGCCGTCGGCTTGAAGTGCGCAGATGCGAAAATGTCAGTGAGCGCCAATTACGTGTTTGTTGAAATGACCAGGAGAAATGGAAGTAAATATTAACACTTGAGTCATTTATAGGTAGGACCACTAGTAGAAAAAGTGTCAAATGTGAAGCACAATAGTGTCGGTTGGAATTTCAGCCGGCACTAATGTGTACACTATTGCCGGTTCGTGGCGGCGATCAATAGCACCGGTTCGTGGCGGCGATCAATAGCACCGGTTCGTGGCGAACCTTTAGTACCGGTTCATGCCACGAACCGGTACTAAAGAGGTTGTGTCAGCTTGCGGTCAGGCTATGGCCCCACCATCACCATTTAGTGACGGTTCGTACTACGGACCGGTACTAATGAGCTTATGGCAAGCTGTTTTTTAGTCCCACCTCGGGAAGTGAGAGGGACTAAGAGCGGTTTATAAGCCCTGAGTGCAGAGACGATGAAGAAGAGGCTCAATGCTCATGTTGCTTAGATTCAAGCCTTCAGGAATACGGTAGACTGCATGGAGCTATGCGCAGTGCAGTTTACACTATTCCGAAAGGCTTGAAGCAAATTAATGAGCATTGCACCTCTTTTTTATTTTTAATAACTTATTACAACTCCGGACTTCTTCTGTTATGGCAAAAACTAATTGCACATCGACATTTCTTTTTTTAAGTTATAACTCCAGACTTTGACCATCAAGTTTTGCAGAAAAGAATAAATAGCAGAAAAGAAAAAATAGCAGAAAAGAAGAAAAACTATAGCTGAAAAGAAAAAAACAAAATAAAAAACTACTCAGAAATAAATAGAAGAAAATAAATATAGCAGAAAAGAAAAAACTACTCAGAAATAAATAGAAGAAAAAATAAAGCAGAAAAGAAAAAAAATTATATTTGCTATTTTTCAATCGTTTACAAAATGACCATGAAATTGAAAATCACTACAAAATAAACTCTGAAAATATTAAATTTTGGCAAACTAGATGAAAAACTACTCACAAATAAATAAAAGAAAATAAATATAACAGAAAAGAAAAAACTATACAAAAAACTACACAGAAATAATAATAATAATAAGAAGAAGAAGAATAAGAAGAGGAAGAAGAAGGAGGAAGAAGAAGAAGAGGAAGAAGAAGGAGAAGAGGAAGGAGAAGAAGAAGAAGAAGAAGAAGAGGAAGAAGAAGAAGAGGAAGAAGAAGGAGAAGAAGAGGAAGAAGAATGTTGGGGCGCTGCCCTGTGGTCCTGCCAGACATTGGGTGTGCAAATACATGCCCAGTAGGGCCAGCAGGCTCACAGGGCAGCGCACCCTAGTTAGGCCCAGAAGCCTGCTAAATAGAGGAGTTCGAAAGGGCAGCCGCGGCTGGGTTTATAAACCAGTGCGACATTTCTTTTTTTTAAGTTATAACTCCAGACTTTTTTTTAAGCTCCAACCGGTACTAAAGGCTCCCCCTATATATATGACACTTACGAAAAATCAGTTATCTCGTCGCCGCTTCGTTCCACTTCTCGCGCGAGAGAGTCTCGATCTCGACGACGACGCCGACGCCGCCGCGCCGCCGTGCCGTCGCCCTCGCCGTCCCCGCCGCCCGTCATCGTCGTCGCCGCGCGCTCCCGCCGCCCGTCGTCGTCGCCGCCCCCGCCGCCCGTCGTCATCGCCGCGCCCGTCTCGTCGCCATCCCCGGCC
>NC_041389.1:562526530-562537858 GCF_002162155.2 Triticum dicoccoides
ACTAGTTGAATTAATATAACTAGTTTATTTTTAGTAAATGCTTAGTTGAACTAGTTGAATTAATATATAGAACTAGTTTATTTTTAGTAAATGCTTACTTTGAACTAGTTGAATTAATATAACTAGTTTATTTTTAGTAAATGTTTAGTTGAACTAGTTGAATTAATATATAGAACTAGTTTATTTTTAGAAAATGCTTAGTTGAACTAATTGAATTAATATAACTAGTTTATTTTTAGTAAATGCTTAGTTGAATTAATAGAAGTAGTTGAATTAATTGAATTAGTAAGTGTTTAATGTTTCGCCTAATATGAACATAGGAAATGTCGTCTGATGACGGAAAAAATTTCATTATGCGTGAATACTGTGAAGACCAGCGCGACCAATGCGACAGAAATTTCCTTGTTGATGGTAGGCGATTCAGCATCAAGCTGGATGAGACTTTCGAATTCGATACAGTAAGTCACAACGACAAGTCTGTTTTCGTAATTAAGCATGACTTATATATGCTTCATTTGCCTGACTTATAATTTTTAATTTTCACTATTCTACTAGCGCATCCCCTGCCATGCAAGAATTTTTGTTTTGGATAAGATAGGTTTCAAAGATATGGAAACTATGGAGGTAAAGAGAGCTTACCTGAAAACTGAGCATGATGATTATACTTTCAACGTCAAAGTATACAATGCACATACGTACACCTATTTTGATTGCAAAACTTGGCAAGCACTATGCAAGGCTTATGCATTTGAGCCTGGTATGGTTATCACCTTTGATATTCGTCCGGAAGATGATATTGAAGGTAATAGAGACATATGGGTCGATGTGCAGACGCCTCCAGTTCTACCATTATGTGAGTTCTTCTCAACTATATTTTTGTCTTTGATATTGCTTATTCAAAAATAACTGACAACTAATTTCTATTGACAGCTTATCTCCATTCAACCAAACATGTCCGGCGCTTGGTAGACAGGACCTACTACTGTCCCGGCGCTGAACTAAACTGCGAGGAGATAAGTCATTATGTTTCATGGCTTAAGGATCTTCATACTGTGAAGATAAATTTTCTTCCTGCACTTAGAAATGTTAGTACTCAAAACGTGCGACCAATAGTGATGGTATTGAACTACGGTCACATCTATTTAGGAATGATGGTAAGATATTTACTATTTGTCCTCAGTGCATATTTTGCATACATATTTTTTTTGCTAAACTTTTCATTGCTAAGTATATTAATTAAGTACTATACGATGTTCTTCAATAGGGACTCCCGATGACAGTTGTGCCTCAGGGGATTGAGACTAAATGTCAGATGTCAATTGTTAGCTTACGGCCAAGATATCCTGCATTGCACATGAATGCATTCAAGATTTCTAGAAGCGATGAATGCTTAATAGTGAAAGATTGGAGGAAAATTGTTAATGATCGCAGAGAAGTAGTAGGGGGCAGCAATGAGAAGCGCAGCCCACGATTAGGAGACATGTTCATCGGCATGCTCCAGTATGATCAATCAGGAGAGCTATACATGTTCTATACTATTTTACCAGAGAGAGAGTAGCTAGCAGGAGTGATTTAGCTAGTTCTTCATGCTGCTCTTAATTAGTACTTGTCATTTCATGTCCGTGTTTTTCATTCTGAACTTAAATGATTTGCTTTTGTGGTGGTACATATAACGTGTAGTATCGTAAAATACCAGCAAACAAAAAAGAATTAAAATGGAAACACAAAATTAAATGAAAAAGAATACATAAAACTAAAAACCCCGCAAACCTTATAGTACCGGTTGGTCTTACCAACCGGTACTAAAGGGCTCCAAGCCCCTGGAGTTGGCTCGTGCCACGTGGTTTCCCTTTAGCATCGGTTCGTGCTGAACCGGTACTAAAGGGGGGGGGGGTGGGCTTTAGTGCCCACACTTTAGTGCCGGTTATGGAATCGGCACTAAAGGGCCTTACGAACCGGTGCTATTGCCCGGTTCTGCACTAGTGGACCCTCGTCCAACTCAATGTGTTGTCCACACAAGCATGCCACACCAACCTCACAGGTGGCCCAACTTGTCAGTTTCTTTTTTTGCATGAGCTTATTAGACAATCAATGTTCTCTGTTACAGAATAGACGCAATTTTGATAGTTTTTTGTGCCCTAACTAGAATATAGTATCAAGTTGTTACCCTATTCCAATTATGATTGTTTTGGATAAATAACTTTCATCAAAGAATTTAGGGATGTCATTAGCATGCCCCCGCATACCTCCCCGTCGTTGAAGTAGCTCATTCTAGCTGGCTTTGAAGTCACTTTTTAGCTACACGAAGGGAAACAAGAACTAGCTGTTACTAGCTAGTAATCTCGTGCACAAGTTTTTCCCCGTATCTGAGCAGTTTTACGAAACAAACAAACAGCGTTGTCGTCCTTTGTAGCCGCCGCCTTCTCCTTTTCCTCCACAAAAAGCTAGGGTTTTTGCCTCCCGCCGCCGCCGCCGCAGGTCCGCCTCCTATCCGATGGCCTTAGGGCCATGGGGGCGCAGTGGATCTCGGCAAGGGTCGGCGGGAGGGCTCCGTTTTTAATCGTTTCTTTCCGTTTTGCTAGGGTTTGTGTCCTGCTCAGGAAGACGAGACGGCGGCGGCTCCCTGAAGATGGAATAAAGGTCTACCGCCTAGCCCCCGTTCCGGCGATGCGTCTAGCATCGTTGGTGGGCGTGTGGAGGTGTGTCTCCGGCGATCTATCTTTGGTGGATTTGCTCGGATCTCGTTGTTGTTCGTCTACGTTCGTGTGTCTTCGGATTGGATTTTTCTGATCTACATTATTCTTCATCTGCGGCGGTTGCTGTTCTGGTGCGCTGGTCCTACGGGGCCTTAGCACGACGACTTTCCGACTGTCTACTACAGCAAGTTGTGCCCGACTCCGGCGATGGAGGGGCGATGACGGCGGCGCGCCTTCGGCTCACTTCAGTGCTGGTAGTTGTCGCTATGTGGTCTACGGATCTGGATGTAATTTCTATTATTTCTGTTATTCGTTGTACTGCCATGATTGAAGATGAATAGATCGGAAATTTTCTTGAAAAAAAAGTTTTTTCCTGTATCTATTTTCTCGTTGCTTCCAGTTAGAGGACTTCTTTAGTTAGTGGACTAGTTCAGTTATTTCAGTTCCGTAGCTTTATCTCATGTGGGTGGCGTTGTGCGCCACAAAGCCAGGTCGTCGAAATGGCACGATCACTACAGATCGTGACGCAGCAGTACTCCGTCTCTTAATCTGATTCTGTTGTAAGCTGAATAATTGAGAGAAAGAATCGAACATACAAACCCTTCTAGAGTACCCGCCATTCTGGGGCCTCTCCATCGCGAAGTGATTTTCGTTCGCACGATCTCCAGCGGTCGTACGATTTTACAGCGCTGTCGAAAATCTCTTCGTTCGTTCAGCTGCAGGTTGTGCTTTCCTACTCCAGTAGATGACGGATGGGCCTCCTTCACTCGCGGGCCCAGCTTCGCAGTGCGACTCATGTGTGTCTCCGGTGAAAAAGAGATGGACCGCAAGCGACGTGCGAGGTGTGCGGTGAAAACCCTAAACACCAATCCCTTGTCTCCTCGAGCCCCGCGTCCCCCTCCACTTCCCATTCGCCTCTCCCTTCTTTCCAGCGCCGCCGTGTGCACCTCCTCCTCCACTTCGATCCTTCCTCCTCTACCAGTGCATGGCCGCCAAATCCTTCCCTGGAGCTGCACCACCATCCATCTCTCTACATGTTTCTCGATTCGCTGCCGCCGCGTGCTATGCTTCTGGATCGCGTGCAAGTCGTTGCCATTGGAGAGCAGGGGCGGCGTGGTATTTATGGTGGGCATGGAACAGGGGAGGATGAGAGGGATGGCCATGAGGCAAGGAGCAGCAAGGTCTCATCTTCTTCCCCAGTTTTTACTCCTTGATTTATGGGTTTTTCTAAACACATGTGTGCAGATCGGGGAGAAAAGGAGAAGGGGATGAATCTTGAGGAAGATCTTGGTGAAGAACAAGGTGATCTCTCTCTCTCTCTCTCTCTCTCTCTCTAGGTAGTCATGTTCATTTGTTTTACAGGAGGCTATGTTATTTTGGTGTGCCAGAGAGTAGTTATTGTCAGAAGATTGCATTCTTCATGTGTTACATATGTCTTCTTCTTTAAACAATGTTCTCAATTTCTGGATTTGGAGCAAGTTCAAGGTCATTTTTTACACCTTAATTGGTTATATTTTGTTACGGTGGTTCGTTACCTGGTATACTTTTCTTTTGCTGTGCTGGTCTCCCAAGTAGGAGTCTTCCTGGATTGGAGCTCCCGTTTTGCAGCCTTCTCATGAGTCACCCAACCGGTTCAATCAGCCGGGAGAGACCACAGGCACAACATTTCTTTCAACACAGCTAAAAAATCATAGCAGTGATGTGACTCTGAAATGAAGTGAGTTTAATGAACTTAACAAGGCATTTAACTTATTTTGTTAACGACTTCGAACTCAGAATAAACATTTTCGGAGACAAGTTCCAACCAAGTACCGAGTGACTCTTTTGATACTATGCCTACCCTATTGCTGGGAACCGCAATCCTTTATCCTTTGCTTATAGGTATTGTTCAGGAATGTTTTCTCCTGATATATACATGAAGCAAAAGAAATTAGTTTGATATGCATCTAGAAGTGCAATTAACCCCTAAAGCATGTCTATTAGTTCTTTATTTTCATTTTCTGAGAACAAAGTGCCTTTCAAGAGCGAAGCATGGCCTTGAGGCCGAATTGTTTAATGTAAGTTTTGTGATTGAACCGTTAATATTTGAGACTACACCAACTAATCCATGAGGCCGACCTGTTTAAGGTACTAGTCCATGAGGGCGACCTGTTTAAGGTTTCCCAGCTTGGTTTGGTCATCCAATCTTCTAGGATGTGAGCTCATGTGGATGCCTGATGGGCTACATGCATGCTGCTTGAAACCGTCACACATGTTGCTCAGATTAAGGTCATTTGAAGTGTGAGTACTTCACAGGCTAGCACAATTTGCACCACTATATGGATTTGACTCCGGGATAAAGATACCGCTCCGTGTGAAGATCATTCTAGATGTGAGCAAATGAAGATAACACAATGTGTCCCACACGCCAGTCTGGTAGCAGGAACATTCACGATACCTTACAATCCTAGCTATGTCAGTGTAGAGTCTTGGTGACCTCGATGTTGGTGAATGAGAATTGGACTGTGCATGACATGGATAAGAGAATGTGTGTAGGCTATATATCAAGATAACTTAACTAGTCGGCATTAGCATTGCTTCTTAATGGCACATACATGTGGTGCGGGTACACCCCATGGACGATTTATATATGGAGAAACATGTGTGCTAAGTGCTGATTGATATTGGTATGCAACAGAGTAGAAGAACATACTTACATTCATGACACCATAGAAATCAAGCATTTCTGACTAGCGTTTGTCATATGGATAAACGCCTAAACAATTACATATACACCCTCTCGAATCTAGAGGAAATTCGAATTTTATTTTGAATGCTCAATGACAAGGGAGAACCCCACCTCAAATAAATTTATTGATCACAAAAACATCGCAATGTAAAGTGGAATTTACTGGAAAAAATGTATCAAGTGATTAAGGTCAACTGGAGTTGTGAATGAGAGGCAGCAGTCAGTTCGGACCAAAATCGTGGACAATGATCAATTAAGGCAAGATGCAACTAATATTACAAATCTTATTTTAAGGCAAGATGCAACTAATATTACAAATCTTATTTTAGTCATGTATTTAGAAGAATTGTAGAGAGAGATATGTAGGAGGAATTGCATGATGTATCACTTGATAGAAATTAAAACATAAAAAACTTGAACCAGCTGGTTGGTGGAGTTAATTGTACATCCTCATATTGATTTTCAATACATAATGCATCGAAATCTGCCAGTGATGCGTGCTGTTCATAGTACTACACCGGCATGATAATCAAGATATGACTAGATGAATCCAGAGTCGCCCCAACTAGCGACCCACATACTAACTTGTGTTGTTTTTAATTCTTTGAGATTGATGATCAGACAGGGGACCTAGATCCGTCGCCACAACACATCTGTCACGAGCAAAACTCAAGAATGGGACAAAACAATTGCATTAGTACCAATAATCTTATACAACTTGGGAATACGAAGCGATTTGAGGTGAGAAATAAGAAAAACAGCAGGGGGAGGTACACGGAGTAGGAGATGGGGAACGGAGAAGGGACGAGAAGATGAAGATGATTCACTAATTCAATTGATGTCCTCCTCCTGTGCTCCCTAGGTTGCATATGTTTTTGACCTAGCCTCAAATGACCAGCCCATCTAGAAGCCTAGGCCCAGGCTACAAACATACAATGACAGACCATAGTGTGGGTGTTACAATATCATGACTCCTGAGTATCATGCCATCAGAGATCACACTCTAATAGTTTTGTTCGCATCGCCACATTTTCGTTCATTCTACCAACGTTCTTTATTCATGTGCTATATTTTACTTTCGAACAGATGCACTTAAGTAGTTAAGCTAACATGTATTGTTTCCTTCACTACATCTATCACCATGCTCCCGTCTTTCAGGAAATACTGGCAGAAAAAAGTGGCCGCCAAGTTGAGTCCGTTCAATACTCATTCTGGCAATGCCAAGCTCAAGTACTAGTTACTCCACTGGTTAAGTGATTATAATTTCACTCTACAAGGCATCCCTGGATGCCCACAAGGCTTTCCAGGGCTACCATAGCACGTATATTTCTAATGCCTCACAATCCTATCTACATGTATCTTATATATACCCAACTGGTTGCGAAACCAATTTCTATCTTGCATATGCATTACCTATCTGTCATGGAAGAACAAGGAATGTGGGGGGATTTATAGAGCTGGACCATGAAGCCGTGCCATGCCTATGCTATGCATGTGCTCATCTTAAAGACCTTTTTCTTCTCTCAAACTATGGTCACGTGCTTTTGTTTTTCCTGTTTTTTTTCTCTATGTTGGTTGAAAACATTGCCATTCTTTTTTTGATAAAGCTATTCCGCTCCAATCCATATTTATTGTCGCGACTTTAGTATAGCTTTAGTAAAGCTGCGACAACAATATGGATCGGAGTGAGTAATATTTATAGTGATAGATGACACATACACGCAGGGAAAAGACAAACCCCCAGGCATGCTGGAGTACGCGACGACCGCACACATGCTTTTGTATAGCATGCCGCAGCTATAGTGAAGCAGGCCCCGGTCTGGCTTAAACCTGCCTCCTCCCCTGCGTAAACATTTTGGAAACCTTAAGTGTGGGCCAGCCCAAAACACCAGGCCCGTCGATGAGGGGGAGCGAGGTGAGCGACCACACAGGGCCCCCAAAATCGAGGGGCCCCATCGAGAGAAAAATCCCTTCGTACCATCGCTAAAAAACAAGAAAAGAAAACTAACGTACGTGTATACGTGACTACGTGCTGTCTTTGATGCATACGGGAGTCTGGACTGCTGGTGCTAGAGGCCCAAATAACGGACTTACAGAAAAGAAGGTTGGAGGCCCAATAGCAGGATCTGAAGAATACAAGATTGCTTTGCAGACGAACAGGCAGGGGGAACTGCGGTCTCGCGAGCGGCGATCCGGGATTGACGAAGGCGCTAGCAGTCGTGCCGGCGCCAACGCAGTTATGTCCGATCTATTCCTATTGTTGATCGTCTTGCTGCATGAAGACACAACAGCTCTGGACCGTTGTTCCGTTCGTCGCGTCAATCAGAATTGAGGAACACATCCAGGCCCTACGGACTGTGTTTTAATCTCCAAGTGCAAGGTTCCATTTTCAGTTCATTTTCTTTGTATATGAATGATGTATTCATCTACTGATTGTTACTGGTAGAAACTAATTAGATTCTATTTGATCAATGATTACTTATAATTTATAATTTGTTAGGTATTGTTTCTGAATCTTCATCATGTCTACTAGAATTAGGAAAGCATGAATCTGGTACTGCAAAGCGTAAGAAGAAACAAAGACTCGAAGTTAAGGCTCAATCTCTAACAGATTACCTTGATAGATATTTGGTGAAATCCCGCCAACAAAATTCTGAAAATCACCAATGCTCCTTTTTGGTAGAATATGAGGTCCGTTCATTGCTTTGCAATCCCTTTTATCTTTTTAGCATTACTGTTAATATATGTCTAAATAAGGTACAAATAAAACAAACTTGCAATTATATAATAAAGTGAGAGTATGCTTTACGCAAAATAATTCTTCTGTTATGTGAACTGTTTAAAATTTTGGGCCACATTCTGGTTTTTGCCCGGGGCCTCAAATTTCTGGAGACGGCCCTGCAAAACACACATGCATTTCGTCCATGGTCAGTTGGTCACTACATGTATATATACTTGAAGAGTTCTAAAGGATCTCCATGTCAACTGGCCGGTGATCATTGCCAAAAGATCACTAGTAGAAAAACACCTAATAGTCCCGGTTCGTGAGGGCCTTTAGTCCCGGTTCATGAATCAGGACTAATGGGTCGTTACTAATACCTCCACCCATTAGTCCCGGTTCAAACAAGAACCGGGACTAATGTGCCTCCACGTGGCTCTGTGCGCCCAGCCCAGTCAGGGGGCCTTTGGTCCCGGTTGGTGGTACCAACCGGGACCAAAAGTCCATGTTTTTTTTTTTTGGAAAGTGGCTGCTTTAGGGGTTTTGGGGGTTATTTTTAGGTTGTTATATTAGCTAGCTAATAGAGAGAAGTGTCCTCTCTTATATCTTCGTCCTTGGTTTACCAACGCTGCTGCTATATATGTTCATTTTACCCGCTGATATAATAACTCATGCATGCTCGCATACATCAGCATATATAATAACAAGTACTCATCCTACTAATCATGCATCATCGTACAACTTCTACTCGTTATTAATAATAAGTCATACGATCATCATCCTCATAGTCATCGAACCCAACCCTACATAATTGTTCTTAACACATGATCATCAGTATCAGGTAGGACCTAAACACCCTTAAGGTAAAATAGCATAAAACAATATAGACCCTGACTCTCCATTATGAAGAATGACAATCATCCTGTCTCCAATTTTTGCCCTTCGTTGAGTGTTGCTTCCAAGAAGCTCCTTACGACTGTCCATACGTTTTTTCCATTCTTTGATTATCATGTCTCCACTTCTTTTAGAAACCCGGTATGGATAGTTCAGATTCGTAGGAAGACCTGGTTGTATGTTCAAAACATGAAGGCTACCGTGTGTATACATCAGATGAGGCACACAATCATTCGGGATTATCTGTTGAAAAACATAGTAATAACTTCGTAGTTAGCAATGATATGATGTACTAGTTTTAGAAGTGTGCAAAAAGATGCACGGATGTTGTAATAGTAAAAAATCTTACCAGGGTATCTCCATGGTAGTTACCGTAGTTCAACACGTGCACTAGTGGCACGTATTGACCATAATGTTGAGGAGTTCGATTGTAGACATTGTAATTCTCAAGATCAGTACAAAATGCGACCAGATGATTTTTCTCCTGATAAGTTAGTTCGGAGCCTTCGGTGTAGTAGGTTCTGTCTACCATCTTCCGCACATTCTTTAAAGAATAAAAATAAGCTGTCAATGGAGAATAAGTTGTCAACTATTTTGAAATAAACAATATAAATTACTTAATAACTATGTTAAGCTCACATGGGGGAAGAATTGGAGGTGTATCCACAAGGACGAAAATCGTAGGTCTCTCTTGCTCGATTTTAGGATCACCAAGATCCATGGTAACAAGCATACCCTCATCAAAACCATACATCTTGCAAAGTGCTTCCCAATTTTTGCAACCAAAATGGGTTACACTCTGAGCATTGTACAACTTTACTTGAAAATCCACACCATGATGGGTACTTAGGATAATTTTTTTGGTTTCGAAACTTTCATGGTCTTCAAAACCCATCCTCTCCAAGACATAGCGTCTTGCAAAGCATGGGATAAGCTAGTCGAATTGGAAAAGATGAAAAATATTGTCATGATTAAAATAGTTGAAGTCATGAGTAATTACGAAAAAAAACTATTATCGTCGGTTGCGTACCGTATGAACATCGAAGGTCTCCTCGAGCTTAATGCTGAAGCGACGATCTTCGTCCAACACAATGAACCTGTCGCAGATACCTCGGTCGTCGTGGCACCAGTCGCACTCCCCCGGGCGGTTTTCATCGTCCGATGAGTACGACATTTCCGGCCTACGTTCATAATTCAAATATTAAACTAGATCATTATTATTAATCACGGGTTGACTATCGATGATCAATGTACGTAGCTTCTCCTTTCATTCCCGAATGCATTATTATATCAAATTGTCTAGCACACGGGAATGAAGGAGAACTTATCCAATATGAGCATTCAATAAGCAAAACCAAATCATAAAATAAGCAAAACCAAATCATAAAATAAAGTATAGTATTCAAATTAGCATGCATTCAATAATTATAAGCAAAAGTACATCATCTCTTGGTGTCCGTACATCGTCGAATATTATCACTAATACAACTAGAACCGTAGCGCCCGACGGGTATCGACGCGGGCGGTGGACACGCAAAGATAAGGAACCATCAAAGGATCATAGCTCCAGTGAGATCCCTGAAGAACCTGCCGGGTATTGTCGAACCTGCCCTCCAATGCAACCATGTAGCGACGGACGTGCTCGTCCTCCTCGCTGACACGGTGACGTACCACCTCCGCGGTGTCCGGATGCCTCACCACCGTCACTGGCCCACGCGGCCGCCACCAAACAAGGATCGGGTCAACAATGGGCTGCCTCCTCACCAACCTACGTCCCCCGAAAGGTAGCACCTCCCAATACCAGCCCGGCGGAGCCCAGTCCTGAACATGGCCCTGATCAAGCAGGCCTCCACCACCGAGTCGACGACGACGAGGATGCAGGATAGGCATCGCCGACATCGATGCGGCAACTACTTCTATATATAGTTAAATAAAAGTAGTTTTATTAATTAAATCAACTATCTAGTTCAACTACTAAGCACTTACTATAAATAAATAAGTAGTACTTACTAAAAACAAACTACTTCTATATATAGTAAAATAAATTAGTTTATTAAATCAACTAGCTAGTTCAACTATATATAACTACTTCTTATTTTTTTCCTTTTTCTAAATACTATGAACAAAAAAATCATTAAAATTCTATGAACAAAATTAATTACTACACATCTAATCTAACAAAAAAAATCTAATCTAACAAAAAAAATCTATGAACTACATATCAAAATTACTACACATCTAATCTAACAAAAAAATCTAATTAATCTAACAAAAAAATCTAACATAATATA
>NC_041389.1:562538204-562539123 GCF_002162155.2 Triticum dicoccoides
GCAGAGACGCGCGGCGACGGGAGTGGAGCAGGAGAGATCGAAGTCGCGCTAAGTGCTGTATATATAGCAAAAGTTTTGGTCCCGCTTCGTGGGACCAACCGGGACCAATGCACCCTTTAGTCCCGGTTGACGCCACCAACCGGAACCAAAAGCCTCTTTTCAGCAGCCCAAAGGGCGGGAAACAAAGACCTTTGGTCCCGGTTGGCGGCTCCAACCGGGACTGAAGAGCGGCATTCGTCCCGGTTGATTCCACCAACCGGGACCAAAGAGCGGCATTGGTATCGGTTGATGCCACCAACCGGTACCAATGGACCCATCTAACTACTTTTTTATTTTCTGCAGATGTTTTTTTGTTGATTCTTCCTACAGCTGTTTTTTTAGTCCCACCTTGCCAAGCGAGAGGCACTCGCAGCTATTTATAAGCCCTGAGTGCAGAGACGATGACGAAGAGGCCCAATGCTCCTGCATGTTGGTTAGCTTCAAGCCTTGAGGAATACGGTAGACTGCACAGAGCTATGTGCAGTGCAGTTGACACTATTCCGAAAGGCTTGAAGCAAATTAACAAGCATTGCGCCTCTTTTTTATTTTTAATGACTTTTAACAACTGAGAAATAAAAAGAAAAAAATAAATATAGCTGAAAGGAAAAAAAACTATATAGAAAACTACTCAGAAATGAATTGAAGCAAAAAATAGTTGTGATTAACTGTACTAAAAAAGGAGCATAGATGCTTATTTTTAATGACTTACTACAACTCAGAAATAAAAAGAAAAGAAAATAGTTGTGATTAACTGTACTAAAATATGAGCATATATGCTTATTTTTAATGACTTATTACAATTCAAAAATAAATAGAAGAAAAAATAGTTATGATTAACTTTACTAAAAAATGAGCATATATGCTTATTTTTAATGACTTA
>NC_041389.1:562539242-562545111 GCF_002162155.2 Triticum dicoccoides
TTATTACAACTCAGAAATAAAAAGAAAAAAAATAAATATAGCAGAAAAGAAAAAAAACTATATAAAAAAACTTAGAAATGAATTGAAGCAAAAAATAGTTGTGATTAACTGTACTAAAAAAGGAGCATATATGCTTATTTTTAATGACTTGTTACAACTCAGAAATAAAAAGAAGAAAAAATAGTTGTGATTAACTTTACTAAAATATGAGCATAGATGCTTATTTTTAATGACTTATTACAATTCAAAAATAAATAGAAGAAAAAATAGTTATGATTAATTTTACTAAAAAATGAGCATAGATGCTTATTTTTAATGACTTATTACAACTCAGAAATAAAAAGAAAAAAATAAATATAGCAAAAAAGAAAAAAAACTATATAAAATGCTACTCAGAAATGAGCATAGATGCGCTTATAGAGGAAATTCAAATTAAATTCATAACAAATTTCAAGAGAAATTCGTATGAATTTAGCCTAAATTCCTTATATAAGGGCATCTATTTTCATTTTCAGAGGAGCTCAATAAGGCAGAGAGGGAGGGGCTTATAAACCGGTCTGATTCCCCTCCGGTTGGCGAGGTAGGACTAAACTTTGGCCGCAACGAGGACCAACCCTTTAGTCCCGGTTGGTGGAATGGACCGGGACTAATGGTCGTCCTTTGGTCCCGGTTCAGGCCACCAACTGGGACCAATGGTGGTGGGCCAGGAGCGAGGGCCATTGGTCCCGGTTCGTCCCACCAACCGGACCAATAGGTCCAGACGAATCGGGACCAATGACCCACGTGGCCCGGCCGGCCGCTGGGGCTCACGAACCGGGTCCAATGCCCCCATTGGTCCCGGTTCTGGATTGAACCGGGACTAATGGGCTGGACCGGCCTGGACCATTGGCCCCTTTTCTACTAGTGGATGCAATGACATATATGTACACAATTGAGCCCAATAAGATTACAAACTGGTCTATGGACTTAGGTTCTTAGAGTTTAGCTGCAGGCTTGAGTGGCTGATTATAATGGAGCATTAAAACAACTGTAGTGTGATGAACTTGGCTTAAGCCTAACTAGTATATTCCCGGTGATGACGCGGAACAAGAGGCCACGTGTGGTGGCGTCATCTATTGCAGATCTGTCACTGGTGGCTACTTGTGAGGATGGCGCGGGGCTGCTAGAGCGTCCGTACTCAGCATATTGCCAGTTTCAGTGACCTTCCTCCCTCACCAATGACTTCTTCATGTGTGTGATCTGTTGGTATCATGGAGTGTGGAGACGACAACACAAAGGGATTTCGATTTGGTGGTGCTTCTCAAGTACTTGGTCTCGAGCTCTGTCGGAAACCCTAGTTTTTACCATTGTTGGCCATACCATGGCAATGGTGATCTCTTTGCATCGTCACCTTGTTAAAGGCATTACTTGGACTTTACTCGGACTTGATCTTCAGAGTGAAGACTGACAGTATGAACTTCCGGTGGTTGGATCCGGTAGCGGTGGCGTGTATGCGTCGTTCCCTTCGGAAAGGCGTTGTTGTTGAAGAATCTTACTCGTAGAACTTGTGTTGTCAAGAGATGGTTGATAACGATCATAGCTGATGTACTTTGTCGATCGTTGTTTGATCGCTTCGGGTTTCTTCTTTTTCTACTGCCTTTCCATAGCTTCGGTTTTGTGTGACTTCGCTCTTGCAAGTGTGTTTAGTATGCGTGTGTCGGCATTGGTTGTGTGTATCTTTTTTTTTGCGGGTGTAAAAAAAGATGCACACAGCCAACATGCATCCTACCTATGAGGGGAGGCAAGGTGTGTGCTCATTGTGTTTGTAACCCCAATGCTCCAAAATCCACCCTTTGTCCAAAAACAACTAATGTTTTTATTTTTACTTAAAAAATATTTTTTTTGAACTAGTGATAGAAACCTCTTAAAATAAGCGTGTTTACAAGTTTAACGAGTCACCCGCAAAAAAAAAAAGTTTAACGAGTCATGGACTTGTTTTGATAACGACTTTAAACTTGAAAGGACTCAGACACGTTAGGTGAGAGTAACGAGTGAATCACATTCTGCTGCATTACGTCATCTATGGAAATCCTATATCTAGTAATGCCAATCCTTTATCCTTTGTTTCAGACAATTTGATCTTCCGACAAACACATGAAGCAATTATTTTAGCCTGACATGCTGCAGCAAGTTTAGTTACCTTTCCTGAAATTTAGCATGTTTCTTATTTTTATTCTGGAACAGAAAAATGAGATTGAAAGGCTAAAAATGTGATATGTTGGTGCATGGCCGTACCTCACTCCACTCGCCTAGTTCGAAAACCCTCACCCGGATTGTTTTGATGGATGCACTCTGGCCTGGATGTGTGCATCACAATCACGCATAGGCCGGGACAATAGAAAAAACTGTGGCTGGTTTTGCTGTAACCCGCACTACATGTACACAATATTGAATCTTGATGCCTTTGAAGCAGTCACAGTTTGAGCAACATCGACCAATACAAGAGCTTGGACAACATGGCTAGCTCATCCAGTCTCGCGGACTATGTGGTCATGCAACAACCTGATTTGCAGTGCATGCTTGTATCTTGAAACCAACCTTCTGGCATGATGCGCTTTGTCGTGAATGAGTATGAGGGCCATGTGTACCACTCTGGGTGAAGCTCCGACAAGATGTGAGCGGATGAGGATAGCACTATGTGCATGTTGCAGGTAGTGTAGCAGGAACATTCCCAATACCTCACATTCCTAGCTATGTAGCCATGTAGGTGTAGACCTCTTGTTGGCGGGGATGTTGGGGAATGAGGATGGGATGGTCCATGCCATGGAAAAGGAGAAGAGGAAACCTGTAGGCTATATATCAAGAGAACTACAGTGGGCTGCATTAATTTTTATACACATGATGCATTTGTGCCTTCTGTAGGATTTATATACGGATATCGGGTGATATGTATGGTACTGCTTATTGATACGGTAATATATGTGTAGCAGAGGCAAACTTACTGATAGTTGTCACGTGGAGGTATGTGGAAATGAATCTATCTTCTTGATTAAATAAAGGCAAAAGATTTGCTTCGTCTATTAATTAGAGTTTTAGAGAGCAGTGACATAGGTTTAAAGAAAAAGATGCCTATTTACTAACCTGGCATGATATCTATCATTCTTAAGAAGTTGCTCCCATTACTCCCTATTCTCTCATCATGCACACTGCCCACATCAGCGATGTACCACGTCGTTGCAAGTTGTCCACATCATCAAATAGGTCCCACATACAAAAACGATTTCTCCCTATCTCTGTAGGCACGGGCCACACAGCTGCGATGTGCGCGTGAAACTGACACAGATCGACACGGAGAATTAGTGCCAAGCGATCACGCAACCAATTACTGTATATCCAAGCGCATGCATGTCTATACTTAATTCGTTGCTGTGAATTACTATTGCCTAAACCCATGCATGCAGATACTTATGGCTCAATTGGATCATGCCATCCCAATCTCACCCGTAACATTTATTTCCGATTGCGTTATCATCTCCATCGTCTCACTCTCCTTGCATTCCGTCTCCTCCACATTTTCTCTTTCTCTTCGTTTTCTGCGTCCAGATCCACTCCCAAAAATAAATCAACGCTTGGTCTGGATTCACTTCAGAAATATATAGCCAACCATTGCAGATCAAATTAAAACACCTCACCCTTTAGAGCATCTCCAGCCACGTCCCCAACAGGCCCTCCCCAGGCGTTTTTTCCGCGCTGACGCTGAAAAAATGGCCCAGTCGTCCCCCCAGAAACCCGTTTTTCACCGGCTCGGACCGAAATTGGTGACGGCGGACCCAGGCAGAACCCGGCGCCCTGGGGGGCGCTTGGGGCGCCGGCACAAGCGAAAAGGGGCGTGTGGGTCCGCCCTGTCGGCGAGTCGAGCGCCTCTTCCCGCCGTTTCTTCCCGCTTTTCCCCCACTTCCCTCCCATTTGCCCCTTTCCTCCCGCCATTCTCCCTCCTGCTCGCCTCCCAGCTGCCCGTCATGCCGCCGAAGAAGTACGCCATCCCCCGCGCCGCGGCCACAACTACCGCCTCCGTCGCCGCGCCGAAGCAGAGGAAGCTGAGGGCGCCGCCGTCCAAGCCGCCGGGCATGTCGAACGCCGAATGGAGGGCGGAAGTACTGCGATGGGAGGCCGTCTTCGCCGACCGGCAGAACAGGGCCCTCGCCAAGAAGGCCCATGACAACTCGGCGCGCGCGGCTGCGGGCGCCGCTGCCGCTGCCGCTGACTAGGCCGAGGCCGAGGCGGCTCGCGCGGGGATGATGAATCCCCCCGGCAACCACATGCAGTACGTGCCCTGGGGGTCGCCTGGCTACGCCGACGGGGACGCACACGGTGGGTTCAACCCCAACGTCGCCTTCGCCCATGGCCACCCGGCCCAGCGCACGCCCTCGCCCGCCTTCGCCGGCGTGCAGTACCCTCCATACAACTACTCGCCGCCCGCGTACGCGTCATCCCCGACGCCCCCTCTTCATCGTTGCGCGCTTCCCTTCTCTCACCGCGGCGGCGCCGACGAGACCGGCGCCGACATGGACGAGATCATCGCGGAAGGTTCGGCCGCGGCCGCCGCGTCCCCCGGGTTCACCGCGGACGAGGCAGTGGATCTCAGCGGCGGCATGAAGGGCGAGCTCGTCTACGTCTACGGCGATGAGGAACAGGAGGAGCAGGACGAGGAGGACGAGGAGGACGAGGAGGAGCCGGCGAGGGGCCGCAAGAAGAAGAAGGCGCCGGCCAGGCCATAGCCGCGCATCAAGTGGGCGTCCAAAGTGGAGGAATGCCTCGCCGAGGCATGGAAAGTCGTCTGCCTCGACCCAACCACCGGCGCGAACCAGAGCCTCGAGACGTACTGGGCGCGCATCAAGGCTGAGTTCGACGAGCGCAAGCTCGTCGAACCCTACTTCAAAGGCGTCTACATGCAGCGCAAGGCGAAGGCGATGGCGAACCATTGGGGGCGTATCCAGGGGGCGTGCAACAAATGGCACGGGATCGTCGAGGAGGTCGCCGGTCGCCCGGAGAGCGGCGCCAGCATGGAGGATCAGGTATGCCACGCAGTTCACCTGCCTCTTTTCGCCGTTCACAAGCCGACTGTTTGTTCGTCCCCGCGCAGTTGCTGCGCATGTTCAGCCTGTACCGGCAGGGCAACAACGACGCCGAGTTCTAGTACCTCCACGTCTACAAGCGCATCAAAAAGTGCGACAAGTGGGCGGAAGTCCGGCGCACCATCGAGAAGGCCAAGGAGACCTACAAGCCTGACGCGCTGACTCCGGGCGCGTCAGATGGGCGGCCGGACGGCAACAAAGGTGCCAAGAAGGGGAAACACGCCGACGCGGCCACAACTCGCGTGCAGGAGTCCATCCAGCACTGCCTCGCCGACGCACAGGTCCGGACCGCCCTTCGTGAAAAGAAGACCGAGGCGCGTTGGTCGGCATTGATGTCGACCAGCGCCGTCAAGCTCGACCTACTCCGGACCAACGTCGCCGCGAAGAAGAGGAACACTGACCTGGTTTTCCTGCTCGGCGGGGCTGACATGCTCCAGAGCACTGACAAGGCGGTCAAGGCGTGGTACAGGGCGCATGTCGGCCTCATCCTGGACCAGCTTCCCTCGGCGACACCGCCCATGCCGCCCACGCCCACGACGCCCGCGCACACGCCGCCGCCGCCGCCAAGCCCGACCGCTGATGATGCCGAGACTGCCCGCAGCACAGAAGCCACGCCGCCAAGCACAGAGCACGAGGCCCCGTCAAGCCCGCGCACGCCGACTCCGGCTGCGCGATTCCGTCGCGGTGCCGAGACTGCCCGCTTTTTTGTACGCCGAACATTTAACTCATCCGGCCGCCGATCGCCGCTTGATCGC
>NC_041389.1:562545518-562558055 GCF_002162155.2 Triticum dicoccoides
GAGAGTCATGGGAGGCTTCAAAAAGGTAGTTTTCACTGGCAGATCAGGACTTGGGAATGACCTGGAGCATCATTCCATCTTCGTCCAAAGCTTGCCGTGGTGGCCTCCCAAATAGCAGAATTCTAGCCTTGTAACTAACGAGCGACTCGTTTGACTTGCAGGTTTCCCGGTTTCCTAACACCACACTCTGTGACAATCCTATTGTTGGAATTGACAGTCCTTCATCCTTTGTTTATTAACTTATTATGTAGTAATGTTTATGGCAATTTGCTCCTGATATATACGTGACACAATTACTTAAGCCTCACATGCATGCATTAGGAAGTTTAAGTAACCTTTGCTAAATTAGTCAAGCAAGTATCTGGACGACTAGGGCGTGACCCCCCTCACGCTGCCCGTGTACCCACCTCCTATCCCTCCCTCGCTCGCCGCCGCATGGGGCTGGCGCCGGGGACTGCGGCGGCGGGGCCTTTGCTGCTCCGCCTAGTGCTGGAGAGCGATTGGATCCAGTGAGGCCCCTCCATGCTGTGGCGAGCAGCGGAGCTGGCGTGGTGCCGGTGGTCTGGTCGGACGACTGACGGATCTTCGGTGGACGAGGGCCTGGCGTGGCTGCTCTGGCGGCCGGCAGCGCCAGATCTGGCTGCTATTCTCTGGCACTGATTGGTGGGGTTCTCCTGCGGGTTCCTGGCGATGCCGGCGTGGTTGCCGGGACCCTTGCCGCAGGTGAAGCTGGAGACCCAGATTGGGGGAAACACCTTGGTCGGCCCAGGCCGGCCGCGCCGCTTTTCTTCTTTGGAGACGTCAGTCTACGTCTGCTCCTCCAGCCCCCTCCTACCTGCCTCTCAGGTGAAACCCCTAACTCCGGTGGGCGGCGGCGGCGTCCTTCACGCCGTGACCTTCCTGAAGCCGTCGCCTTAAGGGTTGAGTGCTGGTGGGCACTGTGTGGGTCCTTGACGGTTGCTGGCGATGGACACTGCTTCGTGGGGAACTCTAGGATCTGGTCTTCCAGATCGGACGATGGCGGTACTGCGGTGTCATTTCTCTCTTGGGAGCATCGTTTATGGAGCAGCGCTGGAAGACAGTGGCAGGAGGTGGAACGGTTTCGCCTTGTACGGAGCCTTGGTGGAGCTGTCAAATCATGCCTGGCCGACAGGTGCTATACTGAGTCATACCTGGTTGGCAGGTGCTACGCACGGCAGATCTTTCTAGAGCCTTTGCGTCTGGACGGACGAGCTCAGGGCGGTGGGGCCGTTGGGCGCTGTGCTGGCGTCGCGGATGTCCGGGCTGGCAATCATGATGTGGATCTCTCTCCTGAAGATGGGTCAGTGGCCCGATGAGGATGGCGGCTTTTGAAACGTGTGCATGTGGTGTGTGCATTAGGTCTGCTGCACCGGCTGTTAGTCCCTGTGGATGGATTGTCGACGACACTGGTTTTAGATATGTCGAGTGAGAGCACTTCACATTATCGAATTTGTAGGTGTGAGTCGTGGATTCGGGTGGATTGATATATATTCGTGTCAGACCTTTGAGTAATTAATAAAGATGGATGCATGCATCGGTTGATGCAGAGGCTGGGGGTTTAACCTGATATAGTATCACTTTTATAACAAAAGCGTCGACTGTTTAAGGTGCTCTCGTCTGCGCTCGATTAGATGAATTAATGTGACATCTCAATCTGTGAGAGGCCGTCTATACACTACTCTTGCAGCAAGAGGAGACCATGTCTGGGTTTAATGATTGGATAAGTGCGGCGAGTTGTGGTTCTCTGCGCCAGCTAAACTACAGGTGCTCACCACATAATGCAGGGCTGCCAATGCATGCCCTCGTACCATCACTGGATGTATTGCGGTGCGGGGAATCGACATACTTAGCAATAGACCCGAGCAACTTTCACCCCGATCTGGATACGAATATTGGATTACGATAGCATTCCCTGTGACTCAGGACAGGTGTGAGCAAATGAAGATAACCCAGTCTATGCGGCTATCCACAACTGTAGGGGGGACATTCCCAATACCTCACAATCCTAGCTAGCACGCCGGTGTGGACCTCATGTTTGCTGGGATGCTGGAGAATGGTAATCGGACCGTGCATGCCATGGGTAGTGGCCTATATATCAGGAGAACTTGTCTGGTCATCATTAATTCTTTACGGTACATATGTTGGGTGTGACAACTTATATGTGCATTACTATGGTTTGATACGGTAGTATGTAGCAAGGGCCATGTACATATTTTCATTGTATAGCACCACGCATGAACATTTCCAATTAGTGTTTGTCACATGACTTGTGTTGATATATACTATCAAGCCTTATCATGTATTGCACTGCTTTTGTCCTCTGTGCCCAAGTGTCACATCTGAGAGTTCGTTAGTTGATTGCGGCATGTTAATAAATTTTATTTTTGTAAACTTTTACTCCTCTAAAAATGGTCGTTCCTAACCGATCCCCTAAACTTAGCGCGGTAAGATTTTGCTTTTGCCAAAAAGTTTCAATTCTAGTTTACATAGTACATTTCAACTATATATTTGCATGCATACTAAATCCAAACATAATAATTAAGGTTCATTGAATTCATCAATATTACAAATTTATAGTTTATAAACCAAATTATTCAAATTCGTAGTTGCGAACGACAATTACAAAGTCATCGTCAACTTCCTCCTCCTCCGATGTCAGAGAGTCCTTGAAGATTATCTCTCTGAGCCTCTTCATCTTTAATTTAAATGACTCGGTTCAATTCAATTGGCAACTGAAAAAACAAGACATAAAAGAAAGAAAAATTCACATAGGCAAACCCTCGAATACTTGCAAGGAGGAGGAGGTGTCACGGCTGGCCGGTGACGTTGAGCCGATAATAACGGCCGGCATGGCATAGAGATGGACGGCAGAGGACGGGAGGTGCCGGTGAGGCTACAAGGAAAAATATCTGAGCTGTTTTTCGGGGACAGGATCTATGTAGTGGTGGTGGCGGTGGTGTTTGAGCTCGATTTAAGCGACCAGCTCGGACTGGGGCAGAAGGACGGCGAGGCAAGGGAAGCGGTGGTTAATCGCCGGCAGCAGCGTCGGTTGGAGGCTGTGTAAATTTAGGAGTCCGTGGTGCCGAGGAGTATAATTTATTCTCCAACAACGGTTATATGAGTTCAACTAGGTGGCGGTTAGAGGAGCAAACTGGAATTTGTACTCCACTAATTGGTTACAGGGGATCAGTTAGAGTTGCCCTAACATATCAGTATGCGTAATTCTTATCATGACTAATGAGCTCATGTCAGTGTTTTTTTAAGTTGCAACATGTAGCCATAATACATGAATATCGTAGCATTGAAAGTTGAGTAAAAAATAGACTGCAACGTTTGAGCTAGCAGTGATAAGGTAGACTTTAGACCCCACCATGGCTCCGGCAAATCAAAGCATGCCATAATGATGAAGCATGGTGCATCAATCGATCACCTTCGGTAAGATTCCTCCCCAGCCAGTCTTATCGTATATACTCAATGATTATACGTGATTAGCTTACAAGGGAAGTGCACCCAACAAGGAGTTGTAATGAGCATCCTTGCTGTGACTAATCTCCGTGTAGTCCCTGCCATTGTATTCCACTCGAGGTGGTAAATCACTGATCAGTCAATCAAAGAGCACCGCCACATTTTGGTGGCCTCGTGCGCGATCGAGCTCACCAGTATGGGACATGCATGTCGGCGCCGCCCCCTCACTGCGCCACTTCTTCTTCTACCTCTCGTTGCCTCACACAACTCTCTCATGTCTCTCAATCTACTCTTTTCGGTGGTTTCTCTCACAGCACAAGAACACACACACACACAACGCATGAACCAAGGAAGAGGAACAGCTTTTTCACAAACATTTCCTGGGTCACCACCGTGGCTACATGTTTTTCTCCAGCCCTCATGGCCAATTTCTCATTACTCAATATGACATATATACAGAAGGACCTAGGCACGCATGCCATGTGCACTCACGCCCCTACGCCCACCTCCTAGACTTGTGGCTGCGGTGGACTCGGCCAGCCGGCTCAACTAGCATACACGCACTAACCAGCCATCACATCACGGCCACTAATCTAGTAAGGCACTAACCCATGCACTAACTATTCCATGGAATCATTCCACCATCCAGTACGACACGCCTATGCAACTAACAGCCCATGCATGCGCTCGCCACAGGAAGCGAAGTTCCTGGCGATTAGGTTTAGCGCGTCGCCGCCGCTGGCGGCGGCCGCTAATCCTGTGGGCTGTGGCCTTCTCGTGAGGCTAGCTTGATGTACTGACGAGATACTCCCTTCTCAGTTTTCTGTCCCCTAGCAGAGAAAGCTAGGGTTTGATGTCCTCCGGCGGCTCCGCTGACCGTGAGTTCTCTTTGTTAATCACCGCTGTAAAGTGGAGATCTGCTGTCCTCCGGCGGCTGCGCCGACCGAGAGTTTCTTCATTGTCGAATACCGGGTGTATGGTCTCCTCATCGCAGGCAGACCGGTCGTCATGAAAGTCTTGAGTTGGAATTGTCGCGGGCTTGGGAACGCCGCGGCAGTTCGAGCTCTACTGGATGTCCAGCGAGCATGCAACTCTGAGGTGATGTTTTTGTCAGAGACACATCTTGAAAGTTATCCATCGGAGTGTTTGAGGAAGAGATTGCACATGGACCAGAAGTTTGTGTGCCCTGGAGATGGTAGGAAGGGAGGACTGGTCTTGTTTTGGAAAAAGGAAATCAAAGTGCAGCGTCTGAACCTAGACCCGATGTCTATAGACGTGACAGTGGAAGACTCAAATAGCTTGGTGCAGAGACTTACGGGCATGTATGGTGAATTTAGATGGGAAAACGAGTACAAAACCTGGGATCGCATGCGCCATCTCCATCATGCTCACAATCTTCCCTGGTTGCTGATTGGGGACTTAAACGAAATTCAGTTTCTACACGAAAAAGAGGGTGGGAATCCACGCCCACAACAGTATATGCATGCATTTCAAATTGCTATTGATGATTGTGAGCTAAGGGATATGGGTTTTTTGGGTGATAAATTCACATGGCATCGAGGACGGATCCGAGAACGACTAGACAGGGGTTTGGTGAATGAAGCATGGGCGAATCTTTTCCCCATGGCAGCTTTGGAAAACTTACAGTACAACCACTCGGATCATAGACCATTGTTGGTCAACACTGAACACTATACTGTGCCCGTTCATGACGATGCAAGACAATTGAGATTTGAGTCGAGGTGGTTGCGAGAAGCAAAGTTCAGTGATACTGTAATAGATGCTTGGCAGAAAGTAGGATCGGACCCTACAACCAATTCGGTTTATGAGAAGTTAAATCACATGCATGCGATGTTCCATGATTGGGACCAGAGGGTTTTGAAGAAACCTAAACAGCGCCTCCGTAAGGTGCAGCGTGATCTTGAGAGGGTGATGAGAGGCCCAATTAATGACGACAATGAAGAAGCACGCAAAGAGCTTTCAAACCTGATTGAATACCTACTAGAACTTGAAGAAATTCATATGATGCAAATGTCACGTATTTCGTGGCTGAAAATTGGTGATAGAAATACGGGCTTCTTTCAAGCCTATGCTTCGGCAAGGAGAAAAAGAAATTTTATCAAAAAGTTGAAAGACTCGGATGGAAATTGGATGGAAGGTACAACGGAACTAAACCCACATATTCACAGTTACTTCTCCAACCTTTTTACGTCGGAGGTACAGTACACCGATCCATCTATTCTTTCTAAGGTCAATTCCAAAGTTACAGCTCGGATGAACAGCATGTTATTAGCTCCATATACTCCGGATGATGTTCGTAAAGCTGTTTTTAGCATCGGTGATCTTAAGGCACCAGGGCCTGATGGCCTCCATGCAGTCTTTTTCAAAAAATACTGGCATATATTAGGGGAGGAGATAACCAAAGAAGTTCGTATTGCAATTAATTCAAGGCAGATCCCAGCTGAATGGAATGATACAACGATTTTTTTGATTCCTAAAGTTGACTCTCCAGAGATGGTAACCCAGTTCAGACCCATTAGCCTTTGCAATGTTTTGTACAAGATTATATCAAAGGTGCTTGTTGCTCGGTTGAAAACAATTCTTCCTGATATTATTTCTCCAACCCAAAGTGCCTTTGTTCCTGGGAGGCTCATTACCGATAACATTCTCATCGCTTATGAATGTATTCATAAAATAAAAAATAAAAGAGTGGGCCAATCAGGTCTATGTGCAGTCAAGTTCGATATGCATAAAGCATATGATCGAGTAGAATGGGTGTTTCTAAGGAATATGATGTTGAAGCTGGGATTTCATGAAAGTTTTGTGGAAATGATGATGGCTTGTGTTGGATCCGTAAGATACAAAGTAAGTTACAATTCACAAGAAACTGAGATATTCATACCTACTAGAGGAATTAGGCAGGAAGACCCCCTTTCTCCCTATCTATTTCTCCTTTGTGCAGAAGGTCTTTCTAGTCTATTGCAGTATGAAGAAGAAGCTGGTGGCATTGAGGGAATTAAAGTGTGCAGGAGTGCACCGTCAGTCTCACACCTTTTATTTGCTGAGTATTCTTTGATTCTCATGAGCGCGGATGTTTTAAATGCAGCTTCCTTACAGCAAGTGCTAGATACCTATTGCCAAAATTCTGGACAATTGGTAAGTTTGGCAAAGTCTAGTGTTTCTTTCAGTCCTAATACCAGTGCAGTTTCAAGATCTGAAGTTTGCCAGCAATCACATATTGATACTGAGGCATTATCTGATAAGTACCTAGGCCTTCCGGCTATGGTAGGAGCTGATCGTAGTGACTGTTTCAAGACTTCATTGAAAGGATTAAACAAAGAATCCAAAGATGGATGGAAAAACAATTATCTGTTGGAGGTAAAGAAATTCTTCTTAAAGCTGTGGCACAAGCTATTCCTGTTTTTGCTATGTCTGTCTTTTGTCTACCAAAAGGTATTTGCAAGGAAATCACATATATTATTGCTAGTTTCCGGCGGGGAGATGGTGAGGAAAATAAGAAAATTCATTGGTATCCTTGGTGGAAATTATGTTACCCAAAGAGTGAAGGTGGTATGGGCTTCAGAGATCTATACTCGTTTAATTTGGCATTGCTAGCTAAGCAATGTTGGAGACTTATTACTTCACCTGAGTCACTTTGTGCACGAGTTCTTAAGGCAAAATACTTTCCAAATGGAGGCCTCTTACAAGCATCTCTAAAAAATGGAGCTTCGTTCACTTGGCAAAGCATTATGAAAGGTCTAAACTGTTCAAAAAAGGCTATATTTGGAGAGTGGGCAATGGGAATGAAATCAACATATGGTCAAATCCATGGATTCCTTCTAGTCCCAACAGAATGATCATCACGCCCAGAGGTCAAACAGTCGTGTCGGTGGTGAGTGACTTGATTGATCCTCACACAGGACTTTGGGACGAGCAACTCATTAATATGATTTTTAATCCCGTCGATGCTCGAAGGATTCTGCAAATCCCCTTAAGTCTGCATGCATTTGAGATTTCATCGCATGGCACCCCGATAAAAAAGGGATGTTCTCCGTTCGAACAGCATATAGAATCCAATGGTTACATAAATTTGGGGCGCATGCAAATGATATCAGTCGACCCGGAGGTTCTGCTACTCCAGCGGTATGGAGTACATTATGGAAGCTACAAATTCCACGTAAAGTTCCAATATTTTGCTGGCGTTTACTACACGGAATTCTGCCCCTAAAAGGTATACTCGCTAATAGACACATTGGGACAATTGGAGGGTGCCCAATTTGCCACAAGAGCTCTGAAGATATTCGTCATCTATTCTTCACGTGTATTCATTCAAGAGGTATGTGGAGCCGACTTGGATTGACAAATTTTATCAACACCGCAACAAATGTTGATAGATCCGGGTCGGTTATTATGGAGTATATCTTGTCTATTGATGAGACGCCACTACCTCTAATGCCGACATTGGAGATTAAACAGGTTGTAGTGGTGGGATGTTGGTACCTTTGGTGGACATGCTGCCTTTTAACACATAATGAGAGTTGCCCGCCGATGGTAAGATGGCCTTTGTCGGTCTTGGCAATTACAAGCAACTATCAACGAGCCATGGCGAAGATAGTTGTGATAGAAGAGGAAAGATGGTTGAAGCCAGACCCAAAGTTCATCAAACTTAATGTGGACGTGGACTTTTTTGCGGAGCAAGGAGTTGGAGCTACGGCAGCAATTATTAGAGATGAACGAGGTATTTTCCTTGCAGCTCAATGTAAGTTTATCCCATATACAGCGGATGCAATGACATCAGAGGCAATGGTGATGAGAGACGGACTGAACTTGGCAAATAGCCTAGGGTTCCAGCGAGTTGAAGCGGAATCCGACTCTCTAACGGTGATCAACTGCTGCTCCGGTCAGAGTACTTGGTGGGACGCGGCGGCAGCGATATTCACGGAATGTGTGGACATCTCTACCTTGATTGGGAATGTCATCTTTAAGCATTGTTTTCGATCAGCAAATCAAGCGGCGCATGTGCTAGCTAATTTTAGTTATTGTAATAAATTTTCTTCTAGTTGGACTGATGAGCCTCCAGATTGTCTGGTGAGCAAGCTCGTAGACGATGTATCTTATGCATTAATCATTAAAGCCAGCCATGATGGCCTTCCTCAAAAAAAAAAAAAAACAGCCCATGCATGCACTAACAACTTGATCAACTAACTTGCCGATTCTCCTACACCTGATTTGTCCAGCCGCTCCAACGCCTTGTGCCTGCTTGCCGCATCTCACGGCAGGGCTGCATCACACCTTGCACGTCTGCGTGGCACAGCAGATAGAATCTCACCTCCCTTGGGCGCTCAGCCGAAACTCCGCCAGACAACTTCCTATCCTACGCTACATCAGGACTAGATTATTTCTAACAATGCACATCATATGTCTTGCTTCCTTTCGTCTGAACATTGCGTTGCCATGTAAGTTTATAGGTGGTTGAGAGATGCAGCACCGGTTATGTCATAAGCTGTATATTACACCACAAACAAAGGAGAGAGCGAGAAGGCAGGTCAACGTACAATAAGGCAACATGGAGGTAAACTTAGAGGTCATTGTATAGTCCAACAAGAGCACTGCCAAAACAACTGAAAACGGATAACGCAGGGAGCCATCATCAAGGAGCTGCATGCCAAGGCTGAGAATTTGGATGGTATTTTCCCATGGCGAGCTCATTGTCCTTGGCGAGGTGAGAATGACGGCGGAGAAGACCATGGCCCAACGACCATGCGCACAAAGAGAGTGAGTGCCAATTCACCACCGAGTAGAACTTGATGACACAACCGTAATTTTGATATTTTTGTGGAAGTCTCCAAATTTCGTTGATGGGACAGTGGAACAAACCTAAATTTTCCTATTAAAAGACGGCCACATCCACTATTGTTTGGAAACAGGCAAGTCTTTGTGCGCTCACGGTGGCGGCAGATATGTCTATCCGACTACAGGTTCGGTCTTGTCATGCAGAGACTCATGATGCATGGCTACAGTTTATTTGTCAAGTGGATAAACAACATGATTAAAACTTCAACATGCGTGCGGGTGTCTACCCATTAGTTCAGTCAGGCTTCTTGTATTGGCCAGCTTCAGTTCGTGGCGCGGGTTTCCGTCAGAAACCATTCAATATGCTGCGAATAAGCGTCTCAGGGCCTACACCGTAACTTCGTGTCGTTAATCTCAACTGGGCCAACAGCTACAAACTTGTTTCCCCAAACCTCGCAGTCCTATATCAATATACCACGCATCTTATTGCAGGGGCAGATCTTGCATGCATATAATGGTGGAAACAAGCTTGATGCCCATGCATGTCGATACAAACTGTTTTTCCCTTGTTTGTACAGGAAGAAGCTTGGTTCCTCTGGTGATATATATATTTATGTGCAGTGAAAGCAGGAAATATGCTAGAATATCTGAAGTTGCTGACCCGTTCCCATCATTGATTGCGACTATGGCCATGTCATGTTCTATCTAAGTTTGATGTTCCCCATATGTCCTAACCATATTTAAAATGCATGCATGTTCAGTTGTACAGTGTCACAAGTGTCGTAGCCATGCACTGTGACACTATTACTCTCCCATATATCCTGTCCACATGGAAAGGCATCCAGCCTCAGTTGTACACTATTTTCTTTACTGAAAAATGAAGAACCGAGATGAAAAATGCTTGCTGTAAGGCTTGATGTTAATTTTGCAAACTGAATTTGTGAGGATCATCAGATGAATGCAAATTATTATAGGATATGATGATCACTCGTTTATAACACATCAGTATGCATAATCCTTGTTACGAGCTCAAGTCAGTTTTTTTAAGTCGGAAGATGCAGCCAAAATGCAGGTATATCCTAGAAACTTATACTTCCATGCATGTTGATATCTACAGCTAGCAGCAATGAGAGAGACTTTAGACCCTGCCATGGTGCCGGCAATGTAATCACGCTGTGGTCATGATCGAGGATGGCGCTCCCCCGGTATGCAAAACAACGCGTAGATCACCTTCAGCACGATTCTTCCCAATCCAGTTTTACATATAACATATATACTCAACGATTCCATCCTTAGCTTTCAAGGGAAGTGGACTAGCCATACTCATAACGACGACAAAAAAGGGCTCCCTCGCTTTATATGGAGTATAAAGCAATCACCGGGCAAAAACACAAGTTCAAGACGAGCAAACATTCCAGAGTACAGGAACCAAAGTGCGAGAAGAGGAAAATAAAAAAGTCTAGCTGGGGGCACAACACGTAATACCCCTAAAACGATAAATAGAAGGCACGCTAATCCGGCTCAGGCGGAGGTGGGGGAGTTGGAGGTGCATGACGCGAGGCGGAGGAACGAAGCTCGGCGATGATCCTGTCGATGTTGTCTCAAGGATGTCGCTTGCTAAGCGGTCTCTAGAGCTATAAGACACCACACAATTTAATGATTGCATCAGTTGCACGTGCGGTAACCACATGTCCAATCACCAACTTATTGCGGACGTTCCATAGCGTCCAGACAAGAACACCCACAACTACTGAAAGGGTAAGCCGCGAGGGTGGGTGGAAACTAAGGACTTCCTGGAACATGTCCGGTAGGTTATTGTGGCACCAAATACCACCCACCGCCTCCCTAAGGCAGCTCCAGAGAAAAAAAGCTGAAGGGCACGCGAAGAAAATGTGGTTGAAACTTTCGGAGTCTCACACACGGGACATACCCCATCACTAGGCCCGTTTCGCTTTAGCATGTCAATACCAGATGGGACACACCCACGGACCAATTGCCAAAGAAAGATTCCTATTTTCATAGGCAACTTCATCTCCCAAAGGAGATCTGATTCGTCCGGCCCAGAGATGACCGCAATGGCCTTATACAAGGGTCTAGCAGAAAACAATCCACTCGGCTACAGGTGCCAAGAGATGGAATCCTGCTCGGCGGAGGGCATATGAACTGCCACGCATTTGGCGAGCTCCTCCCATTGGTCGCATTGCGGGAGACCAAAGGTGCACCTAAAGGCCAGGTTGCCGAGGTTGGCGAGAGCAGCCTCTACCGAAATGTCGGGGATGGTGCAAATGTTGAATAATAACTAGAAGCTCGAGGTGAACAGCCACTGCCCGACCAACGGTGTAGCGTGAATAAGGTGCTGACTTCGGATCCAACCGTGATTGAGGAACCAATATGAAGCACGGGAAGGAGTTGGATTATAGATTGCCAGAATAGGAATGCTCCTGCTCACTGGGGAGAAGCAAGAGGCTGGCCGAGCAAGTACTTTGCCGGATGATGTCCAGCCACAACCCGCCTTCTCCCGCGGCAACCCTCCAAAGTCATTTGGAGAGAAGGGTGATGTTCATGCGTTTGGAGGAAATGACCCCCAGAAACCGGTGGTCCCTGGGCTTGCCAACCTCCCTCCATTTAAGCATGTGATATTTTGGTTTATCACCCTTGCCCACCCAAAAGAACTGGGACAAGGTCACCACTCGGGAACAAGGTCCCATGTTTGCATAATCATCTCGTCTTACATGCAACCACTTAGGCTTGGAAATGTATTCTTCGGCACTAAAATCATAATCACGAGTGTTTTATTATATGCTTACTTTTCCTTTTTAGTTGTGAATTACACCAATTAATTGATTGTACGTTGTTGTTTCTTCGCTCAAAATATGGATAATGGCTTTGCAAAGCCATTTGAGTTCCCAAGACCTCATAATAATCCTACTTGAACTATACACTCCATTTGGTGTGGACATATAGACCTTAAAATAAATACATGCATATACGTACAAGATGGAACGAGTCACTAGATTTTTGTCATTGCCATTAGATAAAACTAGTCTTTCTGGTCTCTGATCTTACATACGATGATGTATCGTGCTTCATAGTAAGGGCATCTTCAGTGCTGACCATTAAACCTCCCGCAACAGTTTGAATCGTGTTGTCTGGATCGCGGAAGCAATCTAACGCCGACATGTATTAGTACGCAGGGAAGTCCGGACGCGATTTCTCCCGCAAATCGAAAACAAAAGTGGGGGAGGTTCGCGGGAGTCC
>NC_041389.1:562558869-562580455 GCF_002162155.2 Triticum dicoccoides
CTCGATGAGGAGTGGCGAGTTGCTCCACACCGGCAAGGCCGTCATCGCTGTTGTCAACGATACCGCCGCCTACCGCGCCTCCCGTGTTTGCGACCGCGCCTCCGGTTCCTGCGGTGGTGCCATGCAGGAAGAGACAAAAAGTTGGGTGCGCGAAGAGCGATGAGTCAGTGGCCAGTGCATCTGCCTCCGCCACCATCATCGAGGAGAAGTAGAACACGGGAGACCGCTGCCCCTTGGGTCCCATGAAGAGCGCCGCTTGAGGCGACGCCCACGTAAACAGTCTGTGTCTTGCCCGGTTCTTCTCTTGCGAGGTCCTCCGTCGGTCCCACATTGGCTCCACGGAAGCGTAGGTGCTGCCTTCCCCTCCCACTGAATCATCTGCCGGGGGTTACACTCCGATGAGTGGAGGGGAAGCGACCCATCCTTTACGCGGAAGCATATACCTCCGGGGCTCCCGGCAGTCCAATGATCGGGCTGGCGGACATGAGGGAGACAAAGAGATATGCGGGAAGCCATTTAGATTTGGTATTATTATACCTCCAGAGCCGGACTAGCACAGCTTAGTTGATGTAAATTTAATAAAATATGTCAAGTTTATATGAAAATACGACATTTTTATATGAAATCCGTAATGTTTATATGAAATCCTCCCGTGTTTGCATGAATTTCATCTGGTTAATTTAAGTTGTTATGAAAATGTATGCGGCTAGCGTTGGATGACGCCCTCCCGCATCCGTGTCTGTGGACTGAACCATCCTATCCATGGACGGATGCTGGAAAATTTTTGCGGGTTGCCGTTGGAGATGCGGTAAGCACTCCCTTTCTTCCAGAACTGGAGAGGAGATAAAAAGTAAGCTCTTGTTTGCACATAAGGATACGAAGTGCCACTTCTTAATTATCTAACTACCTTCTCTTTGTATTTCTCTAAATGCACCATGTGCATTACTAGAGTTTTCCACCTCACGCGCTCTTGCTTTAGAGGCGAACCGACTGTCACTCGACCGAGGTGTTAGAGCTAGATGATTGCCTTTTCGACTTGGTACTGTTACTAGTAAGTATGCACGTGCACGCACGTCGTGTTAGAATTACATTTTCATTTAGATACAGCGATACTTAATCTTACATGAGCAATGATTTAGCATATATTCAAACGTACTATGCGAATTTAATTCTTGATGGGACTTAAAGCAGACTTGCCTAAAGCATATTGAGATTAAATCCGGCACCAGCACTCAGAAATCAAGAATCTTAATTAATAGCCGTAACATTCCTCCCTTGCTGAGCCCATACGAGCAGTTTTTTTGGCGATTGGATTGTAAAGAAAATATGGAGTGACCATTCTGGGAGAAACTGGGGAGGGGGCGATTCTGGGAGAATCGGCCAAAAGAACTGGCCCAATACCTATTCACACCCAGACACCTCTATGGAGCACATCGGATCATCACAATGACCAAAAAACGTATAAATAGGTAGAATCAATCAAAATATATTTATGACGGTATTTACTCTGGCTACAATTCACCAGCATTTAGCTATTGAGATCATCGCATGTGTTGCGTAAAACACCATCTCCATATATAGCTCAGTGTTCTCCTTGACACCGATCTATCGGCCTAATCCTCTTCTTCCTCATCATTTAGCTCATAGAATATAGTTTCTCTTTTCTGGCTACATGTTGGTTCTGATCAAAAGAAGCAATTAGAAAAAAAAATGTTAGCTCAAATACATGTTATAGCAAATATATTTCAGAGAAAACTAAGACCGCGTTAACAATTAAAAGTGTAAAGATAAATTTTTTGAGGGTAATAAAGAGAGAGAATGCTAGAGGATTATTTCTAGTTAGGGGGCATCCACACCGCCCCAGCAAGGCCAGGTAATCTCCAAGAATGGAGCTCACCAGCAAGGCTAGCTCTCCCTCCTTGGGCACCTTCACCTTCCCTTCATCCTCCTCTACCCCCCACCCCGGATTCCACTCGCCGTTGACGTCTCCCTCCTGCAGCATCTACTGGACTGGGGAGTCTCAAGGCATGCTGCTGCCCTCTTGCCCACTACATGTTCGAGGAAATACACAAATACTACACTATGCGTGCACAAATACTCAAATTCATATGGATATACAAATACTCTGATAGCACTAAAAATATTACAAATTGACCTAAATTTAAATGAATTTCAAGCAACGCTGTAATTTAGCATCATATGCATAGTGAAGACACCTAATTATTTAGTACTCTCTTAAGAGCGTTCAGACACTACCTTAGTGATCTATAAACGTTCTTATATTTTCTTACGGAAAAAGAGGGAGTATGTCTTAATACACTTATCAGTTCTTGTACAACATCAAGGATGCATGTTGTCTGCGGCCTAAATTTAAATGAGTTTCAAGCAACGCTGTAATTTAGCATCATATGCATAGTGAAGATACCTAATTATTTAGTACTCCCTTCTGAGCGTTTAGTGATCTAAAAGCTCTTATATTTGTTTACGGAGGGAGTATGTCTTAATAATACACTAATCAGTTCTTGTACAACATCAAGGATGCATGTTGTCTGCGGCTTCATTATCAATTCATAGTGACAATTCGTACAAACTCACTTGAAATGTTAGCAAATTAAAGTACATATTAGTATAAAGGAACGTATCCAGCCTATATAAATATCACGAATAGAGAATCAACCATTGCAAGCCCACAAAATATTGAATTTATAAAAAGAATTCCAAGTGAAAACAAGCTTTAATAAAAATAGCTCCATCAATGGCTATCCTTCAAGTACAACCATGATCACTTGATCAATCACTTACTTTCAGATTTTTTTCTATTCTGATTCATCACCTCAGAACAAGCACATAATTCCAACATACGTGACACTTATGAAATGAGGCAAAGTAGCATAATAATATTTTACCAGCTTCTTGTTTGTGAAAGAGTACAAAGTCCTAATGTTAGCTGATGGATGCAAGTCCAAAAATCAATCACAAAATTGATTTTGAACAAAAGGGCCTGATGCCAACTTACTTATAGGCAGACATTACGACAAGTGAATGCTATGGAGACATTAAGGCTTGCAAGTTTTCTAAAGCTTGGCATGTAACTGTCGGCTGCTAAAAATGGCTCAGTAGTCCAGTACAAATAATTATATTGTCATCAAGTCTTGATAGATTATTTACAACAGCAGCACTATTAAAGAAACTTGCAGCCTGCGGTTCAGCAAATGATCTAATTTACTGTAACTCGTATATCTTTTGTGACTGATCTCTCTCTATCTTACGCTGAGATGATCAAAATTACAGAAACAACATCAAATCTAATTTTGGTTTCGATCGGACACCACTAAACGATCTCCAGCAAGGATAGCTAGGATTGGGTTTATAACCACAAATATTGGAACAATGACTGAAAACAAAAGAGGTGAGGGGAATTTGCATTACCAGAATCAAAAGCCTAAGGTGGCGTGGCAGCGGCGAGCTGCTGCTCAGATGATCTAGGATACAACGTCGTGCGGACTCAGTCGTTGGCGTGACGCCGGCGTCATAGCGATGGTTGGGATGTTGGCGGCAGATGCGGCGTCCAAGCAATTGGTGACAGGATGAGAAGAGGCGTGTGCGGCATCAGTCAATATCCCGATATACCCAGTTCGATTGCATCTTAGGCTAGCAGTCTTACACTAACCTCAGTATGAAGAGGTGTGTACCGCTACATCTGAAGCCGCCTTCCGTTGCAGCATGTTCTCCTGCATGACTCTATTTGGCCTTCTCACTTGTACCCAACACTTTTCTTCTCCTTCTCTCCCTATCAGAAAAAACACCACAAGGATATCAACAAAAAAATTGATTGAATCAGCAGGAAAAATTTATTGTTAATTCATCATAGTCAGAATTGAAACTGTACCACTACCATAGAAGTCAGAAATTTGCAAATAAAGTTTGTAAGGAAGGATAATTGGAATATTAGCGATGTGACAGCCGAATAATTAGAAGTTATGGACCAAGGATAATCCAAATCGACCTTCAACAGTTCGTCCTATACTCCTATTCACCTCTGAATTCATACTCCAAATTTTCCAGGCGGGGATCCTGACAAAAAAGGCCAAACACACGGAGGCAAATCAAGTAAAGGCACATAAATAAGTATTGACTCGGCTACTCAGTTTTCAGAAAGCAACTCGTCTGAGGAATTTCAGAGAACACCTAATAATCGTCTCAACTAAAAAACGGTCTTCCCGTCACCCTGTAAACAATCGCCACTCAAAGGTTTCGACATCATGCTGACAATTGGCAGATTCAGAATTTCTAGAGAACAAGAAGTTTGCAAAATATAGTTTAATGGACATGAACGTTCATGAGAGCAGTCAAACTATGAATTAGTTCTACTATTAGGAATCAACATATAGGATTTGAAAGGTGGTCTTGCGTCGATGTCGACCGCGGTAGCTTATGAAAAGGGAACGGGAGAAGCATGGAGAGGAGATGGAGGAAATCGCCGTACTAACAAGAACTCATGTATAGGCCTCGTCACTTTGATGGTGGAGCAGGACGCCCAAGGCGGAAGGGCAGCCTGGTGGCTGTGATGGTGGAGCAGGTACGCCGGAGGTTGTAGGGCCGCGGGCGACCGCGCGCGGGCTCAGCGGGTGGGCGGCCTGGTCGCTGTGATGATGTACCGGGGACGCCGGAGGCGGGAGGGCGGCTGGCGGCCACAGGTGGGCTCATCGGTGGGGCGGCGCCGCAACCTGGTGAAGTGGCAGCGGGCGGTGGCGACGGAGACCCTCGCTCGCATCTATGGGGCAGCAGAGGAGGGAGGCAGGCGGCAACGGCGGCATGTACTCACCGTCCGGGTGGGAGTAGAGGAGGAGCGGACGATGGTGACTGAGACCCTCGCTCGTGTCCGTGGGGTAGCAGAAGAGGAGCGGGCGGCGGCGACGGCGATCTGCGGTCGTGCCCATGGGACAGCAGAGGAGGAGCGGAGGGCGGCGGCAACAGTGATCTGCGGTACTGCCCATGGGATAGCAGAGGAGGAGCACATGACGGCGGCGACGGCGATCTGCTGTCATGCCCATGGGACAGCAGAGGAGGAGCGGAGGGCGGCGTCGGGGATCCGTGCTCGCATTCGTGGAGGCGTAGAGGAGGAGCAGCAAGCGGTTGTGAGGGAAGAGAGAAAAATTATGGGATACTAATCCCATTAATTGAGATAGAGATTAGTTAGTTTCCAGGATCCAAATAAATTGCGTTTTTTTACCGAACAGATGCGGGTGCAGGCGAGGATGGGCAGAGTTTTCGTCCGTCCTAACAATGTTCTCTTGTTTAATAGCAGTGTAGATACTCAGAGCTTCGTGTGCGGTTGGCAAACAGCCAAAGTCTCTGTGGGTGAGTATGTGTGCCAGCAGTACCGAACACGCCAGCTGCTTGTACTGGCAAGCTTCCATCCTTCACGTGAGCTCACCTCTGAAGGTAATGTGCATGCACCGAATCGGCGTCTCAGGTCTACACCGTAACTTTGTGTACTTAATCTCGACGGGGTCGACAGTTAGGGCATCTCCAACCGCGCCCCCAACAGGCCCCCCCCAGGCCACTTATTCGGCGCCGACGCCGAAAAAATAGCCCAGTCGCGCCCCCAGGACGCCGAAAATCGTCGGTTCGGACCTTTTTTCCGCCCGGCGGTCACAGGCCGAACCCGGCGCGCTGGGGAGCCGTTGGGGGCTCCGGCGCTAGGGAAAAGCACGCCTGGCCCACACCGACAGGGGAAAAGTCAAGGTTTTCTTCCCCCCGACTCGCCTCGCACCCCCGCGCCCTCGGCCACCACTAGCTATATCCCGGCGACGGCCGCCAGCCTACTCCGCTAGATAGCCATTCCCCGCTGGAAAATAGCAGCGCTTCGCCGCGGCAGCCCCTCCCGCAGCAGCTGGGCGTTTCCGGCTGCGGAGGCGCGGTTTAACGGCGGGTACACACCCACCGAGCGCAAGGTGTTCGGCGTTTTGACTGTGTCGGTGATGGACTCATATGAGGAGGAAGAGCTCGCCACGCTGCTGGAGGAGGAAGCCGCGGCCGACGTCCAGGAAGAAGAGCATCTGATGGTGCTCGCCGCCCTCGCCCAGCTGTTGGCGAGCAATGAAAAGCCGCGTCGAGGTGGCTCGGCGCCGGGGCGGGTGAAAGCAAAGAACCGGCATCGTCTGCACGGCTACTGCATGCTCTACTCCGACTACTTCGCTGATGCTCCACTTCATGGCGAGAGAACATTTCGGCGCCGTTATCGGATGAGCCGAAAGCTCTTCCTCAGGATTGTGAATTCCATCCGGGAGTTCGACAACTACTTCAAGTGCAAGATGGATTGCACTGGCGCTCTTGGATTCACCTCCATCCAGAAGTGCACGACAGCGATGAGGATGCTTGCATATGGAGCTCCCAGTGATTCACTCGACGACTATGGGCGCATGGCCGAGTCCACCAGCATAGAGTGTTTCTACAAGTTCTGTCGGGCAGTGGTGGCAGTGTTTGGGCCACAATACTTGAGAACACCCAATGCGGAAGACACTGCTCGGATCCTAGCCCAGAATGCAGCAAGAGGATTTCCTGGGATGCTTGGAAGCATCGACTGCATGCATTGGAAATGGAAGAACTTCCCATTTGGTTGGCAGGGGATGTACAAAGGTGCCAAAGGCGGTTGCAGTGTGGTGCTTGAGGCGGTAGCCACACAGGACCTCTGGATTTGGCACTCCTTCTTTGGTATGCCAGGAACTCACAATGACATCAACGTGTTGCAGTGCTCTCCTGTTTTTGCCAAGCTCGTTGAGGGCCACCATTCTCCTCCGGTGAACTTCGAGATCAATGGGCACCAATACAACAAGGGGTACTATCTAGCTGACGGCATCTATCCGAGATGGTCGACATTTGTGAAGACGATCTCAAACCCTGTGGCAGGAGGCAAGAATGCCTGGTTTGCGAAGGTTCAGGAGGCTTACAGGAAGGATGTCGAGCGGGCATTTGGTGTGCTCCAATCTCGATTCGCTGTTGTTCGGTACCCCGCTCAGACCTGGTCGAAAGATCAAATGTGGGAGATCATGACTTGCTGTGTCATGTTGCACAACATGATCATCGAGAGCGAGCAAGAAGACCCAGTGTTTGACACTGAACCATACTACAGGCAGGGTCCTCTAGCCGAAGTTGATCACCAGCTACAGGCAACTTGGACTGCCTATCTCAGTATGCGTCAGGAGATCCGAGACCCACAGGTGTATCATCAACTGCAGAAAGAACTGATTGAGCACCTATGGAGGCTCAAGGGGGACGCCGCGTGATGAAATACGAGTTTTTATTTGTTGAACTATATAATTTGTATTGAACTATTTGTTGTTGTTGTATTTTGTTGAAGTATTTGATTTTTCTGTGATGAAATATGTGTGTGTTGATAATTGAACGCCGAATATGGGCCTATTCTCGCCCATATGGGCCGTTTATTCGCCGAAATTGGGCTGCAAAGTGGGCCAATTTCGGCGCCTGGGGGCAAGCTGGGGGCGACGACTGGGCGCAAAACCGCCCCCAGCGCCGAATGTATCGCCGGCTCGCCCCCAGGCGGCGCTTTTAGACGCCCCTTGGGGGGCCAACGGCTGAAGATGCCCTTAGCAACTTGTTTCCCAAAGCCTCGCAATCCTATATCACCCACCCAATGGTACGGTGAGACCTTTAATCCATATCTCAAGGTGGAAACTAGTAGTTAGCTTGTTTGTACCGGTTCAAGCTTGTTGCCCTTGGTGATGTATAGTATATTTATATGTAATGAAGTTGGACATGTAATGGCCACGTGCGTAATAAGAAGCTTGCTTTGTTTCCTTTTAAAGGAAATCTAATTTATATTAGATCAATTATTATAAGACATCGGATAAACCAGATTACGATGCCACTGACTAGTTTTTCGACAAAGGTGAATTTTATGTCCTCAAAATGAAGCATCAAAGAAGATACATAACATAATAAGCACACCCGGCTTCTGCATAGTTAGGATGCAAATAGCCAACAACAACTCATACACACACAAACACGAAAACACACCAGCAACTAGCAAAGTCATATAAGATCAAAGGTATACGTATGCAAGGAAAAAAATCGAATAACGCCCCAAAACCATCAGATCTAGGATCGGCAACCTACAACAAAGACCATATCCGCACCAATTATCTCATGGCACGACATGAAAGACGAGGTTCTTCTACAGAAATACGGGAGCGACACTCAAGCGTCGCCGTCACAGATCCAACCACAAGGCCAGGATTTAGGTTTTCACCCTTATATTCTTAAAATCTTCATTCTGTCATTTTTACGATATTATGTCCTGCAATTTTTCAGTTGCAAACGTTAAGGCGACCGCCTGTAGAAAATCCTCCATACTCTACCATATTATCTCGAGAGAATAAAGGAATGTTCTACTGAAGTCCATGATGCTCGAGATCAAAACCAGAAAGGAATAGAAGCTTGCAAATGTCACACTAGCATTAGAAATACCCTTCTCACAACTTGAAAACTATGATAAAACTACACCATTTTCTTTGTTAAACTACCAAGAAGCGGCATATACTTATGTGAAATTATATGGTTGCTAAATGTGTTGTTTTGTTTTTTGAATCCAAGTTTTGGACCGGTGGCAGACGCATCCAATTGGTCATTGTGCCACTGCAGTGTTGTTGGAGCCTGTGACATCCTGCAATGCAAGCACTTGTCCACATTCCATGGATGACATCACTGTTGATGAGCTTGCTTGGTGATAGTCTGGCAGGAAATGAGTGCTTTTTCCTTACGGGAAAAAGGCTCGCCTTTGTTATCATAACCAACACGAAACAACAAAATCTAACTGTTTCAACAAATCAAGCCCTGCAGGTAAAAGCAGAGTCCCAGTCCGAGTAAAGGAAGGAAAGATGGCCTAAATGCGACTGGCTTAGAGCTGATCAATACTCTAGGAGGATAATTTCATCTTGCACTAGCCGAGGAGAGATAGCCTCCATCCTCTGCCAGGCTCGCCATGGTGGCCTCCCAAGTAGAAGACTTGGCATGGATTGGGCAAGAGATCTCCCATTTCGCAACCTGTTTCTGAGCTCCAGTCACTCAACACAGTTTAGTTAGCACCGGCGAGGCCACATGCACAACATTTCTTTCAACACAACAACTAAGCAAGTTTTCTTATTTGTGATAGAAACATCTAAAATGAAGTGTGTTTAATGAGCTTAACAAGATACTGAACTTGTTTTGTTAGTGACATTAAACTTTAAAGTACTCCGGCAGGCAAGGAGAATAACAAGTGACTCGCATGCTGCTGTTTGAATTAACGTCATCTGTGATAACGCTGTAGCTAGTAATGACAATCCTCTAACCTTTTAGGACAATATGATCTTCTTGAGTAATACATGAAGCAATTATTTTAGGCAGACATGGTGAGCTAGTTTAATCACCTTCCCTAAATAAAGCTTGTCTCTCATATATTTTTTTCTAGACCAAAAAAAAGGCAGACCCGATGGCTGAGGACAGGACATCTTTGGGGAAGGCCGTACTTTGGTCCATTTCACTTTCTCCAAGCATGCCGAGCAAGGGAGCACTCACACACATTGTTTCGATGGATGCACTCCTGTCTGCATCACAATAATGCAGGGCATGTCAACCCATTCAAAGAAAGAAAAGATACTCCGGCCGGTTTTGGGGCAACCGGCACTAGCACTTAGTAATTAATCTTGGTGGCTTTCAAGTACTCATGCTTTGAGGCAACATCGGCCAACACAAGAGCTAGACAACATGGTTAGCTCAGGACATGTGCAATGACCGATAACGTAGTCTTATTTAAACCCTCACATGTAATGTAGAAAAGACAATAAAATATGATGTACAATAAGTTATCTCTTAGTCTTATTTCTAATAAATTGATAGCCTCAAATATGTGTTGAGAGATATGCTTTCTAAGAGATCATCTCTTAAGAGAAGACAAACATTTTCTATTGGTTTCTCCGTCCTCCACATCAACATTTATTCAACATAATAATCCTAAAATAACACCATTCTACAAGCCCTGATCTAGTCTTGCGAAATATACGACCAAGCGACAGCCTATTTTGCAATGCATGCATGCGACTTGAAACCTTCTGACCTGATGCGGTGTGTCGGGATTGACTATGGGGTCTTTGTTTGCCACAAATGGGAGGTGGCTTACTTGGCAGGCCATATGTACTTGTACATCTATCTGGATTCGACTTTAAGGTCACGATACAAATCCGTGTGAAGCTCCGCAAAGATGTGAGCATGTGAGGATAGCACTAAGTGCACGATGTAGGAATTGTAGAAGGAACATTCCCAATACCTCACATTCCTAGCTATGTTGGAGACTTAACTCTTTCCCCTCCCCCTAAAATGCTTCTGAAACTATTGTATTTCCGTTCATTTGCAATGGAAAGGGGTTATAGCCTGGTTTGAAAAAAAAAATGTTGGAGACTTAAAGTAGACGTCGTGTTGACCAGGATGTTGGGGAACGGGAATGTGACCTTGCATGCCATGGAAAAGAGAAAGTGTGTGGGCTATATATAGAGAGAACTTCACTGGTTAGCATTCATTCTTTATGGTGCCTACTTATATACGGAGAAACATGTGAATTAACGGTGGTTTGAGATGGGTGCCAGTAAATGGTTGCATTGTTGCCGCCATAAAATTCAGCATTTCTGACTTCTGTTTGTCAGAGGGATAAACACCTAATTATAAAATATTTTCTCAAAAAGGAGGATAACCTCCAACCTCTCCATTGATTGATTTACATAATTATTTAATGTTACAAATAGTACCAAACATGTAAATAGAATAATTTAGTTTTTAGCAGGGGAAAAGAACACGCCAAGGCCGTGATCTTCATGGCAACATCCATAATGCTAATGTTAGGAATAACCACGACGTGTACGTGGCCGTATCCAGTTTAGTGTCCGGTTTAGTATATGTGCCTGTACGAGTCCGTGTAGCTTTTAATAATTCGCCGAGTAGGAGTAGTATTAGCCAGGTTTGCTAATATATATACCTATATGTACTCCACGTTGTAAACCACCGTGGAATAAGGAAAAGCAACAGGAGCGACACGCCCCTGCGGCCATCAAACAATCTGAGTACGTGCGTCGCTGAGTGCTTGATCGATCAAAGTATAGATCGATTGGCTGGTTGTCTACGTGCATGTATTGTGTGTTGTTCCGGCTAGAAGTACTAGTATTCTAAATATACTAAACCTGGCCAGGTTTAGTTTATCGGTTTTTTTTTTGACTTTTTCTTATCAGTGAAAATCGGTCCAATGGGCAGCCGCCACGTCAATTAGTGGGGGACATGGCAGGGTAAGCTTCTGGGTGCGCTTGGCGATTTTCCCGCTGACCGCTTGCTCAGTTTTGTTTTGTTTTATCTGGCCTAGAGTCAAAGCGGTTGTGCTCTTTGTTCAACGTTTCTCCTCCTCTAGCGATATTTCGTTTGGTCTCTCGAAGGATCCCGCCCAATCTCCTCTCGCCGCTTCATCGCTGTTTTGCTCCTATAAAATGCTTCCCTCCGATTGAGCGATTGAGTCCCCCAATCCACGCCGGTCTTCCTCGCCCACCTCCCGGCTACACCCACGCCCTCCATCTCGGCCACCTGCCGGAGCTCCCGTCCCCGCGGCCACGCCGTCCCCCGTCCTACCTCGCGGCGTCCCTCCATCTCCCCTGTGCGCAACCAAACTGGTGCCGCACGCAGCTGTCGCACATCCTTCCGGCCCGGCTGCTCCACCCCCTCCAGCCAGCTACTCCAACCACGGCGTGGCGGCCGGATCCAATCTATATGGCGTGATGGCGACCAAATCCATGACGGGAAAGAGACCCAGTGGTTCCCTCGGTCTCAAGCAGGTGTGTCTCCTCGCCTCATCCCCTCTCGCGAGCACCTCGATGTTGTCTCACGGGTCCAGCCCCTTCACAGCCTCCGGTCACCTGCAGCAGCCCCAGGATTGACGGCGTCTCCCAGGCTGCCGCACAGTCCTGCTCCGGCGGCCTCGAGCTGCAGCTCTGGCACATGGTACAGGACGTGTCGCTGCTATTCCCATGCGGATCCACTGAGTTGACGATGTTGAATCAGCTGTGGCTTCCGGACCAATCATGGAGTTATGGAGGATGTCCCCTTCCATAGTGTTACGCTACAAGGGATTTCATTTCTTGCTGAAAATTTCTGTCAGTCCTTCCTGATTTGCACGTGTTAATGTAACTGCTGAACATCAGTTCTCTCTCATCATTCATTGTGCAGGTTTAAGGACATACATAGGACATGGCAGTTCTCTAATGAGTAGCTAACTGATCTCATTTTTTCTCAGTGCTATTTTTTCCAGTTAGTAACATACTGTCAGTGATCATTTGGTGTTGATATTTCAACCTCGCCCTTAATTTATCCCTTTGATTCTCTCTTACAGTGTGTGATCTTGAGTGAGTCCTACTAGGATGGAAGACGCTGCATTAATGTGTGAGTAATGGATGTTGGTTGCCTTTCTGAGAAACCACAGAAGCTCCCAGGTAAAAAATACACGCAAGATGATTATTTTGAAGTACTGATGCACCTTGCAATACATGTATCTGTTTTGTATTCATCCACTACGGATTATAACTATTTACTTGTTGTTCCCGTTTATATATAGTAATATAGGAGTGTGTTTTCCGAGTCAGGTTTTCTGAAAATTGTAGCCTGTGGAACATGATAGGATATATTTTTTCTGCATTTGTGAAGGACCAAAATGTCGATTGACTATAGGAATTTAGATTATTTATGTTTCTCTTCAATACTACATGTACTATCTTTGCTGACTGACATTTTCCTTTCGCCATCATTAGTAGCACTGAAAATCAATGAAATTCATCTGTTCACATGTTCAGTTAGCTTGGCTTGATTCCTGTTTGCAGAATCTAACTTTCCCTTCCCGTCGAGGGTTTCCTCTGCTCTATAATTTTCTTCTATTTCCTTGTCCAAATTGTGTTTAAATGATAGGCGACATTGCAAATTATGACCAGCTAGCTATAGTTTACTACGGTATGGCTTTGTTATGGCTCATTTTATTGACCGGTGTATGGTTGGTTGTTACCATCTTAAACCCATATTTTGAGACCTTGGAGAAAAGGAGGGCAACAAAGCTTTAGTTTTGGGATGTTGATATCATATAGTGAGCATGCTGCACGTTGTCGTAATGTGTAATTGGATGTTAAGCTAATAACTTGATAGATGAAATTTAGTCGATCTTGCTGCATAAATTCTAGCTTGCCGCAGACTGATAGCTGAAATTTTAGTCTATCTTGCACTATAAATTCTGGCAAATGCAGTTGATCTTGCCGTACAATTTCTGGCATAGTGCAGACCAGGCTGCAGGAGAAAATGTCTTGCCATACTGACACCATACAACACCATGACGATGGTCGATGGACACCATTATGTAAAAAACTCAACAGTGCTATCTTGCATTTGTACGAGCACCTGTGCATTAGGTAAACATCCTTTTTTTATTCTTACTTGCCTTGCTTGATATGAGCAGCAGCAGATCGTTGTCCCCATGCCAAACCATGTGCTGCTACAAGCCGTGGGCCTTTTATGAGTGCCAACACAACATCATCTAAGATGGATCAAAATGGATGCTCCAAGGCTACAAGGACAATTGCAATCCCGCACGTCTCCGATGACAATCTTGTCCCAACATAAGCACGACTGAAGAGAAGGTAGCTCAGGCCACACTATCCTAACTTTGTGATCATCACCGCATATACCACAACCATGAGGCGCTCAGGGCATCTCCAGCCGCGCCCCCAACAGGCCCCCCCAGGCCACTTTTTCGGCCCCGGCGCCGAAAAAACGGCCCAGTCGCGCCCCCAGGACGCCGAAAATCGGCGGTTCGGACCTTTTTTCCGCCCGGCGGTCACAGGCCGAACCCGGCGCGCTGGAGAGCCGTTGGGGGCTCCGGCGCTAGGGAAAAGCACGCCTGGCCCACACCGACAGGGGAAAAGTCAAGGTTTTCTTCCCCCGACTCGCCTCGCACCCCCGCGCCCTCGGCCACCACTAGCTATATCCCGGCGACGGCCGCCGGCCTACTCCGCTAGAAAGCCATTCCCCGCCGGAAAATAGCAGCGCTTCGCCGCGGCAGCCCCTCCCGCAGCAGCTGGGCATTTCCGGCCGCCGTTTCCGGCCGCGGAGGCGCGGTTTAACGGCGGGTACACGCCCACCGAGCGCAAGGTGTTCGGCGTTTTGACTGTGCCGGTGATGGACTCGGATGAGGAGGAAGAGCTCGCCACGCTGCTGGAGGAGGAAGCCGCGGCCGATGTCCAGGAAGAAGAGCATCTGATGGTGCTCGCCGCCCTCGCCCAGCTGCTGGCGAGCAATGAAAAGCCGCGTCGAGGTGGCTCGGCACCGAGGCGGGTGAAAGCAAAGAACCGGCATCGTCTGCATGGCTACTGCATGCTCTACTCTGACTACTTCGCCGATGCTCCACTTCATGGCGAGAGAACATTTCGGCGCCGTTATCGGATGAGCCGAAAGCTCTTCCTCAGGATTGTGAATTCCATCCGGGAGTTCGACAACTACTTCAAGTGCAAGATGGATTGCACTAGCGCTCTTGGATTCACCTCCATCCAGAAGTGCACGACAGCGATGAGGATGCTTGCATATGGAGCTCCCAGTGATTCACTCGACGACTATGGGCGCATGGCCGAGTCCACCAGCATAGAGTGTTTCTACAAGTTCTGTCGGGCAGTGGTGGCAGTGTTTGGGCCACAATACTTGAGAACACCCAATGCGGAAGACACTGCTCAGATCCTAGCCCAGAATGCAGCAAGAGGATTTTCTGGGATGCTTGGAAGCATCGACTGCATGCATTGGAAATGGAAGAACTGCCCATTTGGTTGGCAGGGGATGTACAAAGGCGCCAAAGGCGGTTGCAGTGTGGTGCTTGAGGCGGTAGCCACACAGGACCTCTGGATTTGGCACTCCTTCTTTGGTATGCCAGGAACTCACAATGACATCAACGTGCTGCAGCGCTCTCCTGTTTTGCCAAGCTCGTTGAGGGCCATTCTCCTCCGGTGAACTTCGAGATCAATGGGCACCAATACAACAAGGGGTACTATCTAGCTGACGGCATCTATCCGAGATGGTCGACATTTGTGAAGACGATCTCAAACCCTGTGGCAGGAGGCAAGAACGCCTGGTTTGCGAAGGTTCAGGAGGCTTGCAGGAAGGATGTCGAGCGGGCATTTGGTGTGCTCCAATCTCGATTCGCTGTTGTTCGGTACCCCGCTCAGACCTGGTCGAAAGATCAAATGTGGGAGATCATGACTTGCTGTGTCATCTTGCACAACATGATCATCGAGAGCGAGCAAGAAGACCCAGTGTTTGACACTGAACCATACTACAGGCAGGGTCCTCTAGCCGAAGTTGATCACCAGCTACCGGCAACTTGGACTGCCTATCTCAGTATGCGTCAGGAGATCCGAGACCTACAAGTGCATCATCAACTGCAGAAAGATTTGATTGAGCACCTATGGAGGCTCAAGGGGGACGCCGCGTGATGAAATACGAGTTTTTATTTGTTGAACTATATAATTTGTATTGAACTATTTGTTGTTGTAGTATTTTGTTGAAGTATTTGATTTTTCTGTGATGAAATATGTGTGTGTTGATAATTGAACGCCGAAACCACGCCGAATATGGGCCTATTCTCGCCCATATGGGCCGTTTATTCGCCGAAATTGGGCTGCAAAGTGGGCCAATTTCGGCGCCTGGGGGCGGGCTGGGGGCGATGACTGGGCGCAAAACCGCCCCCAGCGTCGACTGTGTCGCCGGCTCGCCCCCAGGCGGCGCTTTTAGACGCCCCCTGGGGGGCAACGGCTGGAGATGCCCTCAACACAATAACCCGCAGCTGCTCCACAGCTCAAAACTTGGCAAGGACATGGTAACTCAATATGTCTCAATAAAAATCTCTCTCTCTCTCTCTCTCTCCCCCCCCTCCGTACAGAGGTTGCTTTATGTCTTTCACGGTGAGGTTTACTTGAGTGTGATGACACAAGGTTAGGAGAAGTTTTAACTGTAAGTGTTCTCCTAATTCATTCATTATCTACAAGAAGGCTACTTAGTATAACTATAACTGCTCTTCAGGATGTACTGCTATATAGCTTGGTCGTTTTATTTAGCATAGTTGAGAAACGATAGAAGGGTAGAATGGACTGTTTGACATAGGTATGACTATAGCATATCAATATATGGGCATTTTAGTACTGTCCCAATGATAGAAGAGTTCACCAACCAACTGAATATAGTGAGCGGTTGTGTGTGATACCTGTTGTTGACATGGTAACATGATAATCAGATGCAACCACAATGGTAACACTAAACTTGAATATGACAATGATAACACTAAATTTGAATATGCCATTGAGGAGAAGCACTCCACTGTTGATGGTATGCTGTTAATTTGTTAACTTTTCTTACATTTTCTGGACAGTGATGTGATGTGTTCCCATTGGTTTTTGTTGGATCCTAACATACACAAGCATGTCTAGCAAATCTTTATGCTATCAAACTCTTAAGTTCAATTTGTAAATCTGCTAATTAAATTTTTATTCAATTAATTAAATGGATTTCTTACAGATCGTACCATGTTTGGTTTGTAGGTTGGAAACTTCAAGTCTTAAGTCTGTTAATGAGAGCAATGCAAAATTCTAAAGAGTCTGACGTGTAAGCGAAACAGGCATATGTCTATCCGTCCGCTGGAAACCATATTTAGGTGTTGTAGAAGCTCTAAATAATTAGCTTTCTTGCTTTCAAGGTGCCATTTTATTTCAGGATTCACCAAAGTAATCAAGTAATGTGGAGCAGTTGCTCATTCAAATTTTATATTTTCTTAATCATTATCCATCCCTATTAGTGATGTATACTACCTCTGTAGATAAATGTAAAACTAACGTCCTACTTTTCTTTACAGAGGGAGTACTTTTTTTGAAGTATTAATTTATGTCATTCTGATGTATTGTCATTCTTGCCTCTTTCTTTGGTTACTATTTTTTCTGATAATCACTGTTTGAATTAGATTTTTTAAGTTATATCGCGGACCTTTTCTTATGTCCAATTAGTTCTGATTTGGCAAAAACCAATTTGCCAAGTGTTGACAATTGGCATGCTGCAATGTTGTTTACAGTGATTGTTCAACGTTAACTCGAGGTATCCTGCGTGGTTTGGACTTTGTGATGCTAATTATCCCTCATACAAGTTCATATGCCTTTAAAGTTGAAACCATAAAAAATGTAGTGCACATTGATTTTCTTCGTGATACTTCACATCCCTTTGTTTTGGTGGTAGTACATTGTAGCCTGTAGAAGTATGAGCTTTATTTTTGCATGATTCATGTTTTTATAGTTCCATACATGGTTATCTAATAACCTAGCCAAAGTTAGGTGATGGTGTTATCCAATTTATACATCAAATTTCCTTATTGTTCAAGAATAACAGGTGTTCCAGCAATATGACAATGAATCCGATTTGTATTATCTGTGGGAGATAGCCTGGTTATTGATACAATGCAACTTTACTGTGAACAAAAGTGTTCCTTGAAAGTTGGTTGACACTTCCTGGATATTGATATAATGCAACTCTGCTTTATGGAAATTGCATATTAATTAGGTCTTTTTACTATACTGCCTATATACACCTAGTGACACTTCCTTGAAACTGAAGGAAATATTCTTTATATTGTAGCTCATGTTGATTTTCGTATGTAACAATACTTGGACTGTATGGCCTTTCTCTGATTTATGTTTACGTTTCAAGGCCACATAGCAGACTTTCTTGCTTAACATCGATAGTACTTCCTCCGTAATATACAATGTTTGCTGACATTGTCATGGACTCTAAAACGTCTTACGAAAAGTTATGGATGGAGGAGAAGGCTGCTACTTCTGTTAATCCCCAGTTTATTTCTTCAGATTACAATGATGCTATTGTATTATCCAGCCTTGTGTTATTTGCACATCCCTTCTCCATGCAAGTAAAATCAGTCACATTTTCAAGAAAATGAAGGAAATAGGCTTTTAATTGCAACTCATGCCAATGGACCTTGCAGTGAAGTACCCCAGGTTGGGTGAGTTTGAAAAAAAAAGTACCAGAGTATTTGGAAGTTGGTCTTGCCATATTTTTTGAGACCTGCCTACTTGTTTGGAAAAACCTACTTTCTCAGGATATATATCACCATCCAGGATAGGTTTATTTTCTGTTGTCTTCTCGCTGAAGAATAGTGGAGATGCATGACTAGCTTGATGCTTCACATATTTAAGGAGCAACAGTTGGTTTCATTGTGTGAAAAACAGTGGAAGTTAAGTTCTGTTGGTACTGGTTGTCTCATTCCATGGATATGACTGCAAACTGAATTCAACATGTACACGAGTCTTCCTTTTACCACGTATGCAATTTCAACATAAAGTACCGATTTCATCATGGGCACACATCCAGCGAGCAGTTGAACAAGGATGCTATGATCTACCGAAGAATCTGCCCTTTGTCAACTCTTTTCATTCAATAAAGATTCCAGGATCCGTATCAATATGATTTTATACATACACCATAAGATGAAAAAAAATAAAATGAGCAAGCAAACACTGAATAACTAATCAAATAATTATATATAAAATTCAATATTGTCTTTCGCAAAACGTATCAATAGGCGCGGCATGTCGCCGTGCGGGCTATGCTAGTTAGTACTACAGGTCCACGGAAGGATAGATTGCTAGCTTGAGGCTAGCTTTCCCCTAAGGGTGGTCTATCACAAGCCAGCGTTGCTTCGTCGTTGTCTGTCGTCGGTCGTCGCCTGTCGCCGGAAAGTACTCGGCGTCAGGACTGGGCCAACAACTAACACAAATCCTTTGACCTTCGAGCATAATTCCTCGGTCTGAAAACCTGTGGCCTAACAAAAGGCGCAAGACTCCAACACAATGCCTTCAAGTAGGAATCGTGGTTTCTATGCCAATTTTGGTTGGTCCAACTACAAGTAAAACATGATACTATCACCCTGGAAGTAAAACTTCGATCAAACACCTTCAACAAGGAGTTTAATATTATTTTTAGAAAAGAAGGATTATCTCCGGCCTCTGCATCAGTCGATGTATGCAACCATATCATTAGAAAGTGTAACCATGTCTTAAAATCCTCGGAAGCTCAAAATCCGAGAAAAAAAAAGAGAAAATAAATCTGTAAAGTGCCACATCCGGCGAGAAAGCACCACATCCGGCGATAAAGAACAGGCTACGATGCCTACACATCTAGCCTAATATTAGCTCGCCATACAAATCGGCAGAAGATAGCCCATGCCACATATGGATCCAGGTTGTAGCTCTGTAGATAACCTGCAAAAAATTAGTGAATCTTGTCCCATTAAAAATCATATCATTTCTAGTGTTCCATATACCCCATAATAATGCACATATCCCTATCCGCATATGTTTAGCTATGTGTATGTCTACTACATTAAGCCACGTCCTAAATAATGATATATCAGACGCCTGTGCTTCTTTGTCTAGCCAGAAGGACAAACCAAGAGTTTTCAGTAGGAGAGAATACAACCACGATGTAGCTGTCCACTTCTCTACTGGCCAGCTCACACAAGCGTACCCAACTCCTAACACACATTTTTGCCAAAGGAGAATTTGTTGGGAGAGAAGACATTATAATGTCGCCTCGGTCCATGATGATGGTTTTAAAGCACAACACAAAAACAAATAACAATTCTGCCACCAGATGTGGCAGTTGCACACGATCTTCTAGGGACAAAATCCGTTCGGTTTAGGTCAAGATCCAACCAGGGGTCACATGTGCTTCCCGCGAGCCTATAGAGTCTCGTCTCCACACGCAGTCGACAACCATGGCCATGCCATCAGAGTGCCTTCCCCGCCCCTAGTGCTGGTACACATCGCCACCAAGCACCCTCCTGGCTGCGCCGTCGCACCGTGGTGGTGCTATCAGTTCAGGAGGGACAAAACACTCGGCTCCAAGACGAAGGTCTCGCTGCTGCCACAACCATGTAGTCACTGCCTGGTGGAGGCAAGTGAGAGATGCGGTAGAGGGAGAAGATATTGCTGCGACTACAATTCACATCTCGAGCCACTGCCGAGGATGACAAAGTGGCACAACAACATTTTCACGTCCGAGGTGTTAGTCACTTAGTTCTGGCTCTAGTTTATCCTAATTATTTGTAAACTGTTTAATTATCCTGAATTTCTATCTTCATTACTTCGTCTCTCCAAAATATTTACATGGCTTGATTAAGGCATGCGAAGAGCTCGTGTGCAGTTTTGTGGCAATGAAGCAACCTTGTACTCGAACATTCTTGTGCCCTTTTAAATACTATGATTAATAAACTTTTCTGGAAACGTACAAATATCATGATGTTTTTTCCATTCAATGGTTAGGGTTAGCTCATGTGAAGAATCAACACCAAGCAAGGACCTCAACATCTGCAAGTGTACACGCACACGCTAGCCTACTGTAGAAGTTGTCAGCCTAGCTCATGCGAATCAGGGTGCAGTGGAAGCGGGACGCCCGCGGTTCTGCGAAGCCCGCCCTACATAAGAACTTAAGCAAGCCCGAGGTGTACGAGTTTTCATTTGTGGGACTCAATGAACGCTCGCTTTACCCACTAAGGAGCCCGCTTATACCACGTAGCATGGCCATGAGTTCCGTCTTTGCCGACGAACTGCTACAACTGCGCTCCTTACACGCTGCAAGACTACCGAGCCAGAGCGCCCATGCAGGCGCCATCAGCGCTGACAGAGAGGTGCTCGAGGAACGGCGATGAAGAGACATGGTGCGTGCAAGACAAGGAGAGTCGCGGTTTAGAGAGCTGTGCGATGGAGCGGTTGTTTCTGGTGGACATGACATTAATGGACTGCTTTGGGGCCTCTGGGATCACTTCATCGCTGGCTGCCTTTGCCTTCGCATTCGCGTCCATGTATGAGTCTCGATCTGAACTGCTCGCTCCCTCGTTCACTTGATCAATCAGATGCAATGGTACTGTGGGCAGTTGTAGGAGGCATTGGAATGGAGTAGTACAAGTAAAGAACAAGCTCAACTTAGGTCGGAACAGTCGACGATATTGTAGCGCATACATTCCTAATATCTCACAATCCTATACCTTATATCAATACATACAACCCCAGCATCGAGGTTTGGAAATGCCAACAGGAAGCATTAGCTTGCATGCATTGCCATGCAATGCGTGGGCCGGGTTAGCTTTCTCCCTCGTGGTGTGGCAGCGGCCTGGCTCATTTATAGAGCTTGGTATGGAGATCAATGTGTGTCATTATAATGTACCTCTCTTTATTTTCTGAAACTATGATCAGGTACTCAATAACCTTACCTTTTCCAACCATGTGGACTGGACTCTCTTGGCCTAGTAATACTCTTGGCCATTTTTACAGCTTTGGCGGCCGTTTATTATATATAAACAAGTATCTCTCTTCATCATCGTCATACATACCGTCCTAGAAAAACTCACACAAATTTTCATATTTTCTGGACAATATATCAACTTTTGAAGGGATGCATATGTTCATTGCGGTAT
>NC_041389.1:562581058-562603246 GCF_002162155.2 Triticum dicoccoides
GACAATTTTGTGCTTAGTTGAAGAAAAATTAGCATTTTGCCCTCTTAAATGTTCATATTTTGTGTTCCAGCCCCCCAAGCATTCTCCTGTAGCTCCGCCACTGGCGGTATGGTCACTAGCATGTATGTCACGTGAACACCATCAGGCATATCCTAATTGATGATAAACACCAATCATCATTGGTCATTGGTGCAGATAGATAAATGACGGTGTAGTTATTTGAAACTAAAGTTTTAAATACAAGCGAGTGTAGTTGTTCATGCGACAACAGCTAGAGAAACCAGAGGTTGATAGATGTCCGGAAAATATGCAAATAGAACACCAAGACATAGAAAAATGCGAAAGGTCCTTAGGGGGCCTTGCACACACACAAAATAATGGCTGCAACCGTCGCCAGATCCTGGGGAACATTATTGCCATAATGGTTTTCGGAGTTTATGAACAGGCCTACTGCAAACAGCAAGCCACATGTCGTTGGGGCACGTTGACAGGGGAACATCACCGTGCTAACCTGGACCTGAATCCGTGGCATCCCCTGGGAAGAACGCCAGGTCCGCAACCATTGAACCATCAATCGCAATCCAGAAACATCTTCTTGTCCTGGCCCCCGACGCAACTACGAAGAACAACAGTTTCCTCACCTCGACAACCCTCTTTATAGAAGTGCATGCTCTAGCCAATGCAACGGAAAGGCTGATCTGATGAAAGATACTAGGCAATACATTTATACGTAAATACTTCCCTCATGTGTGGCTCCCTCATGCCTAAACGTGTACCAAAAGTAGGCTGCAATTTAATTACGCCATCCGGGTCCTGAACTCAAGACCTCTTTGCTCTGATACCATGTAGAAGTGCATGCTCTAGCTAATATAACCGAAAGATCGATCTGATGAAAGAGACTTGACAATACATTTGTACGTCAACACTCTTCATTGCGGTAAAGAAGAAGACAACCTCCTCTTTTCACTGTCTAGTTGGGGCGGTGGGATTAGGTGTTCTTTTCCAATAGAAACACAAAACAAAAGAAATGGGACCCTCTAATCCATCCAACACCGGATCAGCAGGCAGAGCAGGCGGGAACCACGATCTTCACCAGCTTTTACCAATTGAGAAAATGTTGCCCATAATCACCTTTTTCTTGGAGAAGAAGAGAGCGATATAGAGGCAGTTTGGAGCTAGATCCTACAGTAGTTAAGCGTAAGACAGAGCACAATGCTATCATGATTTTGTTCATGATGTCAAGGATAATTCTTCTTTCGATGGACATTATATGAACATTTATTTTAGTCCACCATGAATCTGTAAGTTTAACTAATTTTATCTAGATTAAACATGTATTTGAGGAAAAAGAAACATGTCGGGGAAGTATGGCCTGAGCTGTATAGTTTCTTATCGAAACAATCATGCCATTCGTTGGAGTTTTTTTAACACAAGGAAGGCGGCATCGAGCGGCAAGATCTCATTTCAACTCATATGCAAAGCACAACGTGCACAAAACCACAAAGCCATCCATTTGAGAGTTCTGAAGATGAAGCAAGGAACGGCAAGAGTCATTGCCATTAGTTGGCTTGATGAGTACAACCTAAGACCATTCCATTCGTCTGCTACTCTGAGATTATGGTACTCTGCTACTACATGTGAAGCTCAAACTAGAAACGAGCAATTGAAGCTAGCACAGTGGGACTAATGCTTAATGAGGTCATGCCCGCTCTACTATTATTACGCATATATATTTACAGTGATACTGCAATATGATGTCAGCATGAATATGTTGATTTCGCCATTGTTTAGATAATATATTGTTCTACTACTCGATTTAGTGGCACAATGATGTTGTTGATGTTGTTTATCAGACTGGCGCTCGGTTTGCTAGCTCAGTTTCATTAGCCTAAATATAATGCCTACTGACTACACTGTTATAATTTTTAATTAGTCGTTATGTTATTTTATCAACATTTAGGAAATGATGACCCTAGCAAATACTCCTCATTCTACATATTTTTTTCAAAAGAAAGTGGAATGTTTAAACACAAGTCGACGCTCGAGATCAAAACTGTCAAGGTAATTTTTAAAAAAAATGTTCCTTCATCTTTTAACCCATCATACAACTACACCACTTCTTTTTGTCGAACTAGACCATATTCTTTGTCAAACTACAACGAAGCTGCAGCTTACTTCCGTGAAATGGTTGCTAAATGGCTAGCTTTGCTTTGTAAATGCTTTGCCGAACTAATGGAATACTATCACTAGCAGATCAGCACGAACACTATCACTCTCTGGATTCCTCCTCGCCGTGGATATGTTGAAGGTAATGTTGAATGCGAGTTTTAATAAATTTGCGACTGTGGGAACTTTCCCCATTTCTTCCCAGGCACCACACGCCGTGGCTCCCCGGTGGGCCTGCCTCGCGTGGGGAAGAGATGTCAAGCCGGCGGCGCGGCGGTGTCCTTCCGGAGCGATGGCGCACGGTGGGGAGGAGCGGCCTAGTGAAGCATGGTCGGGGATTCATGGAGGTGGCGCTAGTGTGCGGCGGAGTCCTCCTGGACGCGCCATCATGGGAGATGGAGCCAGCGGCGCGGCTCGGCCATGGATGCGATGCACCGGAGCTCGGCCAGGAGTGCTACGCGAGCAGCAATTGAGTGTTGTACTCTGATGGTGGTGGCACGCATGGTGTTGGAGGCGGCTGCGGAGACTGGATCTGACTCTTTTCGGCATCTAATCTGGATCACAAGTAACGGCCGCTGCTTGGCTATCCGCCTAAGTTGGTGGTTAGGCTTGTAGGGTGTGTGCCTACCGCCCTTGGTCGTGCTAGAGATGGAGGATGGTCCGGAGTTGCGATGTTTCGACCGTGCACGAGGTGGAAGATGGGTTGCTCTTGGTCGTGTAGGGTGTCGGTGCACCACGATGTTATGGTTTCGATGGCAAGGTGCTGATGCGGCAGCGGTGTGACCAACATGGACAGTGTTGCCCCATTCATATGGGAAGTGACGGTGGCGGTGCAAGGAATCCAATCGTGTGTAGTCAATTGAATGTTGTGTAATCAGATATATGCATGATTTCTACTTGATGCATGTAGTTTTTGCAAAAAGTTGGGTAGTCATTTGACTACCCGGCCGAAGTGTGGCTTCGCCACTGGTGACGGAGGTGTGCGATGTTACAGATGAAAATCGTGCCCGTCGTTGGTCGGTGCTGGCGGAGAGGGCGCCTGTGGGTGTTGTTCCTCTCGTTGGCAGCGTTTGTGGTGTATCAGCATCTCCTTCTCGTTAGGGTTATTGTGTTTGGGCGAAATCCTAGGTTCGGCGAAGGTGGTGCTTGTTTCATTCCTCTGTTGGGAGCTTCATGCGTGGAGACACGATTTGGAGGTTCTATGTTGCAGTTCGCCTGTGCTTGCCACTGGTCTGGGTAGATCTTCATGGGTGCAGTGTGTGATGATGTCGGCAAGTCCAAGACGATGGCTTTCTTGGGACTGACCGAGTGCCGCCATCTACTCATCGCCTCCTCTTAGGCATTGAAGGGTGGTTGGTGCGTCCACAAGGGAATTTCAGTGGATCTTGTTGCTCTTCGAGGTGATCGGTGAAGGTCGAGGCACGACTTTGTAATGTGTGTGGTGGACAATACCTATATTAGATTGGGTGTGGAGTTTGAACTACTATTTTTGTTCGCAGCGACAGGTAGTCTCTTGTAATTGTCTGATATCTTCTATTAAAATATGATATGCCTAGGCGTACTCTCAAAACAAAAGTTTAAAAAAATTATTGGTCTGATGTGTGAATACCGTCCTTTTTTGTGCACAAGTCTCACTTCTGGGACTAATGTTGAATGAGGACTTTCATCCAACTGTTATTATGCATATTTACCATGGTACTGCGATATGTTCTTAATATGAATATCTCTACTACAGTTGCTGGTCCAAGGGTCTAGGATTTTCCATTATTGAGTTAATACATTGTTCTACTAGTTGATTTAGTGTCATGCTGATGGTGTTGATATTGCTTATTGAAGTGACGCTGGGTTTGCCAGCTCAGTTTCATTAGTCTGAATACATGGCCAGGATTATATTTTCCACTGACTATGTTTTTCAATTCTTCATCCTGTTCTTGTTTCAACATTTGATCCTGCAGTTCTTCTTAGATTGGTAGAGTTAAGAGATGACCACCCTAGCAAATCCTCCTCGCTCTGCATCTTTTCATGCAGAGGAAAGTAGAATGTTTGAACACAAGTCAATGCTTGAGATCAAAACTGGCAAGGAAACATAACTTATGGGGTATTTTAAACAATTTGAATTTTCCTTCATCTTTTAAACTATCATACAACGACACCACTTTCTTTGTCAAACCTCTACCACGAAGCTGCAGTGTACTTCCGTGAAATGGTTGCTACCGGTGTAGTTTCGTTTTATGAAGCTAACATTTAAATGGATTGGCTTGGGAACAACCCAGAGCATCATTCCATCTTCGTCCTAATGTCGCTGTGGTGGCCTCCCACGTAGCAGAGTCCATGATGTGAGCTCCAGTTTCAGATCCTTCTCCCGAGTCACTAAGCAGTTCAGTCAGACCAGGAGAGGCCATGTGCATGACATTTTCTTTGAACACAACTAAAGTATATAAGAGAGAGAGAGAGAGAGAGAGAGAGAGAGAGAGAGAGAGAGAGAGAGAGAGGGACAGAGAGAGTATCAGGTGATACGGCGAAAGTACCATTCTACACCCAGGAGCAAATGCTCCTGATGTGAACAGTAAAATCAGAAAAATAGAAAAAAAATTCAAAAAAAACTGATTTTTTTTGACATACTTTCGCAAGTGTTTCTTGTGCATGAAATTTTTCATCACGAAATCACATTCGTGGAAGTCGCGCCGAAAAAAACAAAATCGGAGCTCCAAAATGCTTTTGTAAGTAACATTTTCAGAGCATCGATTTTGTTTTTTTACCACACCATCCACCAATGTGATTTCGCGATAAAAATTTACGTGCACAACAAACATTTGTATAAATATGCCACAAAAAAATCAGATTTTTTTGACATTTTTTTGAATTTTTTTTATTTTACTGTTCACACCAGGAGCAAATGCTCCTGGATGTAGAAACTCCACGTCCGTGATACGGGAGCTTAGGTGCTGCCATGATATGAGCTCCCGCGAGCCATTAGTTCTGAGATCCAAGGGCCACGGGCAGATCTCCAGCAACTTTGCAAAAAAAAAAGCCCACTACTCTTTGAATCATTTAACTCAACTATGTTTCTTAGTCCGGGGGGATATCAGGTGATACAGGAGTTTACGTGCTCACATGAAATGGGCCCCCGCAACCCATTGGATCTGAGTTCCAAGGGCCACGGGCAGAGGTCCTAGACTTAGTACAAGCAGATAAATTACCAGGCCGGCCACTTGAAGGCGATGAGCGGAACGCCGGTGCGGGCGTGTGGCGATGTGAGGGCAGTGGAAGCAGTGCTTCGGCTGATCCGCATTGTTCTGCAGGTCGAGTTCTCAAACGCCTGGGCGACGGAGTCTTACTTGGTAAAGACGAGCGCATCAAGATCGGCCATCACGGTGGGGTGATATGAGCTCCCGCGAGCCATTAGTTCTGAGATCCAAGGGCCACGGGCAGATCTCGAGCAACTTTGCAAAAAAAAAGCCCACTACTCTTTGAATCATTTAACTCAACTATGTTTCTTAGTCCAGGGGGATATCAGGTGATACAGGAGTTTACGTGCTCACATGAAATGGGCCCCCGCAACCCATTGGATCTGAGGTCCAAGGGCCACGGGCAGAGGTCCTAGACTTAGTACAAGCAGATAAATTACCAGGCCGGCCACTTGAAGGCGATGAGCGGAACGCCGGTGCGGGCGTGTGGCGATTTGAGGGCAGTGGAAGCAGTGCTTCGGCTGATCCGCATTGTTCTGCAGGTCGAGTTCTCAAACGCCTGGGCGACGGGGTCTTCCTTGGTAAAGACGAGCGCATCAAGATCGGCCATCACGGTGGGCCGGCGGCGGGCGAAATGAAGTCGACCGAGCGCTAGCACTGCGCTTTGGCCGATGTACCGATCGGAACACCATTTCTGTTTGCCGGTCTGCCTAGAAAAAACACATACTGCTCGAGGCTCTAGATCGGAGACAGGAAGAGCATAATCGGAGACGGGATACGACCATGAGCACAGGACTCAGGACCAGACCGGCAGGCACTAGCGGCCCAAGTTATGTCGGCCAAATTAAGGCAGGAAGCCACGCCCCAGGGCATTTCCTAACGGGCGCCTTAAGCGCCCGTTTCTTCTGTTGCCGCAAACGGGCGCATACCCCAGCACCGCGCTGGGCCGGCCCGTTTCCTTATTTTTCTTTCTGGTAAAAAACTGCAGCAAAACCTTATACTATCAAATACGAGGGCTCGAACTCGCGACCTCTCAGTTGAAACAGCAGCGCACTAACCAACATACCACCATGCCGATTGTGCCCATTTTCTTATTTTCGTTCTTTTATTTACGTAGGCCGCGAGAGACCACCAAACCAGCTTTCACTGCTCGCTGATTTCTGGGCGTTTTTTCTTTTTCTTTTTTTATTTTCTGTTTCCTTTTCTATTTTTATTTTCTCGTTTTCTTTTTTCTTAAAAATGCGAATTTTTTAAATTCGTGAAATTTTAAAAATTGAATGAACTTTTTTTAAAATTCAATGAAAATTTTCAAATTCCATGATTTTTTTAAAACGTGAACAATTATTGAGAACCTGAACAAAAAATTATATACGATGAGCGATTTTCAAATATACACTGAACATTTTTTTAGTGTACGATAAACAATTTTTAACTACACATCAAACATTTTTGTGATATACATTGAAATAATTTAAAACATATCTATACATTCTTTTTATATAAGATGAACAAATTTTATACATTGAACATTTTTGTAATATAATCTGAACAATGTTTAACTACACATTGAACAATTTTGTGATATGCGCTTAAAAACCATTTAAATATCCATTGAACATTTGTTTATGTACACTAAACAATTTAAAATTGTGAACAAAATTTGAAAAAGTGAATAAATTTGAAAAACTATGAGCACATTTTGAAATCACAAACAAAAAATGAAAAATACATTTTTTTTAAATTCCATGAACTTTTTTCAATTTCAATGAATTTTTTCTAGATTTCGACGAACTTTTGTCAAATTTGATGAACTTTTTCCAACTTCGATGAACTTTTTTTCAAATTCGTTGAACTTTTTTAAAATTCAAACTAACTTATTTGATATTGATGAACTATTTTTTAAAATTGATGAACTTTTTTGAAATTTGTGAAGTTTTTGAAAGCCAGTGATTTTTTTTAGTTCGTTAACCTTTTCAATTCGTGATTATTTTGAAACCTGTGAACTTTCAAATTTCTTCCCGAAAAAATTACGTTTCCCCAAATCTGTGCGCAATAAATAGCGCGACTTTAATTATTCTTAATTCGTTCGCGCTAGAAATATCCATTATCGATTGGTTGCCCTAGTGGTTAGTCGACATGAAACATGTACTGGAGGTCGCGTGGTCGAAACCTCACGCGAGCAACAATTTTTAGCGGAATTTTTTGTCTTATAGATAAGGCGTGTCGTGGGCCGGCCCAGCAGGCGTGGCTGTGAGCGCCAGCTTCCAGAACCGGGAGCTCCCACGCCCCAGCGCCAGCGGATGAATTTTCATATACATGCCTTAACGAAATTTTAGGGCCCCTCAAATTTTGGGGCCCTGTGTGGGCCGCACGGTCCTCGCTACTATGGGCCTGGCCCTGTTTGTAAGGTCTCGATGAATAATTAATAAAATGGTTATATGCATCAGAGGTGGGGGTCATCCTCCTTTAAAAAAAACAGAAATCAATTAACGTCTTTGCTTATAAGGTAGAGCTACTGCCTTTGTTGTCTACAATAAACTTATCTGACTTTTGTTTTGAGGAAACAAACATATGCGATCTTAGATGCAACAAGAAATCTGCAAGCCGGGTACAACATACTGATCTAAGAGAAGAACCTAAGATGAATAATCTTTGAGTTTTATTCAAGGATTGTTCTTTAGATGTATTTTTTAAAATATTCATGGACATCTTGGGAGTCAAGGACATTACAATTTAGCATGCAGAAACTGATTTAGCAACCATGTCTATTTTCTACCAGTTTCACATCAGGGATAAACAACAATTTCATCTCATAAAATAAATAAACATAGCTAGTTCGTATTAGCATGCAAACGTATTGGAGATCTCCACGAATGTTTAACGAATTTACTAAAGAACATCAAAGCAATGGCTTAAATCAAAAGTCTCATTAAGACTATCTTGATTGTCTTGAGGTTGAGGAGTTATCGAGAACGACGTAGTTTAAGTGCACCAAAGGCGGCGGTGGAACTGGTGCCATAGATGCTTTCCCTCTGCTTATCTTCGCATACCCATTGGTCAGTAGGGAAGAAGAGGTCATTGTAGGGATGGTCTGGATACGAGCACCCGCGTGGGAGACGCAGTTGATGGGAGTGAGGCGGCGGCGGAAGGAGATCATGTGGTGAAGGTGGTGTAGCGGCAGCGGGAGGAAAGGCCCTCAGCAGTGGCATGACGATAAAGGGACGGTACACTAAGAGCAAGTACAATAATACGCTTATAGTCCACTAACATGGCATTCTTGTCTATGTGGAGGAAGGAGACATGGAAAAATGATGAAAGTGGACTCTCATGCAACGGCCTAGTTATGTGCGTCTAGACAAAGGTAATAAATACAATGAAAGAGAAAGAGAGAAGGTAAAATAAAATACTATTCTAATAGCCAACCTTATTCATGAGCAACTATACATAATGGTTTTAGATGACATAACAACTGTATATAGCCAGTAGTTGGCTATATTATTAAACATGCTATAAATACTCCATATGGATCCATGAACCAATAGACTTATCCTCTGCAATATACCACAGCGCTCTGTCTCCTCTTTAACTGGGCTGCCACAGCAGCAATTTATCTATGGTTTGTGCCAAGAACCCAGCGTTAGGAGCGCCGGAATGAGCATATCAGCTTTGGTTAGGTTCCCCTAGATGCTGCATGTACTTGCAATACCCACCCTGTGGTAAACGATTGTTAACCTTGTGAGGTCAAAAGCAATAGGAAAACTGGCACCTCCTCTGCCGCTGGCAAACAGACAAATCCCCGTGTGTCAGTGTCTACGCCCGGGATCCGTGATGCTGCTTACACTGGCTGTCTTCGGTTCGTGACATGAACTTCCGTCTGAGGCAAACCTGCAAGCGGTGAATCGGTGTATCATGACCTATGGTGCAACTTGGTACGGTTATCCACAAAGGGGCCAACATCTAGCAACTTATTTCCTCAGACCTCGCAGTCCTATACTATGCATCCTATTGCAGCGGCAGACCTTGCATGCATATCATGGTGGAAACAAGCTTGGTGCTCATGCATGGTGATACAAAATGTTGTTACCTTGTTTGTACCGGAGGAAGCTTGGTGCCCTTGGTGATATATATTTACGTGTAGTGAAAGCTGGACGTGTGCTTATATATCACAAGCTGGCCTGTTCCCATAATTGATTGGGACTATGGCCATGTCATGTGCTGCCTCAGTTTAGTGTATTTTATTGAATTGTTGAGTTTGTCTACATGCACTCCGGCCCATATGTAATCACATTTAACAGGCATCCATGTCCAATTGTATATTGTCACATGTCTCGTAGCTATGTACAGCGGCACGACTCTTCAGTATATCCTATTCAGTTGGAAGTCCTTTCTTTTTTACTTCGTTCATTCATGTGATGTGATGTGTGAAAGGTCCATCAAATTTTAAATATGATGGCGACCGGGCGGGCGACCGCGGCTGCGACGCCCCATGTCGCCGGTGATCGCCGGCGTGTCGGGGGCCGGTTTTGGGCCCTCGCAGATTCCGATGAGGAGGATGCGGACGGCGACGGCGATGGGATCCCGGCGGCTTCTCCGCCATCATCGACTCCGTCTGATGTGATCTGTGAGTTTTTTAATTCGTGGTACGACGAAGATGAGGTGGCAACGACGATCGACAGTGTTCTGCCACCTGATGATCTGGCTAGAATTGGGCTGCACGTGGGAGAGAAGAAAGAGATGATCCGTCGCGTAGTTCACCGGAGAACAGCGGCGACGGCAATCAGACCGTGGAAGGGTCCCCTCCCAAAGGTAAGTCTTCCGAATCTTACTCTTTTCGATTTGATTAGGCCGGAATCTTGGATTACAGTTAAGAGGAAAAATAAATTTGCGCGCCGGACAATTGATTCTCGGACGCCGGCGGAGGCCGCGGTGGCATTGCCGGCCGGGGAGCCGATCGCGATCTCAGAGGTGCGGGCGCACCGTTTGAATTTCCTCCTGGGCCGCGAGCTAGGTGCGCGAGGGGTTGGGCCGGTTCTGAGTGAGCCGGGCCAGGGTGTACATGGGCCTGTGCTAGCTGGGTATGTGGCCCAGTCTATCCCGATCCCTACACCGCTTCGTTCTGTCGCCCCATGCACGATCGATCCTCACGTGGTTCTGCCGTCGTCCCGGGCTAGGGTTCTTCGACGCGTCCGGCCAGGGTTTCGTGATCGTGGTGCTGGGCGTGCTAGGCGGATCCCTCCCCTCGTGGCCATGGCTGGCCGAGGGGCTGCGGCGCCATCTGGGAAAAGTCCCGCGGCGGGTGGTGCTGGCCGCGGTGGGATCGCGCCGCCGCCGGGAGCTGGCCGCGGTGGGAATGGTCCGCCGCCGGCTTCTGGCCGCGGTGGGACTGCCCCCCTGCCGGGCGCTGGTGCCGGCCGGGCTGCCCCGGAGTTGACCGGCCCTAGGCCGCATGCGGGAGGCGGGGCGCCTCTTGGAGCGGTTGGGCGCAGTGGTGGTGTCCCGGACGCTCGGCCTCCGGTGCCGGTTGAAGTGCCGCAGCCGGCGGCGGGTCGGGGTGGAGTCAACGTCGCCCCTCGTCCACCGGTGCCGAACTCGACTGTGATTGCTGCTGCGGGTAGGGGTGGTATGGCGCATGGATCGAGGACGCCGCCCCCAGCGACCGGGCAGCCTCGGCCGGCTGCGCCTTGGTACGGCGCGAGGCCGCCTCACTTTGTCGCCCGGCCGTCGCAAAATCAGACTACGCCGGTGCTGACGCAGGCACCGCCGCCACAAACTTCGGCTGTTGGAGATGCTATGGGTGCGCCCCGAGGTCAATGGGGCAATGACAGTTATAATGAATATGGAGATGGTCAACACTGGGGCTCCTCGTCCACGGCCGGTGGTCAGGGAAGTGCTTGGCAGAGCGATGGTTCGGCAGAGAGGCCTTTTTTGGGTCCTACGGTTGGTTTTGTTGAGGGGGCGTCTGGACAGGGATATCGACACCGGGGTGGTTTCCGCGGTCATCGTGGTGGTCGAGGCAGTCGAGGTGGCCGGTATCGTCCACGACAGCCTCCTCAGACCGTTGTTGTCAAGCAGACGACCGTTGGCGGGGCTGCCGAGGAGCCGGGGTTGTCCGGTTAGGCTATGGAGGAGGTGACGACACTCGCTGATGTTGAGGTACCTGGGAATGAGACCTTGGGGGCTGTGTCTGTGGAGGCGTCAGACAGGGCTGATTCGGATAGGGCGTCCAAGTGGGCGCGCAAGAAGGAAAAAATGTTATGCTATCGTTGTGGCGAGAAGGGCCATTTTATTGCGGAGTGCGTAGCGGAATTATGTGATACTTGTGGCAAACTGGCACATGACTCGGGGGGATGTCCGCTTTTGCGGGATCAGGCACCGTCTCTTATGATGTATGGAGTGTACTGTGCTGGACTCACATTCTTTGAGCCTCCGGATGAGAGGGAGGTTCCTGACGAGGCTCAGAGCATGACCACTGGGATTGTCAAAGTGACCAGAGGAGAGGTCTCTGAGACCCAGATAGTGCAGCGGCTCCGAGAGTTAGCTCCAGGGGACTTCCACTGGGAGCTTGTCAGTCTCGAGGCAAAGTTGTTTAGGGTTGAGTTCCCTTCGGTGGAGGATTTGCAGAGACTTCTGAGTTTTGGGATGTGCAAAGTGCCGGGTACAGATGGTATCCTCGAGTTCCATGAGTGGAAGCTAGTTGAGCGTCAGGGTAAGCCTCTTACTCAGGCTTGGCTGCATTTTTCCGGGGATCCTTCGAAGCCTATGCAGGATGCTAGGGTCATGCCTAGGTTGGGCATTGTGGTGGGGAAAACTTAGCGAGTGGATATGGCTTTTACCAGAGCTCACGGGGTAGCTCGTCTACTGGTTAGTATTTTGGACATTGAGTTCGTGCCTGATGTGGTCAAGTGGTATCGAGGCAAGATTTACAACCTAGTGATTGAGTTTGAGGATGAGAGCTTGTTCGCCGAGGCGGCTACCGTGATGTTGATATGCACGAGGGAGATGACAGCGCGGGAGCTAAGGAAACACCGGTCGATGATCCTGGACGAGAGTTGTCCAAGGGACCGTGATCCGTTTCTCAAACGACCGGGGATGGGACGGTTCCACCCTCCTCGATGCCTACGACTTCTCTGAGATTTGGGTCTCTTGAGCCTGCCTCTGCACCTCCGAGGCTAAGGAGTGAGCGGGTGGAGTCTGTCGAGGTTTTTGAGCACACGTTACCTGCTTTGGATTTTGAGGATGCTGTGAGTCCCGTCCTTGGGGCTTCGCCGATCTTGGTCAGGGGAGAGGAGGAGGAGGCTCCTTCCCATGTTGTTGATTCTCCTCAGATCGATGATCCGGTGGTGGAGGTCTTTCCCTCGGGAGGGGGTCCGGGGCTGGTGGTCTCGGTTCCCTCTTCTTCTGTCGCGACGACGGAGTTGCAGGTGGTGGTTCCGATTTATGAAGGGGGCTCGGGGGCAGGTGGCCTCGGCGCCCTCTTCTCCTATTGCAGTGGACAAGGACTCGGTGATGGTGGCTTTATCTTTGGGAGGGGGTCCGGGGCAGGTGGCCTCGGCGCCCTTTCCTCCTCCGCGAGACCGGAGCTGCCGGCGGCAGTTCCACACTCTGGAGGGGGCTCGGGGCAGGCGTCCTCGGGGCCCTCTTCTCTTCAGGCGCCTAGGGAGGCCGGCCCTCTGGTGGCGGGCCGGGAGCTCGGGCAGGTGGCCCATGCTTCCCCCTCCACCGGCTTGGAGCCATCTCTCTACCGTGGGGTGCCACTGACGTCGGCAGTGCCGTTGAGCGCCCCATCGTTTTCTGATGGTCCAGCTGGTCTGTTGATGGAGGTTGACCGACTGCGTGTTCGGGGTGAGGCAGGAGGCCCCACCCCAAGCAGGATCACTCGGGAGGAGGCGATTGCGTTCGGCGGGATTCCAGACCCGGTTTCTGAGAGGCGATAGTTGAGCTGCCGTCTCCAGGACCATCCAGAGGTTGACGACATACATCAGCGGTGCGCCATGAGGGCGGCCAAGCTTCGTGACGTTGAGGTCAGTACTGGTATGTCGGTTAATACCTCTAATTCCATCTTGCATTTTACTAATGATGAAATTATTAATGATGCAAAGCAATTAGGAATTTCACTAGGTAGTAATGATAGTGAAATTTCAAATTCCGTTAATGATATCCTGGATTTAGAGGTAGAGCGGGCTTTAGAGATGATTCGTAACTTAGCAGCGGTTAAACCCATGAATGATTCCGAGATTGATGCTTTGGGGGTTAGGGTGCTTGATAATTTTTGTGCGGATCTTGCTACTACCCTCCCTGAGCCTGAGGTGGAGGATGAGAGTTTTGAGAATGTTGTAGTAAGATCTCCTGAGCCTGGTTGTGAGGACCGGTTGGAGAGTGAGATCATTCCTAAACGCAAATGGAAGCGAAAGATCTACCCGATGTCTGCAGTGCGTAGGAGTGCTAGGATCCGCACGGCTAAAAAATTCCATGACGAGATATGAAAGGAATCTTTTGGAATAGCAGAGGTCTCAAAGACTTGGCTAAAAGAAGGTTTCTTGCAGAGGCGTCTATCGAGCATAGGTTGGACTTTATCGCATTGTCGAAAACTGGTAGAGATAATTTTTCGCCACAATTTCTCAATACTTTATCGGGTGGTATTGATTTTGACTGGCATTGTCTGCCACCGCAAGGAAGATCGGGTGGGATCTTACTCGGAGTTAGATGCGATTCACTCGAAGTCCGAAGTGTGGTCGTGGGAGATTTTGCTGTTAAGTTTATGGTGCGGTCGAAGGCTGGCATGTTTAATTGGGCTCTGGTGGCGGTATATGGTGCCGCACAGCCCGAACTCAAACCTGATTTCTTGGCTGATCTAGTTAGGATTTGCGGCTCTAAGCAGCTTCCAATCCTGGTGGGGTGATTTTAACATCATTAGAAGGCGTGATGAGAAGAATAATGATAACTTTGACGGCAAATGGTCGTTTATGTTTAACACTATCATTGAAAGCTTGGATCTGAGAGAGATAGAGCTTTCGGGAAGAAAGTTCACCCGGGCTAACGCGATGCCAAATCCAACGTTTGAAAAGTTGGATCGTGTTCTGGCTAGTGTCGAATGGGAACAGAAATTTCCCTTTGTAACAGTTCATGCACTTTCTCGTGGTATTTCTGAGCACACGCATTTATTTCTTGACTCTGGTGAGGCCACCCACCTGGGAAACAAAATTTTATTTTCGTTCGAGCTCGCTTGGTTTGAAAGAGAAGGCTTCTTTGATCTCGTAGCCAGAGAGTGGGCTAAGGATGTAGGAGGTATGACTGCGCTTGAGCGTTGGCAGAATAAGATTAGGCACTTGAGAAGTTTCCTACGTGGGTGGGTTAAACATCTTAGCGGGATTTATAAGGTCGAAAAGGAACGGCTCCTTACCCTTATTCAGTCCCTAGATGTAAAAGCAGAAACCACGGTTCTTCTAGCCTCAGAGCTTCATGCCAAGTTTGACGCAGAGATGAGGCTGAAAGAGCTTCTTCGTGAAGAAGAATTAAAGTGGGCACTGCGGGCCAAGGTCCGAAGAGTAGTCCAGGGGGACGTGAACACTCAATTCTTCCACATGATCGCCAATGGCAAACACAGGAAGAAGAAGATCTTTCAGCTTGAACAAGATGAAGGAACGATTCTTGGTCAGGAGAACCAAAAATTATATATTACTGAGTATTACAAGCAGTTGTTTGTGCCTCCAGAGGATAACTGTGTGTCTTTGGATGAGTCTAGGATTGAGGATGTGCCTCAACTTACTGCTGTTGAGAATGATATTTTAGCTGCTCCTTTTTTCGAGAAAGAGGTGTTTGAGGCCATATCGCAGATGAAAAATAATAAGGCTCCCGACCCGGATGAATTCCCGGCTGAGTTTTATAAGAAGTGCTGGCATATTATTAAAGGGGATCTGTTACCGTTGTTCCATGATTTATTCTCTGGACAACTTTAGCTTTTTAAACTGAATTTTGGATCGATAACCCTGCTTCCTAAGAAAACAGAGGCTGTGAGAATCGAGCAATTCAGGCCCATCTGTCTTCTTAACGTTAGTTTCAAAAAATTTACCAAGGTCGGGACGAATAGGCTCACAGAGATCACGCATGATGTGGTGCGGCCTACTCAAACTGCTTTCATGCCGGACAGGAACATCCTCGAAGGGGTTGTGGTCCTTCATGAAACGCTCCATGAGATTCACACGAAAAAACTAGATGGAGTTGTTTTCAAGGTGGATTTCGAGAAAGCGTATGATAAAGTTAAATGCCTTTCCTTCAACAGGCCTTACGGATGAAGGGTTTTGATGAAGCTTGGCGACGCTAGGTAGAATCTTTCACGCAAAAAGGGAGTGTTGGAATTAATGTGAATGACGACATAGGTCATTATTTCCAGACACACAAGGGACTGAGACAAGGTGATCCAATGTCTCCTATTTTGTTAAACATTGTGGTTGACATGTTGGCAATCCTGATAGGTAGGGCAAAGGAGGCCGGTCAGGTGGGTGGCTTGGTGCCTCATCTAGTTGATGGTGGTGTGTCCATCCTACAGTACGCTGATGATACAATCATCTTTATGGAGTACGACTTGGCAAAAGCGAGAAATATGAAGCTGGTGTTATGCTTATTTGAACAATTGAGCAGATTGAAGATTGACTTTCATAAAAGCGAGTTGTTCTGTTTTGGTAGAGCCAATGAGGAACAACAAGCTTATAGGCAATTGTTTGGATGCGAATTGGGGGCACTACCTTTCACGTACCTAGGTATACCCATTCACCATCGTAAGCTGACAAACAGCGAATGGAAATGCATCGAGAATCGATTTGAGAGAAACTGAGTTGCCGGAAGGGCAAACTCATGTCATATGGAGGCCAATTGATTTTTATTAATTCGGTGCTCACGAGTATGCCTATGTTTCTCTTATCTTTCTTCGAAGTCCCAGTTGGGGTGAGGAAAAGGCCGGACTTCTATCGATCCTGATTCATCTGGCAGAGTGATGAGCTTAAGAGAAAATACCGACTCGCCAAATGGGATATCATCTGTCGACCAAAGGACCAGGGGGGCATTGGTATTGAGAATCTTGAAGTCAAGAATAGTTGTCTTCTCAGTAAGTGGTTGTATAAGCTATCAGTTGAGACTGAGGCAACATGGGCGCAAATTCTCCGTAGTAAGTATCTGCAATCCAAGACTTTATCCCAGGCGACAGTGAGACCGACTGACTCGCCGTTTTGGAAGGGGCTTATGAGAGTCAAAGCTGCCTTCTTTAATAGAACAAAGTTTATTGTCGGTAATGGCAACACCACTCGCTTCTGGGAGGATACTTGGCTTGGTGAAACGCCGTTGGCGCTTCAGTATCCGTCCCTGTATCGTATAGTTCAACGACGTGATGCTCTTATTGCAACGACTATGCAGTCCATTCCCCTTAATATTCAGTTTAGGAGGGTGCTTGTTGGTGACCGGTGGGAAGCATGGCTTCATTTGGTGAGTAGACTCATGGAGGTTCAGCTAGCTCATCAGCCCGATCAGTTGTGTTGGAAGCTTACTAGGTCTGGAGAGTTCACAGTCAAGTCGATGTATATCGATGTCATTAACTCTAGTGTCATTCCTAGTTCCAAACATGTTTGAAAAGTCAAAGTTTCTTTGAAAATTAAAGTGTTTATGTGGTTTGTACATAAACAAGTCATTTTAACAAAGAATAATTTGATTAAGTGCAACTGGACAGGATCTACTAGGTGTAGTTTTTGTGATCGGGACGAAACTATCAAGCACCTCTTCTTTGATTGCTCGTTGGCGAGAGTTTTGTGGCGCACGGTGCAACTTGCCTTTAACATTACTCCTCCGAATTCGGTCAGTACGTTATTTGGAACGTGGCTTGTTGGTATAGAGTCCGAAACAGCTAGACACATTCGCGTCGGAGTATGTGCGTTGTTATGGGAAATTTGGAACCGCATAAATGATTTGGTCCTTACTTACTCCGGTGGAGGCCAGGGAGCATTTGATTACTGGATCTATCCGGTGGGAGATGGTAGCGCGGGATATCTTCAACCGGTTTGGATGGCTGTCATGTAATAGGATAGGCGATTAGTTTATCTATCTTTGTTTTGCCAGCCGGTTGTGGCTTTTGGGCCTTGAGTTTTTGGCGTTGTGGCTCTTTGTGAGCTTGCCTTTTTTTGTTTTCAGCCTATAAGACCTTGTTAGTCAAATAATAATATTTAAGAAAACATAAAATATAGCTATGAAAAAAAAGAAAAAAACTAACAAGTGGAGGGGGTGACCGGGAAGTGGATAAGGGAACTATGATAAAAAGATCGATGACGTGGTAAAAAAAGAAAAAAAAAACTATGAAAAAAATATAGCTATGAAAAAAAGAAAAAAAGAAAAAAAGAAAAAAAAACTATGCCGACAGCAAAGCCGTCGGCATAGCTGTGGCATAGGGCAGATGGCCGGCGCGTTGCGGATCGGTGATGTGGCATCTATGCCGACGGCAGCCGTCGGCATAGGTGGTGGTCGGTGCGCCTCGGATCGATGACGTGGTAAGGGCATCTATGCCGACGGCCTCCCGCCTCGGCCGTCGGCATAGATCAGACGCCGTTAGCCGCACGGCACGACGGGATCGCCGGGCCCGCAACTATGCCGACGGCCCATATATGCCAACGGCTGCTGTAGGCGTAACTTTGGGTATGCCGACGGCCGTTCTGGGCCGACGGGGGCCGTCGGCATATGTCTGGATAGCCCGACGGCTTTATTACGCCGACGGCCTGGATATGGCTGTCGGCATAGCCCAGACAAGGCCGACGGGAGCCGTCGGCATAGATATGGCCGTCGGCGTAGGGCCCCGTTCCGGTAGTGCCGTATGCATCGTTCTGATGCAGAGGACGGGGAGTCCCCCTTTTCAAAAAAAAAGGCATCAGACGCCAATTGTGCACCATTTTCTCTACTGAAAAGAAGAACCAATGTGACGAGTAGTTGCTATGGGACTTCTTCATTACGTCAAACTGAATTTGCAAGGATTTCGAATAATCGTAAGATGATCACAACTTATTGTCGGATACGATGATCACACATTTTCAACATATCACTACGCCTAAGCATATTCCTTATCATGAACTCATGTCAGTTTATTTAAGTTGAAAGATGCAGCGGAAATAATGGAATATCCTTGCACTGAAAGTCGAGTACAAATTTTAGACCACCAGGTTGATAGTTAGAGCAAGTGACAATAAAATATACTTTAGACCCCGATCATGGAGTTGGAGAATCAAAGCACGCAGTCTGTGCTCCCGCGGTGCGCAAAAAAAAAAAAACATCAGTCACCTTCAATGTGATTCCTCCTCAAGTCAGTACTACGTATATACTCAATGCTTTTGTGCCATATTTCCAATAAGGAATTGTAATAAATATCCACTGTATTCAGATAGTGTGATGACCGGGCTCACCAGTAAGGCCGAGACACATCCTGGGTCTTGCTTCCTTCTATTTCAGGCTAATGTTGCCTGCGTTTCTGGTTGTGAACACATCCTGGGTCTTGCTTCCTTCTATTTGAGGTATACCTGGATTTTACATGCTTAATGTAAGAGACTCACTCTGATTTTGTCGACCTCGTGCAAAATTAATACATATAGTGAAAAAAGTTAGCCTGCCAAGAGAGAAGTGAATATGCAATTGTTGCCTCCCCATTTTCGCCATGCGATGTCAGTAAGACAAATATTTCAGATCTTTCATGCCATGTTCGGTTAATCATCTTCCCAAAGAGATTGAAGTGGATTAGAGGGGATTTTGATATCTAGGTGACCAAATCCCTCTCGATCCTTTTCAATCCCCTTTAACCCCTACCCAACCGATTAAGCCCTCAACGGAAAAATAAATTTGCAAAGACATTTGATTTCCTGAACCTCATAATCCTATTCGAAACATGTATTCCACTTGGTGTGGACATATACCTTAAATACATGCATATCTACATGATTGAGCGAGTGATCGATCGGGCTATCGACATCGCCTTTTATATCAAACAGTCGATGACAGAAATACCTGTGTTGTCTGTTGTTTTAGTGGGAAAAATAACATTACAAAGATATTTGAATTCATAAGACTTATGCAAGAACTTCCTTTCTACAACAAGTCGAGAGGAGGTACTAACTCAAACTCCTTCCTTTGCACACGGATATGAAGTGCCACTTCTTAATATCCAACTTACCTTTTTTGTGATAAGAAGATGACAAGAATGCAGTAAAAAAGATATTCGAAAATGCTCAGAGGCGCTGGTCCTTTTGTATTCCTTATCTGCTCGTTGTGTGCCCCAAGCCCACCGCCAGGCTTATTTTTTCCCAGCAGTCGAATTGCAAATCCCTAAACCTCAAAAATATATCTATTCCCACTCGCCGTGCTTCCAAGCTAACGCTGTTGCGCCACATCTTTTCTCCTCCTATCATCTTGGGGCACCAAAGCCTTCTCCCAAATACTTGCAGCTTGAATTTATGTTTTCTCTATTTACACCATATAAATTACCAAAGTTTTCCTTCTCCACGCCCTCTTGCGGGTTGGCAAGCACCAAGTCTTTGCGCATGAGTATGTGTACCACCAGTACCGAACAGGCTAGCTGCTTGTACTAGCAAGCTTCTATTATTCACGAAAGCTCCCCTTGGAAGGTAATGTGCAAGCACCAAATCGACATGTCAGGGCTAAACTGTGACTTCATGCACTTAATCTCGACGGAGTCCACAGTTAGCAAGTTCCTTCCCAGAGCCTCGCAATCCTATATCATCAACCCAATGGGATGAGCATACTTTGCATGCATATCCCATGGTGGAAACTAGTTGTTAGCTTGTTTGTACCGGAGCAAACTTGATGCCCTTGGCGATGGAGTATATTTATATATAGTCAAAGCTGGCCATATAGTGGACACGTGCTTAATATGAAGTTGGACCGTTTTATCTTTTCTAAATTAAACATAATTTATATTAGATCAACAAAACATTATTACCGATGCCGCAATTGAATTTGTCATCGTTCAACCACCGTAGATCACACCGACGATGGACAACATATAGAAATCCAACCACTGAAGTACCTGCACAAATAGCCGTAGAGCAAAAAATCTCGTTGAATTAGACAATAGTAGACTGCGGGCATACGAGGGAGATTCGTAACACAACATGTATATGGGGCGGGAGGGGGGGGGGGGCATCTTGACTTAGGAACACAGTCATGCTAGTATCCTTGGACCAAAGCCGGCGATCTTGCTCTCAAACTCTCCAGGGAAGAGGTTTTCAAAGAAGATGATATTGCTGCTGCAGATGCACATGTAATCACTTTGACAGACAACACAGGTAACCAACTTGTCAATAAAGATGAAACTGGAGAAATACTCTGGGGCTTCTTTACAATGCCACAACAAGCACGACAAAGAACCAGTGGATTTCTATTTGTGATGACACTGTGATCACCATCCGAACGATGTCACCACGACCCAAAAACTACACAAATGGTGAGAGAAGATAATCCTCTCCCATCAGCCTCAAGGTGCTAGAGCAACGACCATATGTGGACGGCTGATGATACAATTTTTTCTGGCGGCTAGGGTTTCTTCACAAAGGAGGTATATGACTGTTTCATTTTTTTTCGAAACGGAATATGACTGTTTCATATGTAAATGCAGACTTATTCAATTGTATTTACCACCTATTATCTTTTTGCGGTCTGTCAGGATGAATTTCTAAGAGAACAATCATTGCCAATAACCTCTTGTTTAATCGACGGCAACCCTCGACCCCTGACCCCTCGGGAATCCTCGACCCTCGACCCCTCGGCGGTCCTGTAGAACACCTTCACTGTGAGCATGGTGCAGCTGTTGTCGTAGCTTAAGATGCGGACGTGCCCGAGCTGAATGTCATCAGCGTGGGCGAACTGCTTCAATCCATTCTTAGCGAACGGATGGAAGCAGTTCACCACGCTCATGACATTCAACTCAGGGGCGTCCTCATCTTAAGCTGCGATACCAGTTGGTTAGCACACGGACCGAAAGATCCTCGCCCCTCGACCCCTCAGCCCTCGACCCCTCGCCCCTCGACCACTCGACCCTCGGCAACCCTCGACCCCTGACCCCTCGGTGACCCTCGACCCCTGACCCCTCGGGAATCCTTGACCCTTGACCCCTCGACAGTCCTGTCAAGCACCTTCGATGTGAGCATGGTGCGACTGTTGACGTACCTTAAGATGCAGACGTGCCCGAGCTGAAGGCCATCAGTGCGGGCGAACTACTTCCATCCAATCTTCATACACGGATGGAATTAGTTCACCCACTCTCATGACCTTCAGCTCGGGGACGTCCTCATCTTAAGCTATGACACCAGTCGGTCAGCACTCGGACCGGAAGATCCTTGACCATTGACCCCTAGACCCTCGACCCCTCGCCCCTCGATCCTCAACCCTCTTCCCCGACCATCGACCCCTGGCGACCGGCGATCCTCGACCCGATCCGTGGGCACCGACGCATCCTAACCTCGAACCGGTTTCGTCGGCGCCGACGCACCCCTAACCTCTTCTTCTTCTTCTTCTTCTTCTTCTTCTTCTTCTTCTTCTTCTTCTTCTTCTTCTTCTTCTTCTTCCTCCTCCTCCTCCTCCTCCTCCTCCTCCTCCTCCTCTTCGTCTTCTTCTTATTATTATTTTCTATCATTTTTCTTATTAACTAAACCTAAACTAAACTAAATATAAACCTAAACGTAAAAATAGAAGAAAAAACCCTAAACTAAACCTAAACTACACTAACTACACTAACTGCACTAACTAAACCTAAAAAACAGAAAAAACCTAAACTCCTCCTCCTCTTCTTTTTCTTCTT
>NC_041389.1:562603846-562608996 GCF_002162155.2 Triticum dicoccoides
GGGGAGCTGGGCGGCCTGGGGCAGGGCCCGGGGGCGCCGATGCTGAGGGGCACGGTGGGGGTGGGGTGGGGGGCGCCGAGCCGGCAGGGTGGCGGGGGCGACGGGTCCGCGCTGGCGCCGGGGCGGTGAGCCAGTGGGGCGGTGGGGTTGTGGGGCGACGGGGTGGCGGAGGGTGGTGGGGCGGTGGTGCGCGTGCGGTGGACGTCGGGGAGGAGAGGGAGAGAAACAGAGAGAGAGAGGGGCGGGGTGGGGTGGTGCGCGGCCGTTTGTTAAGTCAAATGGTTGTCGTCTACCCTGCCTTTGCCGTATGCCTTTTTGCTCTTTGCCATCTGCTGATCTTTGCCAACAGCCACTTATGCGCCGTCTGTTTTTTGGAAGCAGACGACAAAGAGCTCCTTTGACGTCCGCTAGCAGACGACAAAGAAGTGGCTGATGGCAAATCCTATGATTCTAGTAGTGTATGGATAGAAGTGCCACTTCTTAATATCTAACTATCTTTTTTCGTAATAAGAAGAAGATATCCGAAAATCCAACGCAAGTATATATCTCTTCAATACTGCACCGTGAATTTGTATTTCTCTATTTGCATCATGTGCATTACCAAAGTTTTCTTTCTCCATGCCCTCTTCCTTTAGAGGAGAGCCGCCTGTCACCCGACCGAGGTGAGATTAGAGCTAGATGGTTGGCTTTTGGACTTGGTAATTTTAGAAATAAACAAGATACATGACATATCATGGCTGTGTCTGAGTAGCATTTGAACTAATCAATAACATAGCTTAGATTAGGTGCCCCTAGCTGCTACATGTACATGATCCTCAGTTTGATTAGTTGGTTTACAAATACTTAGTGCTTGTTGCATCCTCACCACTTAAACTTCCCATACCCATTTAAATATTATTAGTTTTGATACCCATGGTAATTAGATTGTCGAGTCCCAAAAGGCTCACAGATAGTACAACAACAGATGTATGTATAGGTAAAGCATTGCTTTAACACGAGATCGATGTGTTGTTCTATTTGGAGTTCTTCTTCTTCGACGATCATAGGATGGGTTCCTGGTTGGTAGCAGGAGATTAGCAGTGTGGGCGTTGCTTTTCTTTATTTGGGGCCTCTTTTGGCCAATTTACTTCTTATCCGTAGTCGGATCCTATCTTATTATTATCGTAATTCTTGTGTATTGGTGGATTGTGATACTTATGTTTTAGTTAGCTTCCTTTGTTATGGCGAGTGTAAGCCAACTTAAATGGTTGTATTCTCCTCTCTTGATGTTGTATTTGTTTTGACGTCCACCTTGTTACAGACATGTGACACTTGTGTTTATGATATTAGTCACATGTTGGGGCGTCTTCAATATGCGGTTCTATCCTTTGTCAGACTTGCGAGTCTTTTTTGGGGCTAGGACCACATGTTGGGCGTTACAGTTTTGGCTGTAGGGATACATAGTTTGTAGAAGGTTTGCCTTGCATCTATCGCGCTTGTATCCATGGTGCCCTGAGTGTGTGCTCGAGGTATGGAGATGGTGCCTGGCCGTAGACAGTAGGGATACTCTATTGCAGTGTGGCTTTATAGAGGTGGTGCATCGTGGCATTGCCGATGTCGATGGCCGGTGGTGTGAGTGTTTATACCATGGTTGCTAGAGGAAGCTCATGGCGGAAGATCGATGCCACAACGATATATTGTCGGCTTATGGTGTATTTTCCAGGGCCATTGTTCATGCCCAGATTACAACCGTCGTACACTTGGTTCATAGGCACTGACCACTGAACAATCTCCAATTGAGACTTTGGCCGTTCTGTCTTCTTTCGCTATGCAACAACGACAGTTTGTATTGGCTCCATAGATGGATCTTGGCGACTGGCTACTTTCTTGGTGTGTGTATGGTTTTTAATCAGATGACTGGATCCACGTTCATATCATGCGCGCTTGCCTAATATCCGTTGGGTCAGCACCTACTCGACGAGGATCATTGTTGCTCTTTATCCTTTTTTTCTCCGCCCATTATAGGTTTGGTCTTGTAGGACATTGCCTTTTACCGGTCTAATCTTTTGTGTGCATGTGTTAATGTTGTCCGTGTGCATCCTAGCTATGGATAGACCGAGTGCGTATTCATTATGTTTGTATACCTTGATGTTATATTATAAGTAAATATAAAATACCTTTTATTCGAAAAAAGGCCAAGACCTTGATCCACTAGCACACATTTCTTTTGGTATGCTTAAATAACACATTTTTTATTGCAGCTTGATGAAATGACACAAACTGAGTTTTTCTCTCCTTTTCCTGTTTTGGCCCAAACATCGTATTTTTAAAAAGATTTCGCCCTCCCATCATTTCCCTGCAAACTCTATTTTTAAAAGGATTTGGCCTACGTTCGATCAAGAGGCTAGCCCGTTTGAAACAACAGGACATGTAAACCACCCTTAAATGATCAACCTCATGCCATCAAAAATTCAAAAGCAATAGAAAAATTGGTACCTCTGTCATTTCGGATGTGCCATCCCAAACCTATTGACCATGGCTAGTGGTTGAGGTGTGCCATTATGAACCGTCTGAGATGAAGTTATGCGCTTGTTTTTGCAGGGCACATGGGTTGTCACATCTATCTCGGTAAAAAAAAACTCACATTGAACTAAAAAAGACAAACCTTTGCTCAACTCCATCTAAAAAAAGCCAACTTCCATTTAGAAAAACGATCCTCACCTCATCCAACCAGCAAGCACCACATTCCATAGTCCATCAAACACCTCCATCTAATGGGTTTAATTCGAGCGCTAAGCCACTAGGACCAGCAACTACATACCATCCCACGATGCGCTCGCTGCAGCGGCAGACAGATCTATATCGCTTTAGGTCCGGCCTTGAGGTGAACAAGCTCAACCTCCAAACCTCAACTTGTGTGTGTGTGCCTATTGTAAAGGTCCATCACGCTGCTTGCGCTTGCCGTCTTCGGTACGTGAAATAAGCTTCCATCAGCGGCCAATCGGCAAGATGGAAATTTGTGTCATGTGACTTATGGTGTAACTTGGCCCGGTTAACCTCAAAGGGGCCAGTGGGTGGCAGCTTCTTTCCTGAAACCTCACAATCCTATGTCATGCATCGTATTGTAGGGGCATACCTTGCATACATATCATGGTCCAAACAAGCTTGGTGCCCTTATGTGTAGTGAAAGCTGGCCATCCTCTTGAATATTAGAAGCAGCTGACATATTCCCACAATTGATTGGGACTATCACTGTGTCATGTCCTAGCTCAGTTTGGTGCATCCATGTTCAATCCTACAGAGTGAGCTGTCTTGTAGCTATGCACAGTGACACGATTATCCTATATAAGATATCCACATGGAAAAGGCATCCAGCCTCAATGGGACACAGTTTTCTTTACTAAGAAAAGTAAGAACCAATCGAGGAGACAAGTGCTTTCTGTGAGACTTTCTGTTCATTTTGTAACACCGAATTTGTGATGATCATAAGAAGAACACAACTTATTGGAGTATACGATGACCACACATTTATAACATATCAGCACGCATAATCCTTGTCATGAGCTCAGATCAGTTTTCTTTAAAGTTGGAAGATACAGTCAAAATACAATATATGCTAGCATTGAAAGTTGAGTACAAAGTTTTAGACTGCCATGTTGATAATAAGAGCTAGCGGCGACAAGACAGACTTTAGATCCTGCCAAGGCATAGGCGAATCCAAGCACGCGGTCATCAGGATTGAGCATGTTGCTCCCCGTTATGAAAAATAGGCACATACCACCTTTAGTACGATTCTTCCAAACCCAACAGTACATAAACACTCAATGATTTCGGAAAGCAGCAATATGGGTCATACCGGCATATAGTCTCGTTATCTGTACCGTCCAAACCACCAGAATAGTTGGTAGGCACGGCATTGAATAGAGCATGTGCGAGCGCCAGATATTGGAGTATACTGGTGATGGCTGTACACGAGAGCGTCTTTGGACCAGGGTAGATCGTATGTACTGGAGGTCCCAAGGGGCGGGATGGTGCAGTTTGACGGATGGACCGCTAGTTCAGGACCTGCATCCGTCATGTACCGTGGCCCAGAATTTTTCCTCTCTGTACACACGACCGCACAGAGTCCCTAGCACGCGGCTGCATCGGGCATCTGGTGCGACAATGGGCGGCCCTGTTTGCTCACTGCCGGCGTCTTTGCTCATCCGTTCACAATTGCAGGTTTGTATCGAAGGATCAGCAATGTAGTGGCGGCCAGAATAGTCTGTGGCGCACTGAACTAGCCTGTGGGAATAGTCGTCCATGGCGGCGCACTGTAGTGAGTCCGGGGAGTCTGCTATTAAGCCAGATCCACGAGCGCCCCGGGTGATTAAATGTACTTCCTCTGAAAATCCTGAACTGAAACCGTGTGAAGCTGAACACAGTGACAAATTTACCGTTTTCTGTAGTCTGGTGCTATAGCTTAGTAGATTTAGCATTGCTGTCATTCATAATGATGCAACGAATGAACAACATAAGCAAGTACCTGGTTTAGTACTAGCAATTTCTTGGAGCAAAGAGCAAACAGTAAGGCTCGTTTAGAATTACAAACATAGAACCATTATATTGAACTGGATATATGTACAACAGATGAAAATTCTGTAAATCAACATGAGAATTGGTGGTAATTTTTCACCATTATAGCTGCATTTCATACATCAGTTCAGCGCTCATACTATTCAATTTCCCAAATGCCACCCGGCACGCAGGAAAGTGCAGCATGTTGAGAGTTCTGTTGAAACATAAATTCATTCTCTGCTATAGGATAGGACTGAAACAAATTCATTCCTCTACTCACTGCAAAACAATCATCGCATATGTGTACGATGCTTAATCTAAGGTAAACGCAGCTGGCAACAGAATAGGAGCCCAAACACATTAACTACATCTTTGTTCAAGCAGTTTCTGAATTTTTGAACAGCGAGACCAGCCCAAAATAGATTTCCTACTGTCAGGAGAATGGAGCAAGTTTAGCTAGCAGAAATAGAAGAACTACTGGGTTTTCCAGAACCCCTATCTTAGTGCAAAAAAAATGGGATTCACATGGCCAAGGCAACAACAAGCGAACCGTGAAGCTACAGTCAGGAGTCCTGCTCTGTTCTTTCTCTACACTGCATCGACATCGCATACCG
>NC_041389.1:562609027-562609475 GCF_002162155.2 Triticum dicoccoides
AGGTACTGCAACAGGTTAATGAAAATATCAAGAAGAAAGCTGAAGTCCAAAAACGCAAAACAAGGTAATGCATACAAAAAGCTAGTTTTCATACAGTGCTAAGAGATACAACCTGAATTTTGTCCACGCATGAATCAAAACAATTACAGTAGGCTAAATAGTAGAAATTGGTATCTTCTCTGTGAAGTTTAAATGAGCAGGCTGAAGTGATTTGGGCTTCTGAAGTTGCAAAGTCTTCTACTAGCAACATATAGTATTAAATTGAAAAACTGAATTGTCTGAATTAAAAACCAAACACCAACTAGCTTAAGACAACCTACTAGCGTGTGCCCATAAATCCAGCAGGCAAAATGTCGTGCCAATAGTTTTGCAATCAAGAAGATAGTTGGTGTACAAAACCAAAAAGCAATGTAATGTGCATGCAGAAACTAATTTCTATGTAGTGTTT
>NC_041389.1:562609579-562621755 GCF_002162155.2 Triticum dicoccoides
TGGGATACAACATGAATTTTCTGTCTGAATTACAATTGCCTAAATAATATAGAAATCAATATCTTCAATGTGAAGCTGAACTTATATGACTGGACTGATTTGAGTTTTCAGGTTCCAAGACTGGGAATATGTAACCAACTAATCATCAGGCTACACAAACAGATTAATCCAATCCAACAGACACAATGCAAGTACAAAAGTTCAAAGAATTGCCAAGTCCTAACTGAAACCGTTCCAGTAAACAATTTCAGTACACCGTTTTCCAGCACAAGCTGATCAGTACTCCATTAAAACAGAACCCAAAAGATCTTATCAATGCAGCAAATAATACATATATCTTGCAAATAATTTTCTGGGCCTCTCTCACCTGGTGTCCCGGTCACGAAGACGACGATGTGGGATGTCTCGGCCGCTGCAGGACAGGTCGACGAGCCTGCACTCCGCTCGAGTGTGCGTTGCTCTGTACATCACATTCTTCTCCACCTCTTCTACTCGGTAAGCACCTGTTTCGTACAAAGGGCCACCCTGAGTTCATGGAGCATTTGCCAGACTGCAAGAACGAAAAAAAACATAATGAGCCCGCATCATTTCTAGCAGTCCAGATCCAGGATTGGATTCAAGATCTTACACTGCAAAGGATACACTTGTAGTACTGATTGCCGGGTCTTTTCCCACGGGCGGATATTTGGCTAAAACTTGCCTGCCGCATCGAGGTCATAGGATTAAGGGAAGAAGATCCATGTTCACGGCTTGGGGGTGGAGGAGGAAGAGGTCACCATTGCCGCGGTGCGCTAAAAAGGAACAGTGCGAGGGGGAGGGGAATGTGGAAGGACAACTGCCTGTGCAGCTGTATGTGAGAACAGAGATGAATTTCGTTGGGCAGAACGACTCCTGCCTAGGGTCGAGCGGACCATGTGCGACAGGACTCCGGTCCAGAAAAGATTAGGAACGGCAAGACCGTATAAGACCACTGGGCCACAGCAGTAATGAACAACGGACAAGAAGCACCGGCACTGTTCAATATTGATGTGAGGAAACGCAATACAACATGCAATACAATTGTGCACACTGATCCCTAGGTGGACCAACGTCTCCGATAATGCTACCATATGGTAGTACAACCCACATTGAATTTTCGATGATTTCGTGCTTAGCTTACAAGTGGACCAGCCGTATTCACAACAAGAACTTGTGATGAACATCCTTGTTGTGACAAATCTCTCTGTAGTCCTCACTGTGGTGTTCTACTTGAAATGGTGAATCAATGATCAGTGACCCAGAGAGCACCACCGCATTCTGGTGGTCTGGCAATCGGGCTCACTAGTAAGGCATGCGCTCATCCTGAGTCTTACTTCCTTCTCTTTTAACCTTGTGTTGCCTCCACTACTTGTTGTGCACGCAACAATTTATTGCCCAAGCACCACTACTAGGGTTTTCCCTAGAAGTAGCGCAGGTTTTAACGCTGTCAGTAGCGCGGATGGCCGCGCTACTAATAAGGCGCTACAGCTAACAAATAGTAGTAGCATTGTATGTACCAGTGCTACTACTATTGACTATATCAGTAGCTCTTTTCCCACATGCGCTACTAATATATAGCTGTAGCGCTTTTCTTCACCCGCGCTACTGCTGTATCTTTCAACAATTTTCCATGCTTCCTATTGATCTATAACAGTACCCCGTTTCAATAAACTGTAATTTCACATATACCAAATAATAATATCATTAACAACAATACCATATAGTCATACAGTAGTCATACAATATCATTAAGCATTATAGGTACTCATATATAGTCAACATGTATCCTCGCACACATATATGGTTCATACAGGAGCATATATGATAAACAGTACTAGGTAGTCATACAACATATAGCAGTCTACTAGGGGTAGTCATACAGCCACACAAATATGTAGTTTTAGATGATATCGACGACGACCATCATCCTTAAGCCACGGCGGTGGGTGTTCCTGTAGTAATTAGGATAACCTGTCCAACACGAAGATTCTTGCCAACGAGGAAGTTCTTCCACCCAACCAAGCTGAAGTGTGTGCAACCGTCTGTGTCCACGCCGTACGCATAGGTGGTGGCGGAGCCCCTTGCGGTAAGGCGTATTCCAGCAGAGCCTTCTTCATCAGGCTCGATACCACAACTCACAGATAGACTCTTTGGCAATTTCTGAATAAGAAAAATATATCAATTAATAAGTAGCCTCGCACATACTCTTGCAAATATATTTATACTAAGTATAGATTTATACACTATCAAAAAAAGTACTACATTTCTACTAAGCTTGAATTCTACTAATAAGTATGGATCAGACAGTAAGCATGAAATCGATCGAACAATAAGCATGTCATTGGACTCTAGACTAATTAAGCATGTCATCGTCTAGCTTCTACACATCATATCATTGGACTCTACACTAAGTAAGCATGTAATCGAATTCACTAAGCATATCGTTGGACTCTACACTAAGTAAGCATGTAATCGGATTCTACACTAAGTATAACATACCATAACATGCCGATCAACCATGGTACTTGTCAGGTGGGTCACGAATGGCACCCCGACAAAGTCAGCACGTGACGGAATTATGTCCCATAGGTTGCACTCCTCCTCCTCGCTCAGCCTTATCCTTCGAGTATATATGGCTTCATCAAGTGGGTCCTCATCATCTTCATCCGCGTTGAGATAAATGACGGCCAGCTTGGGTCTTTCTGCTTTGAAGAAGAAGCTGATCAACTCACCACCAGTGATAGCCATGTGCGAGATGAAACGGTTCCATCCATCTCCTCCCATATGCGACATATTTCGTCCTTTCTCGACCTCCATAGTGCATGGGCCCCTAGGAGCCTCAAAGTTCATAGTGTCTCCAGTTAGCTTGTTGAATTCCAACCTCACATTGCATGGAACGATTTGTGTATACACAATGATATATACACAATGCATTATTACCAATAACACTAAAAACAAAATAGTTGTTACAAATTTCATATATTTTGTTACCGCTGCAGGAAGAAAACTCGGCTGGAAGTAGATGCCGAACAACGTGCCAGTTGTAAGGCTGCTGGCGCATCTTGACTTGCACAGTCGACATGGTGGTGGTGGTGGTGTCGCCATTTTCCTAAAGTAATATTAGAAAAGGATTAACGGTCCACTTCAGAGGAAAAATCCGGCATGACCTTTGCTAAAAAAGGACATATCGAGCGCCTGAAATTTGCCGAAACGGAAATTAATCAACACTCCAGCAAAACATAGGCCACTCGGAGGTGTTACCTGCAAACATGGTCACTTGGGCAAGCACATATCCTATTTGAGCAACACTACATATACGTGTTTATATCTACATCATATGAGCAATTCTTCAGCAACACTATATAAAACTAGTTGTACTAAAAAATCTACATCATCATCTATTCAAACTGTTCTATACATAAAACATCTACATCATCATCCACTATTACTATTTCTTTTACTAAACCCTAAAAATATGACCTAAGTTGAGAATATAACAAGTACAGAACATTTTTTCAAATTCTACCAACTAAAAATTTCCATTACTAAAATTTCAAATCGAAAGACCTAAAATTTCCTATTATATTCAAAACACCTAAAATAAGATAAAAAATTATTCTATTACAAAACCTACATTCTACAATGTCTACATTCTAAAATCTACATTTAAACTACCTACATTCTACAAGAACGGAAAGGAGGGAGGAGGGGTAGGAAGGAGGGAGGGAGGAGTGGGAGGAAGGAGGGAACAAGTGGGAAGGATGGGGGAGGGAGGTAGGAGGAGCTACCTCGGTGGCGGTGATGGCAGGGGGGCGACGACTTCGGGATGAAGGAGGAAGGGGGCGACGGCGACGATATGGAGGAGGGAGGGGGTGATGGCCGGCCGCGGGATGAAGGAGGGAGGAGGCGACAATGCGGCGGCGGCAGACAACAGGGCCGGTGCAGGGGAGAGTGAGTGGAGCAGAGAGAGGAGAGTGAGGGGCGGCCTGGTGATAGGATGACTTTAGCAGTAGAGCATTTCTTGGTAACGCGATGCTGCTAAACGCCCTAGCAGTAGTGCCTTCCGATAAAAGCGCTACTGCTAAGTGTAAGCATGCAAAAATACATTGCTCATCAATGATCTTTTTTTGTACAATCTGTATTGTCAATATGAGTCCTCTCCGGTAGGAACCGGAGAAGACTCATATTGCGTCCACAAATTCTACACATAGAGTTCAATGAAGACCAAGTGGTTGTGATAGCTTGAGAAGTAACATATTTAAGGTGGTAAACACCCTATTCATAAAGCGAGGTGGGACTAAACTTGTGGACTGAACTTAGCAGTAGCAAGTTTTACCGAAAGGTGTTGTTGCTAACATTAATAGCAGTAGCGCGGTACGTAATACGGCGCTACTGCTATAACTAGCTTGACAGCGAGGTCAGGGCAATTATAGCAGTATCGTTGTTTACAGAGGACGCACTACTGCTATATATTTTCCATTCAGCAGCGCGTTTTCGTGGCACGCGTTACCTCTAAATAGCAGTAGCATCGTATTTTACAGAGTGATGTTGGTAAGATTTTGTGTATAAGATTTTTCCTAGTAGTGCACACTTAAAATGTAATGTTGATACGTCTCCAACTTATCTATAATTTTTGATTGTTCCATACTGTTATATTATCAATCTTGGATGTTTATATACATTTTCTAGCAACTTTATATCAATTTTTCGGACTAGCCTATTGACATAGTGCCCAGTGCTAGTTCCTATTTTTTGCTTGTCTTTTACTTTGCAGAATATCAATACCAAACGGAGTCCAAATGCCACGAAACTTTTGAGAGATTTTTTCGGCCTAGAAGTGACCCAGGGAGCCCAAGATGTTTACCTGAGGAGGTTCATGGGTCCCACAAGACACCAAGGCGTGCCAGAGGCCCTAGGCGTGCTGTGGTGCCATGTGGGTCCCATGGGACCCTTTTCCACCGACCTCCGGCTCTATAAATACCATAATATTCCAGAAACCCAAGGGGAGTCGACGAAAAATTGTTTTCGCTGCCACAAGTTCCAGAACGACGAGATCCAATCTAGAGGCCTTTTCCGGCACTCTGCCGGAGAGGAACATGATCATGGAGGGGTTCATCATCCTCATTAGTGCTCATGGATGATGCTTGAGTAGTTTACCACAGACCTACGGGTCCGTAGTTAGTAGCTAGATGGCTTCTTCTCTTTTTTTGATCTTCAATACAATGTTCTATTCGGAAATCTATTTGATATAACTCTTTTTGCGGTGTGTTTGTTGGGATCCGATGAATTGTGAGTTTATGATCAGATTTATCCATACATGATTATTATTGTCTCTTATTTTTTTCTCTGATATTTTGGTTTTGTTTGGCCAACTTGACTAATTTATCTTGCCATGAGAAGAGGTGCTTTGTGACGGAGTCGATCTTGCGGTGTTCAATCTCAGTGACAGAAGGAGACATGATACACATTTATCATTTCTATTAAGGATAACAAGATGGGGTCTATTCCTTCATGAATAGATCTTGTCTACATCATGTCATCATTCTTATTGCATTACTCCATTTTTCCATGAACTTAATTCACTAGATGCATGCTGGATAGCGGTCGATATGTGGAGTAATAGTAGTAGATGTAGGCATGAGTCGGTCTACTAATCTTGGATGTGATGCCTATATACATGATCATCGTCTTCCATATCGTCATAATTATTTGCTTTTATATCAATTACCCAACAGTAATTTCTTTACCCGACATATGCTATTTTCTCGAGAGAAGCCACTAGTGAAATCTACGGCCCTTGGATCTATTTCTCATCATATATGTTCAAATCTCTTCTATCAAAAACCTAGAAATACTTTTTTGTGTTTTATTTGCTTTTATTTTATTTGCATCTACCAATCTATCTATTTACCATCTTTCAATACCTTGGAGGGATTGACAACCCCTCTACACATTGGGTTGCGAGCATTCGTTGTTTGTGTGCAGGTGTTGTCTACATAGTGTCGCTTGGTTCTCCTACTGGGTTGGTAACCTTGGTTTCATAACTGAGGGAAACACTTACCATCGCTATGTTGCTCCGTTGCCGGGGAGGATCAATTCAAGATCTATCAGGTTCATGTGCATAAACTCTCCTCTCTTTGCAATTACATTATTTGTCATCTGCCTCTCGTTTTCATCTCCCCCACTTCTAAAACGTTTTAGAAAGTACAAAAATATTGGCCTTTTAATTTCCTATTTTTTCGTTTGCTTTTTTGTTTGTTTGCTCGTTTGCTTGCATCTTTGTCTTTGTGGCAATGTGTCTTCTATTTTCTTGCATCTTCGCTTGCTAAAAATCTATTGATATGCATCCTCATCCACTTGCTAATCTTTACAAAAGATCCAATTATGATGAACCAATTGCCAGTGAGTTGAGTGCACTTGATTATATGTGAAGTTTTATTTGAAAATCATGAATCTGAAAATTGTGATGAAGTGTTGAAAGAAGAAATTTATAAAGTGATTCATGATAGCTCATTGAATGAAAAGCATGATATTGCAATGATTTCACTATAAATTCTATTAATGTCAATTATTCTAATATGTGCAAACCCCAAGCTTGGGGATGCTAATTTTGCAATGTCCACTACTTATTGCAATGATCATGATTGGGTGATTTTTCTTATGATCTTGAAATTTATTTCATCCTCATGATGAATATGATGTTGATAATAGTGTTTGCAACAATATTGAAAGTGGGTTTCGAAGATCTCCATTTTATTTAACTAGTTAGTTGCACGTGCTTTGCACGTCAATACGTAATCATGCACAAAAATAATGAATAACTCGGCAGGGCATGACTCACACAACATTTTCATTTTTCAATGAATGTTGCAAAAAATGGTCCGCAACTATTATAATAAAACTGATAAATAAATAATTTACAGATTTTTGGTATTTATCAGTTGCGTGAAATTGCACATCAGACCAATCGATTTCATCAAGTGTGTGATGCTGAGACATGTATGCCGGTGAGGCTGAGCCAGGAGTGACTTGAACCTGGGGACGATGCGACAACATCGTTGTCGGTGGAGGGGAGGCATAGTTTGATGGGTTCAGGTGCAATGGGGGTGCTGCGAGCTCGCCGGCGGTCGAATCTGGCAAGGTTTAGAAAGTGGTCTAGGGGGCAGAGGAGGTGGAGTCGAGCAGAGCAGAGGGTGGAGCGGTACGTTGTTTGGTCTACGTTGGGCGATGGTTCCAGAAAGAAGAAGCACAACACCAAAATGGAGAGGATTGTGAAGTTGTGGCCGCTAGATCCGAATCGGACAACGGACAAAACTTACTAAAATATTTTCTTTTTAGGATGTGACATATAGGTTTTCCCTTAATTCAACATCTAAGTTAGTTGTTAAATTTCTTTTTGTTTGTCATTTTATCTAGAGATTTTTTGACATGCCCTTTACCCCAGTTAGCGCACGGTGTCAATAAAACGCCGAAATAAACCATTCAACTCTTTATCCTATACTTGTGTTATACTCTTTCGGTTATCCTTTCAGAAAGATGCGAATGGTACACAAGCTCAACATAACTAAATGCTGACAATAGTTACAGAGAATATTTTAAATATTAAAATAAACACAACTCAATCATCTTGAACCTAAACATGAAAATGATTATAAATTATTTTGGGATGTTCTCAAATATATGGTTCACACTTTACCTAAGACACATGTGTTCCTTAATGAAATCAACATATATTTGTTCAATTATTGATTTTGATAATACAGAAAGTCATCTATTCATATTATGTCTATATGATGTACGTAGTTTGGAAAGTATGAAATATAAATATCTTTTGGTGGGAATAACATATATTGAACTATGTGAACATATTGCTTTAAATATAAATTGATAAGCAATGTAATAGAAGAAAAGTAAACTTAATTTACTTTAGAGAAGTACATAATCCAAAAAATAAGAAATGAAAATTATATTGGCAGATGGACCGGCGGGACATATTTATTGTGGCGAACACGTGAACGCAAGTAGGTGTGTATTTTTTGTTATCCAGCCAAATTGTGGAGAGTTGAAGCATTTTGAGGTTGATATTTTTTTTTCTGGAGGTTTCCACCGAGCTGGCCTTTTCTTGCCTTTGCAGGTTGTGCAGAGGATCAGGCAGAATAGCTGCCAGCTTTTTATAGAAGTAATCCTCTCGAGTTCACTCGAAAAATGCAAGATGGGCCCCACATATCACATGCTCGGTACCAGGCTATGCCATGTGCGCATGCAGGAGCAGGCTGCACCACCGCGAATCCCTGGAATGACAGCCGTAGGATCTTTTTATCCAACGATATATATTGCAGCACTACCGAGCAAACAAATGTGAGCCATTGGATTGAAACTATCCAACGGTCTATATTATAAGTTACTCGTATACTATATAGTAGTATAGATAATGATCCCACCCCTTTGGAGAATGATCAATCCTATGAATTTTTTGATAAAAGTTTTCTTGGAGAGGTCATGACTTTATTTGATGATAATCCCACTATTTTCGAAGAGTGTCAACTTTGCATGGTTATGTGATCGCTATATTGTTGAATTTGAACATGATCCCACATGTAAGTCTTATGAGAGAGGAAATATGGTTGTAGAAATTTTCATGTTACTAAATTACCTCTCTTCATGTTGGGATTGTCAATATTTTATTCTTCTTCCTTGCATATGCTAATTTTTCTTTGCCTTGATAATTTATTCACTTATAAAATGCCTATGCAATGCAATTATGTTAGACTTAAATGTGATTTTCACATGCTTTACACGCTCTCTTTGTGCTTCAATTCTTGTCTTTTATGTGAGCATCATTAAAATTATCAATGCATAGCTAGGACCGTAAAACGATAGCGCTTGTTTGGAGGCAACCCAATACTTATGTCTTGTTTTATTATTATTGTTATTGTTGGTTTTCTTTCTGTTCTTCAATAAATATAAAATTATGCCTCTGATTAGAGTGTGTTTCATGTTTTAATTAGTGTTTGTGCCAATTAAAGCCTTTGGGATGATTTGGATAATAGATGATTTGATCATGTTGGAAAACAGAAACTCCTACGTCGAATAGCAGAATTTTCAATTTCACTAGAGAATGATAAAATTCTGAATTTTTTACACATGATTGATATACAAATTGCCCACGTTGTCCTAAATGTTCAGAATTTTTTGAGCTACAGAAGTATGACTATAATTCGGATCTCTACAGATTGTTCTATTTTTTGACGGATTCTGTTTTCGTTGCATTGTGTGCTTATTTTTGATGAATCTATTGATTGTATCAGGGATTATAAGCCATGGTAAATTTAGAATACAGTAGGTAAAATGCAATAATAAAATATGAATGGTTTTGCAATAGTAAATGAAGTGGTGATTTGTTTTATTATTCTAACGGATCTCACGAAGTTTTATTAAGTTTTATGTGAGTGAAGTTTAAAGTTTTGGGTGAGATCACGATGGATGAATGAATAAAGAGTGAATAGAGCCTAAGCTTGGGGATGCTCATGGAACCCCAAGGTAATATTCAAGGAGAACCAAGCAACTAAGCTTGGGGATGCCCCGGAAGCAATCCCCTCTTTCCCCAAATGCGGCGCGGGCGAAGGCGGGCAAGGTGTCCGGAAAGAAGAACAAGGCGGCGGACGGCTCCTCTAGGCGGCCGAAGATGAAGCTTGCAGGGCGTGCGATGGATGCGGCGGCGACCGAAGCGCCGGCGAGCTCATTTGTTGCACCGGCGGCCGATGCGCACAAGGTGTTCGATGAAATGCCCACAAGGTAAAATTTCTCCCACTTTTTTTTTGTTTTGTTTTTTGAATGCATACATATGGATAGCTTATTTGCTTTGTTGTATATACTTTGTAGTTTCGTCAATGATGAGATATATATGTCAACTATGGGTGTTGGCTCCAACAATTCTCATTGGTCTCAAACCAATGAGATGCATTTCGATGATCATGAGTTTGAGGTGGACGAGGATGGTGAGGGTATCATCGATGCATCGAAAGGAAGAGGGGCCAACTACACCATGGAGGAAGACATCTTGCTATGCAATACATGGTTGCAAGTGTCGAGGGATCTCACTGTTGGATGGGATCAAAGTAGAGATGTATATTGGAACCGGACGAAGGAGCACTTTGATCTACACAACAAAAGTGGAATTAACCCCTCGGGAAGATCTCTTCGCTCCCGGTGGTCGACAATCAACCAAGATTGTCAAAGGTGGGCGGCCGCACTTAAGGTGATGAACACGTTGAACCCAAGTGGCACTAGTGATAGAGATAGGGTAAGTGTCGTTTCTTTCATAATTCTTCCATGTTCATCATGCTTCTTCTTGGTGTTTCAAGTGCTAACTTGTTCTTTTGTTTGTAGCTCACTATTGCACAAAACTTATTTGAATGAGAGGAGAAGAAGACCAAGAAAGGGAAAATCAAGAAAGGGAGACCATTTACCTTGCCTCATTGCTATGATGCGTTGAAGGATGATGAGAAATGGAAGCCCCGTGATGGTGTTGATGACGAGGAGAGAAACAAACGCAAGCAAACTATTGCTTTGGATGATTATGAGGAGGAGGCATCAAGTGACGATGACAAGAGAAGCCCTACACCAAACTCGGTTGCATACTCAAAGCCAAAAAGACCAAATGGATGCAAGAAAGATGGAAAAGAAAAGGAGAAGAGGTAAGGAGATGATGAGCTAAAGAATGCTATGAAAGATATTGTGAAGGCAAAAAGGAAGCGAACGAGGTGAGGAAGATGGCGAGGAACCAAGATGCGGTGGCCGAGGAGAGGAAGGTGGCATTGGAGGAGAAGAAATTGGCCATGGAGGAGCGAACTAGATTTTCGGAATAGGAGAAGTACTTGTTCTTCATGGACGCATCTACCCTCGATGAGAAGCAAAAGGAGTACGTCAATCTTGCTTGTGAGGAAGTCTTGGTCCAAAAAAGAGCCATGGTTGGCATGAGCAGCATGGGTGGCATGGGCGACATGTGTGGAATGGGCGGCATGGGAGGCATGGGTGGCTTCGGCGCTACCATGGGGGCCATGGGCGGCATCGGTGGCTTTGGAGCTACCATGGGAGGCATGGGAGCACTGGCGGAGCTAGCTTTTGATGGTTGCTTTGTTAAGTTGACAATAGGGCAACAAATATTGGCTGCAACTGGAAGAGATGGTAATAACAACATCTTTCCCACTGTATTTGCTATTGTTGACAAGGAAGACACTGCCAGCTGGTCCTGGTTTCTAACCCAGCTCAAGTATGCTCTTGGTGGCGAGTCAGGGAAGTATGGCAAGTACACTATCATATATGATAGACAAAAGGTACCTCATACATCATCATTCTTATTTTTACTAAAGTTTTACCATTCTTAGTACCGTCAAATAGTGTGTTGTTATACTATATTTTGAACACTAGTTATTTAATGTAACATCCCAAATTCTTAATTTGGAATGTTATGCATAGGTCATTCATGCATATCATATTCTATTTCTTTTCCATTTTGCAATCCTCGAAATCCTAAGCAACTCAAGGACCCTCGGAGAGAGTTGGGGATTCTTCGGTCTCATATTTGGATTTTCGTACCAAATAATGAAACAAGGATTTTGATTTTATTTATTCTTTCTCCAAAAAATATTTCGTACAAAAAAATAAATGAGAGGAGATAATATGACTTCTCCAAAATAATTGAAATATTGGAGGAAAAATGTTAAAATCATTTATTTGATCTTAGCTGATTTTATTCGGATTTTATTTGCATTAGAAAAATTTGCACGTTTTCCAAAAATGCATTTAGGGCCAAGAAAATGTTCACCTCGTCCTAAATATTTCATTTAGACGGTGAAAATTTATTTTGGTATTTTTAGATTTTTATTTATTTATTTAGGATTTTACTAAGTTCCGGCGGAATTTATTTATAAAAAAAAACTTGCGCCCGCGCCCGACCAGGCCCAAGGCCCAGCCAGGCCGGCCCGCACCTCGCCGTCGACTTCCCCGCGCGCACCGCCGTGCGCCGCACGGACGCCAAGGGGAGCCCGAGCCAGACTCCTTCCCGGTCGCCCCCTTCCCCAAGCCGGAGCAGCCCCCCCTCCTTAAATACCGCCGCCCCGCCGCCTTCACCACCACCCGCCACCACCGCCGCCGCC
>NC_041389.1:562622086-562634065 GCF_002162155.2 Triticum dicoccoides
ACCCCGCCCCTCGCCGAGCCCCGCCGCCCCTCGCCGAGCCCCACCGGAGACGCCCGCCCTGCCGGACGACCTCGCCGGAGGTAGCCGCCCCGCCGCCGGTTTTTTTTGTTGAGAAAAACCCCTTCGGTTTTTTTGAGAAAAACCCTAGTTCGTTTTTTATATATTTCGGTTTTATTCTTCGGTTTATTTACTTAGCGAGCGTTCGCTCGTTCGTTCGTTTTAACGAACGCGTTCGTCGTTTAGTCTCTGCTAACGAACGTTCGTTCGTTTAGCCGTTCGTCGTTTTTCTTTTCATCGGAGTTATTCCGCGATTATTTTGATCGCGATTTCTGATCCGATGTTCGAACATGTTTATCTCTTCGCTCGTTAGTCGGAATCAGGTGATTCAAAAGCCTGGAGTTTCGTCTCGAAAACCTCTTTCTGCTTAATCAACTTAAACTAAGTTTTGGTACTTTAAAATTTGTCCCTAGTTCAGATTAGTAAATGGATCTTATTTCTTTCGCCGTTTGAGTTTCGTTGCTCCGTTTGATTTAATTCTTTTTGTGAACCGAAGTTCTTAAGTTGAACTCTCCGGTCAAACTCTTTTATTTGGGGTTTTACAGGTGCATCTTTGCTTGTTGCTTATGTGTGTTATTGTTTGTTTGCGATAGAATTCCCAGAGTGCGAAGCGTGTTACTACGAGTCTCTAGGATTCACGGATCGTCAGCAAGGCAAGTAACACATTGATCATACTCTTTTCATACCCAGTTTTTATGCATTAGTTCAACCCACAAACATTGCATGGTTAGGAGTTGATAACATGTGGGTTGGGAAGTAGTTGATGAGGTAGAACCTATTGCCCTGTTTATTATCAAACCCTTGGGAGTTACTTCTACGTTATGCTTATATTGCTATGCTATGCTCGTAGACGTGGTTTGGTTTGAGTGTTTTCCATGACAGATGTGAGATTGTTAATTAATGGTTTAATCTAAGGTGGCAAATTTAATACACATCTGGGTGGATTGAGGCACCTGAGGATACCAGCAATTGCCTGTTTTTTTTTGGAAATCCCGGGGTTACCGTGTTATTTTCCTATGGACCGCCACCCAGGCTCAAAGGGAACTGAGATGATTCATGCTAGAAACTTCCGTGTGCAGCCACAAGCTATTATGGGCTCTAGCATAGTTGAGTAAGTTACGTGAAGCTCTTGAACAGGTAGATCAGCAGGTAGTGGGTTTTGTAGGTTTGGTATGGTCTACCCGGAGTAGAGAGTTAATGTTTCTGAAAGACTGTGTCTCGGTCATCCGTTTCTCAAACACCATGCAGTGCGAGAAATCAACGGAGGCGATCGAGTCTTGTGGGGAAAAGTGCGTAAACCTCTGCAGAGTGTACAATCTAATCATGGTTAGCCGTGTCCCCGGTTATGGACAATTCTGAGTATCTAGTACTTGAAGCTTCTTATGTATCTCATCACTCTTAATTAATATTATTGGGTTGTTAATCACTTTAATTGGGATTGAGTTGGTGTTACCTTCTCAATGTTGTTCAACTACCATGATAGTTAAATCAAATTTATTCCTTTGCAGTAGGGAAAAATTGGCTTTATGCAAAACTATAACCATAGAGCTTTCCACCAGCCAAATATGGATGTAGTGTTAGCATTGTTCTATTTTCATTCTACTGTGTTATATTGCCAGCATATTCCATGTGCTGACCCGTTCTCGGGCTGCAACGTATTATGTTGCAGACTTTTCAGACGAGGAGTAAGGTTCGTTAGGTCGTTGCCGTGCAGCTCAGCTATGCCGTTGGAGTTGATGGACTCACTTTATCTTCCAAGCCTTCCGCTGTTTTCGCATTAGATGGCCTTAAGCCATATTATTGTAATAAGTTCTCTTTTGAAGACATTTGATGTAATAAGTGTGTGATTGCTACTCTGTTATAAATCCTTCGAGTACTGTGCGTGTCAGCATTACTGATCCAGGGATGACACTGATGCACAGAGACTTGACCGTCTGAGGTCGGGTCGCTACAAGATGGTATCAGAGCACACGCTGAGTGTAGGACACGACCACTAAGACAAACCATTGGTCACTCTTCTCTACTCATTTCTGATTTCTCTTCTCTTTTTCCACTCTTTAGGATGCCGGAGATGAAGAACAAGTTTGCGCAACCAGACGAGGATACACCTTTTGGACGCCACTTGAAGGAAGTCACTAGATACTTGAGCATTGGGATACCCAGTTTCACCGGGACGTACAATGCCACCCTACCGGAAGAGGAGCACTGGATGATTCAAGTACAAGTACCAGGAAGGACGTTTTCGCCAACTTCTAAACCCATAGAATTTTCTTTCGATGCACCAACCTGGAGCCTAGGCAAGAGCATGGCAGCTCATATTACCATGGGACGCATTGGAGAAGTCTACAATAAGGAACTCAAGGACACCATTTATAAAATATGTGGGCGCCGGGACGAGCAATGGGAGATGACCAGCAGCAAGAAGGATAGATCCATTGCAGCTTTTATCCAGGAGAAAAACCAGCACATTCGACGACAGGAGAACCAGATGTGCGCAGACATGATGGAGTTGAAGATGGCAAAGACTAGGATCATCGAGCTGGAGGAAGAACTCAAGTTCAACCGCGACAGATATGAGGAGGAAATCAAGATATTACTGGAGAAGAACGACGACTTGGTTAAGAAGATCAGAGTATTCATGGGAGGACCAGCACCAGAAGACGAAGATGACGACCCCACTTGTCCGGACAACTACATCATCATCGACGACACTGATTCTGATCCTAGTGATGATGATTATGAAGATGAAGGTGGAGCCGACATTATGGAATCTTCCACCGATCAAAATTTTTAGATGACTACCATATACTAGTAGTATTTTTCCCCATGTAATAGATCACTTTTACACTAGTTCTAGATCGTTGTAAGCCCTTGCTTGATTGATTGAGTGTTATGATTGATTGTCTCATGTGCATATGGGTAGTGCTTTCTCACTAGACCTTTCTTCTATTCTAATCTCTTCCCTCTAAACCCCTCAGATGCCTCCGACACGTGACACCGGTTTTGTTTTCCCGCCGGAGCTCACCCAGTTGATCCAGCAGCAGAATACCTTGATGCAATTGCTAGTTCAGAACCAGGGCAACAACAATAGCAACAACAACCCTCCACCAGCAGACAACCTAGCCCGCTTCCTAAGGTTACACCGCCGGTGTTTTCCAGTAGCACCGAGCCAATAGTAGCTGACACTACTAGAAAAAGGGCTATTAGTGGCGCACCTATTTTTGCCATTAATGGCGCACTATAGGTGCGCCACTATTAACACGCTATTAGTAATTGTTAGTACTGGCGCACCTTTTATGCGCCATTGGTAATCCAAATACCAATGACGCACCACATGGTGCGCCACTACTAACCCTTAGGTGCTCCACTAGTATTCTCTCCAGGTGCGCCACTAATAGCCTTATAGGTGCGCCACTAGTAATAAAGGAAGGTGCGCCACTAATAAGGGCTTAAATGCGCCACTAGTAATGTATTTGGAAAACAAAAAAAATCCAAATTTGCAGAAAACAACCTATAAGGAAAAATAATTTAAAAACAAAAAATGAAATAGAATCATAATTTTTATTATAGTAAGAATATTAGAATGTCTTTACAAGTATCCGATAAAAGGAAAATTGCAAGGAAATAAAAGAAAATCCTAAAACTAATCTTCTAGTAATATTTTCTTCTTTTTCTTCACTTTATCCCTCCAAAATGTAACAAAATAAACAGAAAGACAAACAAACTATTTATAACATGTCAATACTGTCATTTTTTATGCAGAACTAGATATGAGCATATATTTCCAGAATTACATGGTGTGAATATTGTATGAGTACGATTATAATGGAAATGAATTTTGATAGGAGCCCACTTTCGACGAGTATTTATGTGACAAAGCTAAATAATCAGGGCATTTACCTTTTGATAATATTATTATACTATACTACCAGTATACTACTCTAGTTGGAATTTTTAGATGAGCAGATTTGAGATAGACATCTGTTCAAGTGGCTATAGGTAGGCTTGAAGAATTCTCATCGGTTCAAGTGGCTACAGGTAGTTGCACAGCTGGAATATATACTACTAGTACTATTTGAAAAGAAAACAAGAGCAAATCTGAACGTACTAGTCAGATCCGATCACATTGAGATAGAAAGAAAATTCATCAGGAAACAGATGGCCGGCGACTTACTTTCAGACGTTGAGGATCTCATTGTGCCCAACGAAGACGCTGCGGAGCGCGTCGCGGATGGACTGCTCAAAGCGATAGCTACCGCAGATGAACTTGTTGTCCTGCAGGTAGTCCAGCAGCCAGGAATTAAAGATAGGAGGGCTAGAACTGAAAGAACTAACATCTTAGAAAGCAACAAGAGATAATTCATATATGCAAAATACATATGAAGTGGTCTTCACCAAATTTGTTGAAACATGCACGAAATGTTTTAGCAGTACCAATGATACATGTCAAATTAATTCTTACCGTCATGACAATGTAAAAGTAGTACTTGCATGCCAATGGTGTCAGATTCTATGAGGTTCAGGACATGTGTAATTGTGCCAAGTTCACTTGTAATGCCGTTATTCATGATCTGAACTTTATCCTCCACAAAATATAATAACAGTTGATCCATGTGAATGATACTTAATTTTGAAGCTACTGTTAATTTATAAACTGAATATAAAGTGAGTTTATAAATTCAGAAACAGAAAATTCAGTTAGGCTACTGTTAACTGAATTTTGGAGTGTATACTTAACAAAGGCTTCATTTGAATGTACAGTCAAATTAAAAAAAAATGTGTTCATGGGGCAGCAGCACTAAGATTCGACCGTTTTCTGTCGGCCAACATATATATGGATAAATCAGAGATTAGACATGCATATAAAAGAAGGAAAATCAAGAAATATTAATCAATTGGGGTAGTCATGGTGTACTCAGTTTTATTACGGTGGCCAACTTTCACTATGTGTATATGTTTGAACAAAAAAAACTGTGGAAATAATGATAACGAATGGAACCGGAATAGGTTATCAATAATTAGAGATGTGGTGGGCAATCAGGAACAATACTTAACAGCATGATCCTGGAGTACTTTACATTTATTCTATGCCCTTACAGTGAAGTTACTGCATCATATTTCAACTCCAACAGTTCAGTATTGCAAATATGAACAAGACTGGAAAAAAAAGAGCTATGAAAATTTCTAACAACAGAATCACTTCGAAAGTTTAATATCACCAACTATCAAAATCTATGGTTAAACTGCAGGGTGCCGGTTGAAACACACTGCAAGTGTTTGGAAATGGTATCATACTGGACACTAATCAACCTTGAGTTCGGCATTCCTTTTCAAAACAGTAGCTTATACCAATATCTTGTGCTGGTAAGTGGCAACTACTCCCTCCGTCCCACAATATAAGAGCGTTTTCCAAACTAACATAGCTTGAAAAACGCTCTTATATTATGAGACTGGTGGAGTAGATGACATGTAAAGGATCCTAGTTCATAGCCTTTATTTATAAGAAGAACATAAGCTGCATGGATCTGCACAAGATGTTATGAAGGAAAATGCACCATATTTAGATACCATGTCATTAGCAGGCGGCTGCCCTTGGTTCCTCATCTTCCAGCGCAAGTGAACTCTCTCATTCTAAACTCTTGTCATGCAATTTTCCCTAAGCTGTGGATCAAGACAACAGGGGATAAGGAGAAATTATGAGTAATACGAGATGAAGGCACATAAAAGTTATAAGATTGCATGCAACACTGACAGGCAATGCGAGATGGCACCCTAGATGCAGTTCAGTCCAAAACCTACTCTAAAGATTCATGGTTCCTAACAAAATAGCAGAAAAATGCTTGACTTCACGACACAGCTGACACCCTATTGGCAGTTCTAGGCAATCAACCGAACACCTTGCACGCATGGCAGCAGCACCCATTGTCCAGCAATCCAACAGTAGCATCACGCTTCAGACTCTGGCCTGCTGCGCGTGGCATGACAACATAGAACTAGCCGCGCCGCCGGCGAGATGGACTGGGAATGGAACAAAGTCAACGAACCTCCTCTCTCCAGTCCGGGCGGCGGGATTTGCTGGGAACCCTCCGGGGCGAGCCGAATCCATCGTGGCGGCTGACCGCGCCGATCGCCGGGAGATGAGGCTCCCGCCGGGTCCGGCCCCTTCGCCTCTGCTCTCTCTTGGTCTCGCCGGCGTGGAGAGCGAAGGCTTGGGGACGCGCGCTTCTCGCCGCGGCGCCGGCTCCGGGAACGCCTGGGGGAGATCTGCCTCGCACGACAGAGGAACAGAAAATCGCGAGAGGACGGCGAGGACGGTGGATGGTGGGATTGATGGTACGGCCGCGCTGCGCTGCACTGCAGTCCGGCACAAGGCTTCGAGGCAGCGAGGGGAGCTCCTCCTCCTGTAGCTCGGTGGCCTCCACACCCCGGAGCAATGCCCTCGCTGGAGCACGTGGTCACCAGCTCTCCTCTGGATCCGATGAGGAGGGTTGGGGAAGGAGCTCACCACGGCTCCATGCCCTGGATCTAGCATGAGGGAGGGGGAAGGGGGCTCACCGTTGTCGGGAGGGAGAGGAAGAGGCGGGCGGCCGGGGCTTCCCGATCTAGATCGAAGTCGAGGGAGGTGGGTGGGTGTGTCAGGAGGAAGGGGAGGGGAGAGAACGTGACTAGAGGGAGGGGATAAGCGGTGATAGCAATGGCGCACTGGTAGGGTGCGCCATACGTATAGATAGCAATGGTGCATATCTTACTGGTGCGCCATTACTAGTTAAAACTAGTAATGGCGCACTTTCCTCTCATGTGCCACTGCTAAATCTGAGGAGGGGTGTGGGACCAGGACAAAACTAGTAATGGCGCACCACACATCAGGTGCGCCATTAGTAATATGGCCACTAATGGCGCATCCATATCTGGTGCGCCACTGCTATATAGCAGTGGCGCACCACATACATGGTGCGCCATTAATGTCCATATTATCTATAGCTGTTTTTGTAGTAGTGATTATTGGCTACGCCATATCGAAAGGGAGTTGACCACCGCTGGATGCACATATGCGGAGAAGGTGCATTTTGCCGCACACCAATTGGATGGACCAGCAACAGCATGGTGGGAGAATTTCACAGCCACTTATCTTATCGACACGGTCACATGGGCACAGTTTTAGCAGGCTTTTCATACTGCCCATGTTTCCACTGGAGCTATCCAGATGAAGAAACGAGAGTTCCGCAATTTATGTCAGGGGAAAGGTACTGTAGGTCAGTACGTGGATGATTTTAGCAAACTATCGCGCTATGCTCCTGATGATGTGGCCATAGATGCCGCGAAGCAGGAGAAGTTTATGGAAGGGTTGAATGATGATATGAGTATGCAGTTGATGGTGGCAACTTTCAACAACTACCAGGAGTTGGTAGATAAGGCCCTTATGATCGAAGGGAAGCAGCAGCAGATTGAGATCCGTAAGAGGAAGTATGGTCAGGGGAAGTATAACTCAGGAGCTCAGCATAAGCCTCGCTTAACCCCGAATACGGGAGGGCTTGCTCATAATCATGGAGGTCAACCACACTGGAGGAGGATCGCATAATCACAACAGTGGTAAGAATGGGAATGGGAACGGAGCTAACAACAATTAGAATCGCCCCAATCCAGCCACACCCTCCAAGAGAGACCTGAGTCAGGTTACTTGCTATAAGTGCGGAAAGACTGGGCATTATGCGAATGATTGCCCTGATGGAAGGAATGGAAATGGAAACGGGAGTGCCTGAAAGAAGCCTAACCCGTTCAACAAAGGACAAGTGAACCACGTTAACATGGAGGAAGTTGAAGAGCAGCCGGACGCGGTAATAGGTAAGTTTTTGGTTCAGTCACTTACCGCAATTGTTCTTTTCGATACTGGTGCATCGCATTCATACATATCAAGGGGATTTGTGGAAAAGTTTAAATTACCAACCCAAACTCTAAGGACCCCTCTTTTAGTAAGCTCGCCTGGAGCTGAATATATGGCTAGTCGGTGGTGCAACCAGATACCTTTAACCATTGGAAACATGTTTTTCCGTCCGACCTAATCATCTTGGAGTCACAAGGATTGGACGTGATATTAGGTATGGACTGGATGTCAAAGTATGAAGGAAGTATTGACTGTGCTAGCAAGTCAATTTATCTTACCACCCCGGAGAGAAAAAGGATTAAGTATGTATCTAGGCATGTTCCTAGGAGGAGCCAAGTAAACGCCCTCACGGGAGTTGTACAGGAGGAAGTACCTATAGTAAAGGATTTTCCGGATGTTTTCCCCGAGGAGTTACCAGGAATGCCACCGGATCGAGACATCGAGTTTTTGATAGAGCTATTGCCAGGTACAGGGCCAATATCCAAGAGACCCTATCGGATGCCAGCAAATGGCCTGGAGGAAATTAAGAAGCAGATCAAAGAGTTGTTGGAGAAGGGTTACATTCGTAGAAGTTCATCACCTTGGGGAGCCCCAGTACTTTTGGTGGAGAAGAAGGATAAATCCCTGAGGATGGTTGTTGATTACCGAGCTCTGAATGAAGTAACGATAAAGAACAAATATCCACTACCAATGATCAATGACCTGTTCGATCAGCTGCAAGGAGCGAAGGTGTTTTCGAAGATTGATCTGCGATCAGGATACCATCAGTTAAAGATCCGAGAGAAGGATATACCCAAGACAGCATTCACTACGCGGTATGGATTATACGAGTATACAGTCATGTCGTTTGGACTGACAAACGCCCCTGCTTATTTTATGAGTCTGATGAACAAAGTGTTCATGGAGTATTTGGACAAGTTTGTAGTAGTGTTTATCGATGATATCATGGTATACTCGAGAAATGAAGAGGAACACAAGAAGCATTTGTGGTTAGTTCTCGAGAAACTCAGAGAACACCAGTTATACGCCAAATTCAGTAAGTGTGAATTTTGGTTGAAGGAGGTTGGATTTCTTGGGCATGTTATATTAGGAGAAGGTATAGCAGTGGACCCCAGCAAGGTTCAGTCAGTCACTGAATGGTTGGCACCCACTTCAGTTGGCGAGATCCGCAGTTTCCTTGGACTTGCGGGATATTATCGAAGATTCATTGAAAAATTTTCCAAGCTGGCAAAACCAATGACTGAACTATTGAAGAAGGACAATAAGTTTATATGGACAGAGGATTGCGAGGCAAGTTTCCAGGAGTTGAAGAAACGCTTGACTACAGCCCCAGTGTTAACATTGCCAGATATTCATAAGGAGTTTCAAGTGTATTGCGACGCCTCTCATTTGGGACTGGGATGTGTGCTTATGCAGGATGGTAAGGTTGTTTCGTATGCCTCACGACAACTGAAGCCTCATGAGTTGAACTATGCCATGCATGATTTGGAATTAGCAGCCATAGTGCATGCATTGAAGATATGGAGACATTATCTTATTGGAAATCGTTGTGATGTGTACACGGATCATAAAAGTTTGAAGTACATTTTCACGCAAAAGGAGCTGAACCTTAGACAAAGGAGATGGTTGGAACTTATAAAGGATTATGACATGAAGCTACACTATCACTCGGGAAAGGCCAATGTTGTAGCCGACGCCTTGAGCCGGAAGAGTTATGCCAATATGCTCGAGAGCAAGGGTTTTCCAAAGGAGTTAGCTGAGGATATCATGGAACTTCGACTGGAAATAGTTCCAAGAGGTTTTGTGGAAACCTTGGAGGTTCAGTCGACCTTGTTGAACAAATTTCGAGAAGCTCAGAAGGAAGACCCAGAGATTGCTGAAATAAAGGAGAAGATGAGCGAAGGAAAGGCCAAAGGTTTTCGCGAAGATGAACACGATACCTTGTGGTTTGAGGACTGGGTTTATGTACCCAATAACACTGAGATCAGGAAGTTAATACTTTAGGAGGCCCATGACTCACCATACTCGATACACCCCGAAAACACCAAGATGTACTTGGATTTGAAGGAACATTTCTGGTGGACTGGTATGAAGAAGGACATTGCCGAGTATGTAGCCGTGTGTGATGTATGTCAGAGAGTGAAGGCAGAGTATCAGAAATCCGCCGCACTGTTACAGCCAATGCCGATACCCGAATGGAAGTGGGATAAACTTGGTATGGACTTTATCACCGGACTACCCAGGACCAAAGCAGGTTATGACTCAATATGGGTAGTAGTGGATCGTTTGACTAAAGTGGCCCACTTTATTCCGGTGAAAACTACCTATACAAGTGCCAAGTCGACCAAGATATATATGACCCGAATTGTATGTTTGCATGGAGTTCCGAGGAGCATCGTATCAGATAGAGGTACTTAGTTCACTTCAAAGTTTTGGCATCAGTTACACCAGACCTTGGGTACAAGATTGGAGTTCAGTACAGCCTTCCACCCACAGACTGATGGTCAGACTGAGAGAGTTAACCAGATACTGGAAGATATGTTAAGAGCGTGCGCGCTAGATTATGGATCTAGTTGGGATGACAACTTACCTTACGCAGAATTTTCATACAACAACAGCTACCAAGCTAGTTTGAAGATGGCACCGTTCGAAGCTTTGTATGGACGCAGATGCAGGACCCCGTTAATGTGGGATGAGGTAGGAGACCGGCAGTTGTTCGGACTAGACTTGATCAAGGAGTCTGAGGAGAAAGTTAAATTGATTCGCGACAGACTGAAGGTAGCTCAGTCAAGGCAGAAAAGCTACGTAGACTCGAAACGCAAGGATGTAACTTATGAAATTGGAGACAGAGCATATCTGCGAGTATCACCCTTGCGAGGTGTGAAACATTTTGGAGTTAAGGTAAATTAGCCCCGAGATTTGTAGGACCGTATCGCGTTTTGGAACGGATGGGAGAAGTTGCCTACAAGTTGGAATTACCCGAAGGACTATCCGGAGTTCACGACGTGTTCCACGTCTCACAGCTGAAGAAATGCCATGCAGAGATGGCTGATATACCATTAAGAGATACCGTACCATTGGAGACAATTCAGCTACACAATGATTTGACCTATGAGTAGAAGCCAGTGAAGATTCTTGAGTTTGCCAGCCGAGTAACTCACAGTAAGGTCATCAAGTTCTGCAAAGTTCAGTGGAGCCACCATACGGAGGATGAAGCCACTTGGGAAAGAGAGGATGATCTTCGCAAGGACCACCCGCACCTATTTTCTGACCAACCCGAATCTCGAGGGCGAGATTCATCTTAAGGGGGGTAGGTTTGTAACATCCCAAATTCTTAATTTGGAATGTTATACATAAGTCATTCATGCATATCATATTCTATTTCTTTTCCGTTTTGCAATCCTCGAAATCCTGAGCAACTCAAGGACCCTCGGGGAGAGTTGGGGATTCTTCGGTCTCATATTTGGATTTTCGTACCAAATAATGAAACGAGGATTTTTGATTTCAATTATTCTTTCTCCGAAAAATATTTCGTACAAAAAAATAAATGAGAGGAGATAATATGACTTCTCCAAAATAATTGAAATATTGGAGGAAAAATGTTAAAATCATTTATTTGATCTTAGCTGATTTTATTCGGATTTTATTTGCATTAGAAAAATTTGCACGTTTTCCAAAATTGCATTTAGGTCCAAGAAAATGTTCACCTCGTCCTAAATATTTCATTTAGACGGTGAAAATTTATTTTGGTATTTTTAGATTTTTATTTATTTTTTTAGGATTTTTCTAAGTTCCGGCGGAATTTATTTTTTTTAAAAAAAACTTGCGCCCGCGCCCGACCAGGCCCAAGGCCCAGCCAGGCCGGCCTGCACCTCGCCGCCGCCTTCCCCGCGCGCGCCGCCGTGCACCGCACGGATGCCGAGGGGAGCCCGAGCCGGACTCCTCCCCGGTCGCCCCCTTCCCCAAGCCGGAGCAGCCCCCCTCCTTAAATACCGCCACCCCGCCGCCCTCACCACCACCCACCACCACCACCGCCGCCG
>NC_041389.1:562634272-562638225 GCF_002162155.2 Triticum dicoccoides
GAGCCGCCGCCGCCGCCGCCCTCCGCGCCACCCCGCCCCTCGTCGAGCCCCGCCGCCCCTCGCCGAGCCCCGCCGGAGCCGGCCGCCCTGCCGGAAGACCTTGCCGGAGGTAGCCGCCCCGCCGCCGGGGTTTTTTTTGTTGAGAAAAAACCCTTCAGTTTTTTTGAGAAAAACCCTAGTTTTCTTTTTATATAGATAGGTTTTATTCTTCGGTTTATTTACTTAGCGAGCGTTCGCTCGTTCGTTTGTTTAACGAACGTGTTCGTCGTTTAGTCCCTGCTAACGAACGTTCGTTCGTTTAGCCGTTCATCGTTTTTCTTTTCATCGGAGTTATTCCGCGATTATTTTGATCGCGATTTCTGATCCGATGTTCGAACCTGTTTATCTCTTCGCTCGTTAGTCGGAATCAGGTGATTCAAAAGCCTGGAGTTTCATCTTGAAACCCTCTTTCTGCTTAATCAACTTAAACTAAGTTTTGGTACTGTAAAATTTGCCCCTAGTTCAGATTAGTAAACGGATCTTATTTCTTTCGCCGTTTGAGTTTCGTTGCTCCGTTTGATTTGATTCTTTTTGTGAACCGGAGTTCTTACGTTGAACTCTCCGGTCAAACTCTTTTATTTGGGGTTTTACTGGTGCATCTTTGCTTGTTGCTTATGTGTGTTATTGTTTGTTTGCGATAGAATTCCCGGAGTGCGAAGCGTGTTACTACGAGTCTCTAGGATTCACGGATCGTCAGCAAGGCAAGTAACACATTGATCATACTCTTTTCATACCCAGTTTTTTATGCATTAGTTCAACCCTCAAACATTGGATGGTTAGGAGTTGATAACATGTGGGTTGGGAAGTAGTTGATGAGGTAGAACCTATTGCCTTGTTTATTATCAAACCCTTGGGAGTTACTTCTACGTTATGCTTATATTGCTATGCTATGCTCGTAGACGTGGTTTGGGTTTGAGTGTTTTCCATGACAGATGTGAGATTTTTAATTAATGGTTTAATCTAAGGTGGCAACTTTAATACACATCTGGGTGGATTGAGGCACCTGGGGATACCAGTGATTGCCTTTTTTTTGGAAATCCCGGGGTTACCGTGTGATTTTCCTATGGACCGCCACCCAGGCTCAAAGGGAACTGAGATGATTCTTGCTAGAAACTTCCGTGTGTAGCCACAAGCTATTATGGGCTCTAGCATAGTTGAGTAAGTTACGTGAAGCTCTTGAACAGGTAGATAAGCAAGTAGTGGGTTTTGTAGGTTTGGTATGGTCTACCCGGAGTAGAGAGTTAATGTTTCTGAAAGACTGTGTCTCGGTCATCCGTTTCTTAAACACCATGCAGTGCGAGAAATCAATGGAGGCGATCGAGTCTTGTGGGGAAAAGTGCGCAAACCTCTGCAGAGTGTACAATCTAATCATGGTTAGCCGTGTCCCCGGTTATGGACAATTCTGAGTATCTAGTACTTGAAGCTTCTTATGTATCTCATCACTCTTAATTAATATTGTTGGGTTGTTAATCACTTTAATTGGGATTGAGTTGGGGTTACCTTCTCAATGTTGTTCAACTACCATGATAGTTAAATCAAATTTACTCCTTTGCGGTAGGGAAAAATTGGCTTTATGCAAAACTATAACCATAGAGCTTTCCACCAGCCAAATATGCATGTAGTGTTAGCATTGTTCTATTTTCATTCTACTATGTTATATTTCCAGCAAATTCCATGTGCTGACCCGTTCTCGGGCTGCAATGTATTATGTTGCAGACTTTTCAGACAAGGAGTAAGGTTCGTTAGGTCGTTGTCGTGCAGCTCAGCTATGCCGTTGGAGTTGATGGACTCACTTTATCTTCCAAGCCTTCCGCTGTTTTCGCATTAGATGGCCTTAAGCCATATTATTGTGATAAGTTCTCTTTTGGAGACATTTGATGTAATAAGTGTGTGATCGCTACTCTGTTATAAATCCTTCGAGTACTATGCGTGTCAGCATTACTGATCCAGGGATGACACTGATGCACAGAGACTTGACCGTCTGAGGTCGGGTCGCTACATTTAAACTGGGCCTTCTTAAAGCCATAAACAATGTCTTCCCACATTGCCCTCAAAGATACTGCCTTAGACATATTTATCAGAACTTTCAAACAGCTGGCTTTAGAGGTGAAGAGTTAAAGAAGTATATGGATCAGGCTAGTTATTCATATATTGAGCATGGTTTTGATCAAGCAATGGAAGGCATGAAAAGAGAGTGTGAGGCAGCTTGGAAATGGCATAGAAAGATACCCAAGCATACATGCGCTAGACATGCCATGGACAAGAATTGTAAAACTGATTTGGTTGTTAACAATATTAGTGAAGTGTTCAACAAAATGATACTTAATGTGAGAGGGAAACCAATGAAAACCATGGTTGATGGCATCAGAACTAAATTGCTAGTTAAGTTCAATGCCAATAGGACCAAGACTGAGACAGCCAAGTGGCAGATATGCCCAACATATGCTGAGAAGCTAGAAGAAGCAAAATAGCATGCTAGATATTGTCAGTCCATCAAAGCAGGACCTGATCTATACCAGGTTAGCAGTGGAGAAAGCACATATGCAGTAAATCTGCAAGTGCACACATGTGGGTGTAGAAAATGGGACATGACTGGTGTTCCTTGCAAGCATGCTGTTTCTGCAATTAACAAGGCAAAACTTCATCCAGAAGATTTTGTTAGTGATTTCTTCAAGAAACCAATGTACAAAGCAGCCTACAATCCAATTGTGTATCATGTGCCTAGGCCTGATCTATGGCCAAATACTGGGACCCCTGACATAAAGCCACCAGTTTTCAGAGACAAACCAGGAAAGAAGCAGACTAAGAGGAGAAAGACTCGGTTTGAGAAGCCAGCTCCCAAAGATACTTCAAGGATGGCAACAATAACCTGCAACAATTGCAACTTGATAGGGCATAGGTACACTAGCTGCCACAAAAATCTGAGTATATATGTGTATATATCAGGGGTCCCAGCCCTAGCAATGAGAAGGAAACAACACCAGGTTAAATCTTGTGTATATATGTTGTCACTGTAGATTAAATCTTGTGTATATTCAATACTATGTTCGAATCTGTCTATAAGTTGTCACTGCAGGAAAACAGGAGAGTTGATGCACCAATGGCAGCTCCATCTGATCCACCAGCAGCAAGGGCAAGAGCTCGTGCTGCAACCAGTGCAACACCAAGGACAGCTCTATCAGCTCCAGCTGCAACTAGGGTTGCACCTAGGGCAGATCCTTCTGCTCCTGCTCCAACAAGGCCAAGTTCATCTTCTGCTGCTGCTGATAGGCCTAGTTCATCTTCTGCTACTGCTGCTAGGTCAAGGGCAAAGAAAACATTCATACCACCAAGACCGTCAGGTACTGGAAGAGTGAGAAAGCCATCATACAAGATGTCTGAATGGTTCAATTGTTCTCAAGGCAGCATGAAGTGATGTCATGTTGAAACGTGTTTAATTCAGCCTGTTTTGGCTAGTTTGTGATGAAGAATATTAAGAATTTCATGTTGAAACCAGTTAGTTCATGTCCAAGTGGTGGACTATGTAATGTACCTAATGGTTGTGATGCACTATGGTACTCTGGTTATGATGATATGATGATGAACTTATTATTTAGATATTTTCAAGAAGTTTTCATTCTGTTGCTGTGATGATGATCATAGTTTCATAGTTGATATGATGATGATCTTAGTTTTCATGGTGTTGATATGTTGGTGATCATAGTTTTCATAGTTGATATGATGTTGATCATAGTCGACAAAACCCAAAATGGGTCCACTTGGGCATTTTGGGTGCCTCGGCATCGACAAAACACAAAATGGGTCCACTTGGGCATTTTGGGTGCCTCGGCGTCGACAAAACTAAAAATGGATCCACTTGGGCATTTAGGGTGCGTCGGGGTCGACAAAACCCAAAATGGGTCCACTTGGCATTT
>NC_041389.1:562638472-562661775 GCF_002162155.2 Triticum dicoccoides
CTCCACTTAGGCATTTAGGGTGCCTCGGCGTCGACAAAACCCAAAATGGCTCCACTTGGGCATTTAGGGTGCCTCGGCATCGACAAAACCCAAAATGGCTCCACTTAGGCATTTAGGGTGCCTCGGCGTCGACAAAACCCAAAATGGCTCCACTTGGGCATTTAGGGTGCCTCGGCATCGACAAAACCCAAAATGGATCCACTTGGGCATTTAGGGTTCCTTGGCATCGACAAAATCCAAAATGTTAATATGAAGCAGAAGTTACTGACATATTAATTTTATAAATCCAAAAAAATTGCACAAAAATAGTTTGGCCTGGGGCTCGAACCCAGGACCAGTCGGTAGTAACCATGGGTTCAATACCAATGGGATAGTGCTAGTGATCTTGTTTGAGTAGCATCCGCAATTTTACTTATATTTAGTTAGGCACGCACTGTGTTGAGAGAGCATTGAGGCCGGGAGCATGGTGAACGTCCGTTTAGTATAACTCGTCGTTTCGGTTTCTGCCTTTAATACGTATCCACCTACCGCTCTCTCCGATCACTCGCCCACTCGCCGCCTACACCGCCCACTCCTCTTCCCCTCTCTCCTGTCGAAACCACCGCCGGCAGCCACCCCCACTGCCGTCGCCATGGACTGGCAGCTGGCCATCGAAGAGCTCGCCGGCAACAACCAGGAGCTGGGCGCGCAGTACAGGGAGATCGAACGCTGGTTCCCCAGTCTGGCGATGCTGAGGAACCATGCCCGCGGCCTGGTGAAGGTGATGACACCTGCCGAAAGGCAGCGTGCATTCCCTGTCAGCCATACCGTCCTGCCGGTGACCATTCTCCTGTAGGCGATGCGCGAGGTGCAGCGCTCCCCGACCCCAGGCAGCGCACCCGTTGGTGGATGTACCGCTCATCCACCACGCCACCGGCCGCCGCGGATGACATCACCGATGCCGTCCTCACTCTCCCAGCCCCCATCAACAACGCCTACTAGGAGAGGCGCAATCCATGGGCGCTCGGACCAGACGACGACTCTGACGCCGAGTCCGAGTCCTCTGATGACTACTACTCTGACGAATCTGACGGCTACTCCTCTAATGACGAGGTGGATGAGGTCGTCGTACTCTCCGTTGACTCCTCCTCCGACGAGCCTGATGTGCAGCTCCTGGTGCCCGTCCTCGACGCCGTGGAGGGGCAGAAGAACAGCCCAATTGATGTGGATAAGCTGCTGGAGGTCGCCGACAACCAAGAGCTCGTCGTCATCAAGCAAGAAGAGGAGGGCGGCGGTGAAGATGTGGTGGAGCCAGCGCCGTCCAAGAAGAAGAGGGCGGTGGTGAACAACAATGATGTGTGGCACTCCCAACGCCTAAAGATGCTGAAGAAGGAGGAGTGACATGCTGTCTTCAGTTTCGTCAGTAGAAGAAAAAGTTCAGTTTTGTCAGTATGTTAGTATGCCAGATCTATCTATGTCAGTTCTATCTATGTCAGGCTATCTATGCAGGTGCTATCTATGTATGCCAGCAGTATGAACTTGCTATCTATGTCAGGCTATCTATGCAGGTACTATCTATGTATGCCAGCAGTATGTTAGTATGCCAGTTCTATCTATGTCAGTTCTATCTATGCCAGCAGTACTATCTACGTATCAAGCTGATAATTCATCACAAACTGAACTTAATCCAAGCTGATAATTCATCACAAACAGAGTACTCTCACAAACAACATACAATCCAAGGTTCATTGCTACAGAAATAATAGAGTTCACCATAATAAAGCTTAACACATTACAAGCTTTCCTCCATAGCTACTACAAAAGACATCATTGACACACATGGTCAGACAACAACACAACTTAGTCCTCATCACAAATAGCCTTGATCTGGTGAAGCTTCCTCTTGTTGCTATCACCTACTGTCTTGATCTCAACAATGCATGAAGCAAGAGTACTCTTCTCCATGGTCAACTTCTCCTTCACTTTCATCAGCTCAGCAATGCAACAATCCAGCTTGTCCTTCTCTTTCTTCAGGTCATCCTTCTCTTTCTTCAGGTCAGCATAGAAAATCTCCAAAGTCCTCTTATCAGAGCTCAACTTTTCCTTCTCTTTAAGATGGTTGAACTTCAAATTACTAATGACAGTGGCTTGAGCTACATGAATTTGCTTTAACTGGTCAACAACAGCCTTCAATTTTTTGATCTCAACATCCTTTGTCACGCTGCTTTCCACACTCACTGAAATGTTCTCAGCATCATTCTTCTGGTTTACCTCAGGCTGGCTATCCTTATAATCCAAGAGGTTGTGTGAGATTGTGTAACTCTTTTTTCTGCTGTGTGAGATTTTGTACAGTGCTTGAATGCTCCAGGCATGCCATCTTGTTATCATGCTGGCTATGCTCATACATAAGCCACAGCTTATGAATAGCATTCTGCAGATGCTCTGGCCAATGCTCATCTACCTACTGCACTAATCCACAATTTGCAACACCCTACAATAGAAAAAATCAGTTCAAAATTACAGACATTACTTACAGATTCAGTTAACGTACCAGAAGCAGATTCATTTAATGATGAATAATTATGAAAACTACAACTAAGAACAGTACCTATGAACCCTATAACTAAATTCAGTAACTATGAACCCTAGAACATCAACAGTAACTATGAACCCTAGAACATGAACAGTATCTATGAACCCTAGAACATGAACAGTATCTATGAACCCTAGAACATGAACAATAACTACAAACTCTAGATTAAGAATTGGAATGCTGCAAACACAACTTGAAACTTACTTCAGTGGGACAGACAATGAACCTCCTACCAGTGCTTATCCCCTCAAATGCAACATATTTCCTCCCAAGATTCCCATGCTCACAAATCACATTCAAGTCGTCAGCAAGACCCTCGAACGACGGCTCATCAGTTGTAGATGGGATCTGAGAAATCCAACAAAAACTTGTTCAAATCGAGCAAATGTTGAACCCTAGAAACCCTAGAACACAAATGAGCAATACAAGGTTCTGACCTTGAGAGGGAGTCGTCAAAGGAGATGTCTGCGCGGTGGAGCCCTCAGTGCTCTCACTGTCGCTCCAGGACACCATGGCGGACGGCGAACGGCGGCTACCGAAGAGGAGAGGAGCAAATGGGAGGGGAGCGAGCGAGCGTGGGAGCAGAGAGAGCGAGTGTGAGAGCAGAGAGAGCGAGCGAGATGTGGTCGGGCGCGGGCGGTCTGTCTCTGGTGACCCGACCGCGTCTGTCTTAAGCAAACGGCTCCATCCGCGCGTCCGTTAGGCCACGTCAAAGATTTTGGGCCTCACCTGTCGGAAACGCCCTCAACCGCGCCAAATGACATGTTCAGTGCAATCTGCAAAACGGTTACTGAATCCGCGGTGGCTTTTGCAAATAATTAGTGACCAGGTTGTTTTCTGCAACAGAAGCCCCAAATGTGGTGGTTTCTTGTAATTCACTCGCTGGTTGTGAATACAATAGGACATGGGAGCACAACTCTCCCCAACAAGGTCTCATGTTTGTAGCATCATCACTTAAGCTTAAGGATGTATTTTTCCGCACCGAAATCATAATCATGAGTGTCCGTTCTTGTTCATTTTTCTATCATATTAATTGTACTTTCTTTTTCTTCTCTCAAACAATGGTAGACATGTGCTTCGACCTTACAATTTTTACTCTCCATGTTCATTCAAAACAACGCCATACTACTTTAGTCTGAATCATCTTCATTGAAACATGCCTATGATCAATGCCAGGCAATGTAATGCAATTTAGGTGTACATAATTGAGCATGTATATCCTAATTAATGATATAATCGTTTAGCATCTCAAATAATGACCAATTAGTTGAACTCACATAGCAAAATCAAGGGTGTGTAGTGTAGAGAACCAGTGTAAGTCATATATTTGACATGCTTAAAGTAAGAGAATGAACACTAAATATATCAAGTGAGCACAAAATTAACATACACGGTCAAAAACATTAGTCTACAGAGAGAAGTGTAATGCCACGCTTTGACTTGCTACTTTTAACCATGATAGCAAAAAGACAAGCATTTCATGTAGCTCAGTAGGAAAATGACTTTGCAAAGTCATTTGATTTCCCGAGACCTCGCAATCCTACTCAAACCTTGTATTCCACTTGGTATGGACATGTACACCTTAACACACATGCATACTATCTACAAGATCGACCAAGCGAGCGGTCGGACTATCGACATTGCGTTTATACAAAACCAGGCTGCTTGGTCCCTCGTCTTATATGCACGATGATATGTGGTACTTTATTGTCAGCACCGTCTTTGTACAACATGTGGAGAGGAGGTGGTAAATCAAATTATACCTCTGCACATGGTTATGATGATCACCTTCTTAATATCCTCGTATAAATTTGGTCAGTTGTTCTTGTTTGGTTTAGAGCCATTGTACCTACCAATTTTTTGGTAAAATCATTGATCTATCATACGGTTAGCTGCCAACGAATGTGGGAAACTTTAATGAGGATTTATCCAAGCTTCATTTTATTCCAAGTCACAAAAAAACACTGACACGCCCAGCAAAAAAATGTAACATAATTTTTTGGCCTCTGAAAGTATTCATAATAGCAACCACAAAGTAGGCCCTTGTGTCGCCCCCACGGGTGACTCGGGGGCGATCAGATCTTTCGCCGCGCCGCCTCCCCACATCCCCTTCCCTCCCTCGCCGCCACCGGAGATGGCTGCCGGCAAATCCTGCCCGGGCGCCGGGGAAGGTGGCAGCGGGGATCTTGGCGCCGGATCGATCCCATCAGCCTGCGGGCTGGAGTAACGCATCAGTGGCCTATGGATCCTTGGGCGGCGGCCCTTTCGTCGAGGTGGCGTCGTCCGGTGGTTGGTGATGTCTGCATGCGACACTAGCTAGCGTGCTCAGCCGCGCGGGTGGCGGGTCGCTGGTGGAGTCCGGCCGTGGCGTGCTGCTCCGTTGCGTCAGATATGGAGGTTCCCCTTTCTCCTGCTGCCTCTCTCGTCGTCCCGGTGGTTTGCGGTTGCAGGATTCTGTGACTGTGAGCCCTGGTGGTGTACTTTGGGCCCGGGGGAAACCTCGGCCGGTATGGATGGCCCGGCGGCGGCAACGCCTAGGGGCGCCACTTTCCTTCATGAAGGCGCTGCTGAGGGTCCAATCTACCTACCCCGATCCCCGGCTGGGTGAAAACCTACAATCCTCTTCGGATTTGGCGGTAGCAACGCTGTTTGGGTCGTGATCTTCCTGGATGTGTCCTCAGGGGCCTTGGGGCTCGGTTGGGAGTGCAGAGGAACTGCGGGTGGAGGGGATGGGACCAGTGGCAGTAGGAGTTATTCGCTAAGGAGGAGCGGTGTTGCATCTGACACGTCGACAACGGCGGGTCTCCGCTGCATGGAGCAGCGGGGTCTTGCTGTTGGGCGTGTGTTGATGGACGACCGCGGGATGGTGGAGTAGTCTGGTGTCATGGTTGCGTTGACAGCAGTTAAACCGGGCAAGGTTGATGCGCCACTATAACTCTGAAGATGGATTGGTGGAAGTTGGCAGCGGCGGCCTCTGAGAATGCGTCGGAGCGGTGTGTGCCCCATACCCGGCAAGTGGCTTGGTTGGTGCCTCAGGACTTTTTTTTTTTGAAGCAGGTGCCTCAGGACTTAGATGTTAGGCTTGGCTACGAAGTCTGTTTGGTATTAGGTCCGGACTATCCGCATCCCTTCATCAACTTGATAGGAGTAGCGAGAGATATTGCCTAGACGGTGGCTTCAGACTTACTGCTACTGGACATGTAAAACTGGTTGCATGCATCGTCCAGATGCAGAGGCTGGGTCTTCCTTCTTTTCAAGAAAAAAAAGGTATAATTCGCAAAAAGTAACTAAAAAATGGGCATGTAAAAGCACAAATGTACGTTACATTCGTCGAAAACTTTTCCCATAGGAAAATTCTGTGTTGTTCAGGAGTAGTTCTATGAGGTAGAGCTGCTACTGGACCATACTAGTAAACAAATTAACTTCTTAACGGATTAGTAAACATAGACAACTGATGCTAATTTTGTGGTAATTCAGTAGCTATCTTGCTGCATGCACTGCGGGTTTGTTGAGCCAAAAAAGGAGCACGTACCACCAAACGATCAATGAACTGGAGAACTATGCAAATCTACAAATTGCTTTTATTAGGTAAATCGCAAGTTCATCGCTGCAATAATTAAGCAGGTCCACAGAGAGAGCGGGCGAGGGCGCTGCCAATTTGTTGGCGGAGCTTTTTGGCGCAGTCAACTCGCCCATGCCTATGGGATCGGGATAATCGACATAATTGCACATTTCAATATTTCTGGGTGTGTCTACCACGTAGGATGTTCAAACTGCTTGCACTGGCTCGCTGCAGTTCGTATCATGATCTTCCGTCAAAAGCAAACGTTAAAGTAGTGGATCGGTGTCTCATGACCTATGGTGTGACTCGGTTCAGTTAACTATAAAGGGGCTAACATCTTGCAACTTATTTCCTGAAACCTCGCAGTCCTATACGGCTATACCATTTGTCCTATTGCAGGGGCAGACCGTGCATCCATATCATGGTTGTAACAATCTTGCTGCGCATGCATGGTGATAGAAATTGTTGTTACCTTGCTTGTACCAGAACAAGCTTTGGTGCCCTTTGTGATATATATTTATATGTAGTGAAAGTTGGACATGTCCTTAAATATTAGAAGATGGCATGTTCACATCATTTATTGGGATTATGACGTTGTCATGTGCTATCTCAATTTGGTATATGGTTGAGTTTGTCTACGTGCACTACCATATATCCTAATCACATTTAAAAGGCATTTATGCTGAATTGTACATTGTCACCAGGTTCACAGTGGCACGACTCTCCCATGTACCATATCCACATGGAAAAGGCATCCAACCTCAGTTGTACATTGTTTTCTTTCCTGAAAAAAGAAGAAGAACTGAGACGACAAGTGCTTGTTGTGAGTCTTGATGTTAATTTTCTATAACTGAATTCGTGTGGATCATAAGATGAACGCAACTTATTGCAGGATAGATGATCACACGTTTACAACACATTTGTGTGTATAATCCTTGTCACGAGCTCAAGAAAGTTTCTTTTTAAGTTGGAAGATGCAACCGAAAAGCATGAATATCCTAGCATTGAAAGTTCAGTAGAAAATGTAGATTACCAGCCATGGCACCGGTAAGTCCAAGCGTGTTACCATGATTGAGGATGGTGCTCCCCCGATATGTGGAAAGCAATACACCGACCAACGATTTCTCCCCAAGCCAGTCGTACATATATATTCAATGATTATGTGTGCTTAGCTTACAAGGGAAGTGGACAAGCCGTATTCCCAACTAGGGCATGTGATGAACATCCTTGATGTGACGAATCTCCGTGTTGTCCCCTCCAAGGTACTCCATTCAAGGTGGCAAACATTGATTAGTGACCCACAGAGGTTCCGGTGGTCTGGCGACCGGGTTGACCAGTAAGGCACATGCTCATCCTTAGTCTTGCTTCCTCTTCTTAATTTGTGCCTTGTCTTGCCTCCACCGATGGTTGTGAATACAACAGTGTATTGCCCAAGCACGCTTCACATGTAATTCCCGATGTGATTCCAACACCATGGTAGCATAGTTGTGCTTCAAACATGGGCGCTCAACCACCAACAAGGTCTCATATTTATAGAATCATCTCGTGTGACATAGGACCACTTAGGCTTGAGGATGTATTTTTTGGCACCAAAATCATAATCACGAGTGTCGCTGTATGCTCATTTTTCTAACATATTGATTATACATTTTTCCCTTCTCTCAAACAATGGTAGACATGTGCTTCGACCATACAATTTTTTCTCCATATTGTTTGAAATAAATGCCATATTACTTTATTTTGAATTATCTTCATTGAAACATGCCAATGATCAATGCCAATGAATGTAATGCAATTTAGGTGTGCATAGTCGAGCACATATATCCTAATTAAAGATATCATCGTGTACCATCTCAAATAAATGATCAATTAATTGAACTCGAAAGTTAGAGGCATAGAAAAATCAAGGGAGCGCAGTGTAGAGATCCAGTGCAAACTTTACATTTGACATGCTTGATGTAAGGGAATGAACCCTGAATTTATCAAGTGGGCACAAAATTAATATACAGTGTGAAAAAATTAGTCTATGGGGAGAAATGAAGATTCGACAATTTTTCTTGCTCCATTTAGCCATGATGGAAAAATGACCTGATTTTCTTGTGATCCAAGCCTAAAATGACTTTGCAAAGACATATGATTTCCCAAGACCTCATAATCCCACTCAAACCAGGCATCCCACCTACTGTGGACGTATACAACTTAGACACATGCATATTATCTACAAAATCGGACGAACTAGCTATCAAATATCGGTATTGCGTATATACAAAATCAGTCTGTTTGGTCCCTCGTCTTATATACACGATGATATATTGTAGTTTATTGCAAACATTGTCTTTGAACCACATGTGAATAGGAGGTGGTAACTCCAATTCTTCCTCTGCACATGGATATGAAGTGCCACTTCTTAATATCCAACTACCACTTTTTTTGTGACAAGAAAGATACTCAAAAACTACTTGAAACTGCTTATGGCCTTTGCCGAATTATAGACCTAGGAACGGAGGCATGCAATGTGTGCTTAGTTTGAGGGTCTTTTCTTTTCACAAACTATGGTCTTGTGCCCTTACCATACTATTCCTTTCCTACATACACATCAGTTGAACATCAAGGCTGTTGGAATTCGCCCTCAAGATCGATTACATCAACGTTGACGAATACACGTGCAAGAAAAATTTATAACCAATGGCCTGTATTGTGTCCTTTGCTTTCAGGACTACTCTGTAAAATTCCATGGTGTTGTTACAAACTAACGTTCTGGCATAGCAAGGCTATACTAATCGACTCAACCTTGGACTCCGTAAACGCACGAACTACACGGCAACTTGCTGGACTAGAAATCCTATCACAACTAAACTCAGACTAACACAACGCGCTACTAGTTAGTACTAACATACCTGTCGGACTAGAAATCCTATCACAGCTCAAATCAGACTAACACAACACGCTACTAGTTAGTACGAACACAACTACACGGCCAAACTGCACACCATGCTGGACACTACCTAATCATTGAAGAATTCTGTTAAAGCTTTAAGTTTAGGAATGAATATATTGGTTTATAGTGCTTCTGAAATAAACTGATGTTCATGTGTCGAATTGGATTAGTAGTTACCCCGCAAAAAATTGGATTAGTAACTAAGACATATGTCATCATACGATGAATAGAAGACATTGCTTGATGTATCACTTTCCTCTCTTGTAACAAACTTATGTGTCTGCAAAAACCAAAACTGACACATAATTGATCAGGTCAATGAAAATTCACTGAACAACACTAGGCACGTGGTTCACTTCTAACAAGTAAACCTCAATGGTAAATCTTAGAAACCAAGCAACCATAACAAAGATGATAATTTTTAGCATGTACATGATTACCTCCACCACAAAAGTGTGAACACATGGTCTAAACACTCTTTCAGAAGTTTCAGCGCATCATGGGCATGGCATCAACAAATTAGCTTTTGTGTTTCTTTATGTAATATAAGCATAGGTCGTTCTATTTGAAGGTGGTCTTAGAGACAAACACCATGCGTGATCGATGTATCATGGTTCTGTATATATGGTTGTGTCTGAATACTACAGGAACTAATCACCGACTCAGCTTTAGGTGCCCCTAGCTGCTATATTTACATGTATGTATATAATTCCCTTCCGTAAATGATTATCAACCCAGTGTGATCAAAAGCAACTGCTAGAAAAATCGGCACCTCCATGTGCATTTGGCAAATAACCAAGTCAGTGCGCAGGAGTGTGTACCGCAAAAACCATCAACACTGCTTGTACTTGCTAGATTTCGCTCGTGACATGAACTTCTGTCAGTAGCCAATTAGCAGGCAGTGAATCAGTGTCTCAGGGCCTACACGGTAACTTCCCCTGGCTAACCTAGAAGTGGCCAACTAGTGCAATATCTTTCCTGAAACCTCACAGTCCTATACTGTTCCCCAGATGATTAGGGTCAGACCTTGCATGTAGGAGTATATCATTGTGGAAACAAGCTTTGTGCCCATATATATATATATATATATATATATATATATATATATATATATATATATATATATATATATATATATATATATATATTGTTGTCACCTTCTCGGTGAAAGCTGGCCATGTGATTAAATGTCAGAAGCTGACCTATTCCCATCATTGATTGGACAATGGTCATGTCATGTGCTAGCCCAGTTTGGCGTATCCTGAGGGTCCAGTTTGTCTACGTGTACTACCATATGCACTAATAGCATCTATAGCCGGATTTAGTAAATCTTGCCCTATAAACGCTCGCGGACACGCTTGATTAGCGACCAGTCGTGTCTATTTTGATCCTCTCTTTATTCGTTCATGTAGCCACACTCCTTATTTTCTCTTTTATATGACCTGTCATTTGCACGTGATTGTTGAAGATAAAGAAAAAGAAAAGGTGGTCTGAGGTGGCAGCGTCCTACATGGAGGACTAAACGGGCGCATCGTTTTGAGCCCCTATTTATCCATTCATGCAACCACACTCCTCATTTTCTCTTTTATATGTCTGATCATTTGTCCTACATGGAGATGAAAAGAGAGAAAGAAAAGAATAAATAAAGAAAGAGAAAATGTGGTGTGTGATGGGCTACGTCCTACATGGCGGACGGACCGGGCGCGTCCATGAGCCCTCATATCCTCCAGTTTGTCCTCAATATAAGGGTTCATGGATAGCCAGACGTATAGGAATGATATAAGGGGTCCAGTTGAGTCATTTTTTTCTTCTCTCTTCTGTCCGGTCATTGACCAGGTGCATTCGCAGACGTTTGGGGAGGATTTGAGGATGTCGGTTGTAGAGGCTCTAATCACATTAAAAATGCATACATGTTCAATTTTACAGTGTCACTAATCTTGTAGCTACGTGCAGTGACATGTCTCTCACATATATCCTTTTTTTACGAGAAAAACTTCCAGTCTATTCATCTCCAATCATGGTAGTACAATGAAGACTAGAAATAATAAAAATTACATCCAGATCCGTAGACCATCTAGCCGAAGGCGCGCCGCTGCCATCGCCCCTCCCTCACCGGAGCCGGGCAAACGTTGTTTTAGTAGACAGTCGAGAAGTCATCGTGCTAAGGCCCCATATAACCAACGCACCAAAACAATAACCGCTGTAGATGAAGAGTGTAGATCAAAAGGATCCAACCTGAAGATACACGAACAAAGACGAACGACGAACAGATCCAAGCAAATCCACCAAAGACAGATCCGCCGGAAACACATCTCCACACGCCCACCGTTGATGCTAGACGCATCACCGGAACGGGGGCTAGGCGGGGAGACCTTTATTCCTTCTTCAGGGAGCCGCCGCCGTTTCGCCTTCCTGAGCAGGACACAAACCTAACAAAACTCGAAAAAAGATCTAAAAATGGAGTCCTCCCACCGGCAAGAGCCGAGATTCACTCCGCTTCCATGGACCTAAGGCCAACGGAGACGGGACGGCCCGGCGCCGGTGCGGGCGGGAGGCAGAGAATCCTATCTTTTTGGGTCGGGGGCTGGCTAGGAATAAGGTAGTATGGACAGCAGAATACCTTTTCTCTCACATATATCCTATCCACTTGGAAAGGCATCCAGCCTAAGTTGTACACCATTTTCTTTGAGATGACAAGCGCTTGCTATGGGTGCTGTCATTTTGTAAAGGGTTAATTATCCTTTTTCCCTCAGTGGTGTCCATGTGCTCAGTTTTGCCCTCAGATGCAAATTGTCCTCAGTTTTGCCCCTAGTCCGTGCACAGCAACTACGACGAGGCCAAACGGCCATATTTGAGTCCATTCCGTCCGCCGGCGTTAGTAGTTGTGGGTCCGGAGCTTACACGTGGGACCGCGTGGACGTGGGTCCGGAGCTGACATGTAGGCCCCTGCAACTAAATCCCCAAATCATTCTAGCTCACACCCATCCGCCCGGCCGGCTGTCGTGCGCCGCCGCCGCCGCCACCTGCGCCGCGGCCAGCACCTGCCCCGCCACCAGCTGCATGCCCTGCTCCGCCGCTACCTCCCTGCGCCTACGCTCCACGGCTCATTGTGACGCCCACCACCTTCCTGCGACGCCACGGGTGGGGCGCCCGCCACCTGCTCGACCCGCGGCGCGGCCTCCTTCCGTGCGCCCGGCCGGAGCGCTCAAAGGTGGGGGGCTGCTGGAGCTATTTGAACTAGGAGGAAGAACCCTAGGGCGAAATGGAGAGCAGCGGCGACCCCGGAGTATTTGGCGAGGCAGGCATCGGGCCGGAGATCCGCCGCGTCCACGACTGGGTTCCCGAGGGGTAAGTCTCGCCTCTTGTTTAGATTGAGCTGAGTTGTGCATTTGAACACTCGATTCGAGTAGGTTTGCCCAATTAGTGTGCTGATTGCGTCTCTGTTTTTCGCCGGTTAGGATGGAGTTGCGGTTTGCTTTCATGGTGCACATTAGAAGGGACCGGTACATGTTCGATGCAAAGGATAAGAAGAAATACCAAGGAGGTTTTGATTATCGGTTGCCAATGGCTAGTAATTGGAGTTTCAGACAATTTGGGGAGGTAATTTGTAGCCAATATCCTTGGGGTTTGCTTGATGAAGTGGTTTACAAATACTATGATGGGGGAAAGAATTGGGTGACAGTTAGTAATGATGAAGAGCTAGCTACCATGTTTGTTAGGCATAAAGAGAAAGATAATTTCCATGTGAGGCTGCAAGTTGATGTGCTTGAGCAGTCATTTGGACCTAGGATGGCGGGTGCAACATCTCGGGGAGAATCAAGTCGTCGTAATGGCATCTCTAGCCAGAACAGTTCAGTTGGTGCACGGCGACGTGGTGGCTCGACAAGTGTGGGCAACAGCAGTAGGGTCCCCCTTGAAGTGGAGCCTGATGGCTACAATTCTGGGGTTGATGAAGAGAAGTTATATTCTGATGTTATTCAGAATTTACGACGGGCACCTAGGGCTGAAAACCAAGATGAGGCTCACAATGTAGTCCGTGTGGATGATGACGCGATGGGTGAGGACGAAGACCTTGCAGCTGTTCAATGGGACCCTTTGAACCCTCAAATGGAAGATGGTACAGTTTTTGCATCCATGAATGAGTGTAGAAATGCACTTGTGACATACTGCATCAAGGTAGAACGTACTTTCAAAGTTGACAAGAGCGATCAAGTACGTTACAGAGTGCACTGTCCAACTGAGGGTTGTCCATGGAGGCTGCTTGCAGCTAAAATGCGGAATAGCACTAATGTTCAGGTCAAAGTGAATCCTTTTAAGCACACATGTCAGGAATCAACCCTTAGGAAGGATACAATCAGTAGAGCCAAGTCAAAATGGGTGGCAGAAGAAGTAAAAAAGTGGGTGAAAGAAAACCAGCAAGTGGGTCCAAAGGAATTGCAGAAGAACATCAAAGATAAGTTCAAGATAGATTTACCATACATGAGGTTGTTCAATGGTAAACAACATGCTATGGATTCTATTTATGGTAACTGGCAGGAAAGTTTTCAATTGTTGTATTCATTCAAAGGTGAAGTGGAGAGGACAAGCCCAGGTAGTATTGTAGATATTGATCACCACACCGTGGAGTACACATTCAGGGGAGTGACAAAGACCAAGGAATGTTTTAGAAGGGTTTTTGTCTGCTTTGAGGCTTGTCGCCGGGGTTTTTTGGCAGGCTGCAGGCCTTATTTGGCTATTGATGCCACTTTTCTCACAGGAACGTTTAAAGGACAGTTAGTAGCAGCTTGTGCAGTTGATGCACATAGTTTTGTATTTCCAGTTGCCTATGGTGTGCTAGAGACAGAGTCTGAGGAGAGCTGGACTTGGTTTTTGCATAATCTCCGCCGGGCTATTGCACATCCCAATGGGTTGGTCATTCATACAGATGCCTGCAAAGGTTTAGAAGTGGCCGTGGACAATGTGTTCCCTAGAGTAGAGCATAGGGAATGCATGCGTCACCTTGCTGCAAATTTCATGAAGAAATTCAAAGGAAAGGTGTATACCGACAATTTATGGCCAGCATCTTTGACATGCAGTGTGAAGAAGCACAACTACCACTTGAGGCAGTTATACATGAATCCCAAAGTGAAAGAATACTTGGAAACACACCACTCCAAGTTATGGGCCAGAAGCCAATTCAGTGAAGTGAGCAAAGTTGACTATGTGCACAATAATCTAGCAGAGTCTTTCAACTCAACGATCCGGAAACTAAAGGGTCATTATGTGGTGGATTTGCTTGACAGAATAAGGATAGAATACATGCAGAAATTTTATTATCGTGCAGGAATAGCCGAGGCAAAATTCATGGGCCACATTATCATCCCTGCCGTGATGAATGAACTGAAGCAGAAGACAACAGGCTTGGAAATGAACATGACGCTTTGCTCGGGTACCACAGCAGAGATATCATATTTGGATAAAGAGAAGAGGGAATGGAGATATCCAGTGGATTTAGAAGCTAGAACTTGCAGTTGTAGGCAATGGCAGATAACTGGGTTGCCATGCATTCATGCCTTGTTTTTCATCACTTCTCTCCCAGGTCCAGCAGGGAACATACAGCAGTATGTGCATGATTACTACTCTGTTGCAAGGTTCAAAGCCACATATGCTTATGCCTTGCCTGCTATGGAGGGAAAACAACAATGGGACATGGTGGACCCTGGATTCAAGCTTTGCGCTCCAGTTCTGAAGAGAGCAGCAGGTAGACCAAGGAAGAGTCGAATAAGACCTCGCAGCGAAGGAGCTGGACTTGGAGCGAGGAAGCATAATGCACAAGATGTGGTGGGTCTGGTCATTTCGGTAAGTATTGTGATAACACAGTAGATCCAGCATTCGGAGAGAGTTTCTATGAAGGCTTCGATGAAAATGTTGGTCAGCAGCCGGTTGCCTCAACAGATGATGAAAATGTTGGTCAACAGCCGGTTGCCTCAACAGATGATGAAAATGATGGTCAACAGCCGGATGATTTTGACGATGATCCAAAATATCCTCCAAATAATGATTCAAGTGAGGCTCCAAATGGTAATCCAAGTGAGGCTCTAAATGGTGATCATGGTGATCCAAGTGAGGCTCCAAATGATGATCCAAGTGAGGCTCCAAATGGTGACCAACCTTCTGTTGTTGTGAGTTCTGCTAGGTATGTAAATCTTGCAAGGGTCAAATACTACTGTACATCTATCACTTGACACGATCTCATTACCGTTTATGTTTGGACCCTTTATGTTTTGCACAGCTCTATGGTAGGTTTGAAGAAGACGCGCAAGGTACCGACAACCAAGAGAAGAAGAGAAGAAACAATGAGCACAAGGTGCACGAGGAGCAAAGTGATGACAAGAAGCTCAAGGAACAGACAGAAGCCCCAACGCTATCTATGAACAATTATGAAACATTATGAATAAGGAATGATGTTGTATTATGAAACATTTATCACTTGACATGTTGTATTTCTGTTGGATGATGTTGGACCTATGTTAGAAGTATGTTTGACATGATGTTTAAATATCTGTTGGATGATGTTTGAATGAGCACATGGTTTTTCCTTTTTTTTGATTATTTTGAATTTTATTTTGGTCATTTAAATTCTGGTCAAACCTAACTTTGACCAAGATTTAAGCAAGTCTAAAACATCAAAATGAAAAACTAAGCCTGGATACTTCTTAGTCAATCCAAAATGAAGTTGTGGTGAGGTTTTTGAAATTTTCATGAAAAATGTGCTAAAAAGAGGGGTCCAAAGGTAGGGTAAACGGCCTTATTTCTAAGCAAGGTTTTTTTCGACCTTATCTAAATCAGTCAAATAACTTTCCTACACATATATTCTATATGTACAGACTATGTGCGCTGGTTTTTCCATTTTTTTGATTTTTTTTAAATTTGTTTTGCTCATTTGAATTCTGGTCAAACTTAACTTTGACCAAGATTTAAACAAGTGTAAAACATCAAAATGAAAAACTAAGCCTGGATCCTTCTTAGTCACTCCAAAATGAAGCTGTGGTGAGTTTTTTGAAATTTTCATGTTCATTTCCCCAAAACACTTCTCTTCACTTCATACAAGAGAGTTTGAGATACTCGAGATATCATACAATACACATGAACTTATCATTTAAATGTATGTAAAGCTTGTTTATCAACTTAAATCGTTAGTATATGACATAAGAAGACTATATGCGCAGGTTTTTCATTTTTCTGATTTTTATTTAATTTATTATGCTCATTTGAAATCTGGTCAAACATAGCTTTGACTGCTCCAAACCCCTCCCAAACCCCGCTAACCCTAGCGCTGAATAAGGACCGTTCATCTAACCCTAGCGGTGATCAAGGGCCGTCGATCTAACCCTTCTAGAAGGAATCTGCGGGGAGGAGGGGGGCGATCCGCGAGATGCAATCTGATTGGCTGGGAGATTGTTTTTTTAACAAATATCGGGCGCGCTGGATGGACCGTTGGGCCGTCTCGTTGTCTGGGCCTGAGACTGCAGTAAATAGCCCGTCTCAGCCTTTCCAGGCCTTGCATGCATGGAGGCGGCTACGTGGGTTTGCGCATGCGCGGGAGGCGGCGACGTGCATGCATGCGAGTGAGGCGAGCGAGGCGCGCTAGGCGAGCTAGGCTAGCGAGGCGAGCTAGGTGGTTCAGGGCAGTGGTTCAGGGCAGCGGTTCACATGCACTGCCCGGTCAAAGATGCATCGTTTTCGTGCAAAAATTTAAGTGTGCAAAACGTAACGGATACACACACGCGTCCGGATTCACACACGCACCATTCTCATCCTTTCTCTCTTCCTCTCCCACCCACAGGCCTATAAATGGGGTGCCTCTCTTCCTCTCCCACCCACAAGCCAGATCCGATCCTCTCCAACTTCAAACACCCAAGCGACCGAGCCCTCCCCAAGCGAGACCAAGTGAAGAAGATGCAGTTCAACGGGCCGACCTTCAGCCGTCCGCCTGTGGTGCCGGAGCTACGCTACCCACCGGGCGTGCTCGTGGAGAGGGAGCTCCATGTGTGGGCTATTTCAAGGTGGAGGGGTTCCGTCGAACTCACCCGCGCCTTCCTCAGAGCCGGCTATGCCCACCTCCCACGGGGCTCGCCGAGGATGTTCACCCTCAACGAGGTTCGTGACCGCGGCGGCATCCTCCTACTGCTCACGGTCACCTTCACCAACCCATTTGACGCGCGCGAGCTCCTCGGCCAAGTCTTTTGGTGCGGCTGCGAGGCCATCTTCTTCACCGTCTACAACATCTACACCAACTACGAGCGCATCTTCCCCGCTCCAGGCCAGATGCACTCCCTTCCCTACGACGAGGAGGAGGAGGTGTGAAGATGAAGACGGTGTTGAAGGGGCGCGCGCGGCCAAGGTGGAAGAAGGAGGTCAAGATGAAGATGTTCAAGCCCGGAGTCAAGATCGTCATGTTTGGTTTTTTATTTTGTTGCTTTTCTATGTCGTGTCGTGTCGTGTCATGTTTCATCTCATGTGTCCGTGAACAGTCCGTGAACTTATCTAAGTTATTGTAATGGTACGGTGTGTTCCATCTTATTATGTGTGTTAAAAAATGTCTGTGCCCAAACTTATCATTTCTTCCCTAAACAAGTCATGAAGTTCGAGAACTTGTGGTTTTCGGAGGGGGTGAGAATCCCTCTGTTTCATTCAAACAAAAAGTCATGAACTAACATGCAAATTTATTCCCTTTAAATCCTAAACCAAGTGCCACTCTAACCCTAAACCAAGTGCCACTCTGACCAAAATCATGTGGTAGTGCAACATACATTTTCAACCTTCCAACCCTCCAAAATTTAAGTGCAAAACAAAGGAAAACCACTCTCACGCGTGTGCAACATTCACGGTCTCACTATTTTTTTTAAAAAAAATTCACAGTCTCACTATGTATACCTTCTTTCCCTACCCATGTCAAAGTCTTGCCATCAGTCCTAGCGGTTACCAGCGTAGCCCTAAACACCACAAACCCACGCGGTCCTGGGTTCGAGTCCCCAGGCGCACCAATTTTTTGTGCATTTTTCACCCTTCATTTTTTAGACATATTATGTTTTTCTCAATGTAATGCCCTTAAAAAATGTTCATTTATTTTGGCACCTGGCGTAAACCTCTGCCAGAGCTGAGGCACATTTTTCATGACATTTTGGTCTTTGATTTAAATCACGGTGTATTTGAATTGGATTAATTAACAGCTCCAAAAAATTTCTAACATTAATTGTTTGGCTCCGGAATAATTCAATTAGCTTCCACAAAAAGTTTCAGCATTATGATTTACTGCCTAAATTAAATCAGAATAGAAAACAGAAAAATACGCAAGAAAACCCATGAATGGGCCTAATTGGATGCAGTTGGCCCATTAGTCTAGCCTGCACTTGGCTCTACGCTCTGAATTTGGCCCAAGAGCAACCTTTTTTTGGACAGAAAGGCAGAGCAGAGAGCTGCATTTCATTGATCAAAAGTTTCTGAATTCCTAATTTCTTCTCTTTTTTTCCAACATATTTAAATGTTGGTCACTTCTTCTCTTTTTGTTTCAACATTTAAACAACTTTAACCAACATTTAAACTAGGTGAATTTCTCAAACAATTTCAAGATTACAAATTCCTTCATAATTCATGCCTTTCCATACATTTTCAACATTACAACCAGTGCGATTACCATACCTACAAATGCCCAAAAGTATTTGCAAATGGGTATTGGTAGTGCTTGATCTTCAAGCTTCCTAACCTTCTTCTTCAACATCCTAAGCTCAATAGCTAGCTCTCTGTCAGTGCGTGCTTCGCCATCCATCTCTTCTTCCGGAGCTCGTGGTGTGGCCACTGCCGTTCGTGGCAACATGCGCAACCATTCTTCATGCTCTTCTTGCAGTTCATTCATCAGAGTCTTGGCCAGAGCATCGACCCAAAGAAAGAAGCATGTCACCTGCATGAACACTAAACAGATCAACCCATTGCTCAAACATCCCGACGACGAAAATGGTGCAATTGCCCCGATTCTTACCCCATTCTCGCTGCACACGTAGAACGGACGATTCTGGTTCCTCGGTGTTTGAGAAACCCTTCGATCAACGCCCGCCCGGCACCGCGGACAGACGAAGACAGGCATGTCCACACGCGCCCGGCTCTGCATCCGCGAGGTGGCGCGGGAGCTTGAGGGAGACATGGAGCTCGGAGCCGAAGGGGATCTCAACGCCGCCGCGCCCTCCACTGCCAGCTTCCCACCGCCGCGCCCTCCACAGCTAGCTTCCCGCCGCCGTGCTCTCTCTCTCGCCGTGGTCACCGCCGTGCTCTCTGTCGCCGTGGTCACCACCGCTGTCGCCCGCTTATATAGCACACCCGCCAACGGCTCTCTGCTCAACGGCTCTTTGCTGGGTCCCACAAGCCACGCGTGCAACGGTCTGAATAAAATTGGCCGTTTCTGCCGCCTGGTCCCACCTGTAAGGGCCGAGTCAAAAGGTTGACCTGACGGAGACGGCAGAGTTCACGGAACGAGTCGGTGCGCACGGACTAGGGGCAAAACTGAGCACAATTCGCATCTGAGGGCAAAACTGAGCACATGGACACCACTGAGGGCAAAAGGATAATTAACCCTTTTGTAAAACTGAATTTGCGATAATCATAAAATGACCGCAACTTATTGCAGGATACAATGGTCACACATTTGTCGCATATCAGTATGCATAATCCTTGTTTTGATCACAAGTCTGTTTCTTTTAAAATTTGGAAGATGCGGCCGAAATGCAGGAACATCCTAGCATTGAAAGTTCATTACAAATTTTAGATCTTTCAGGTTGAAATTTAGATCTAGCGGTGATAAGATGAGGGCGAAGTAATGGTGTACGGGCACCAAGGTGCCCTTTATTTTGAAAGTAAATCATAAACGTATTTAGAAGTTTCAATAAAGTTTGAAAATAATTCTGTGGAATTTTGTATGTGTTCACTATGGATCCATAATATTTTGTTTTGGGAAAAAACTAATTTTTAATCTGTACAAAAAAACATAATCCTGGCACAAAAACAATAGAAATGGGCCGATTTGAAAATACATATTTGTCTTTTTTTTGTATGGCAGGTGTGAAATTAAATGTTTTGAAATTTTGCATATAAGTAATATACATCATGTGCGTGTGTGTTTAAAAAAATCAATATTGTATTTCATTGTAGGAAATAATTTTTTTGAAACGGGCAGCATGGTGCCCGTGCACAACTTGCAATTTTCGCGGTAAGATAGACTGTTAGACCGAGATGGTGCTTACTCTCGATCGGTACCCAAAACAACACATAGATCGCCTTCAATACGATTTCTCCCCAAGCCATTAGTATGCATATACTCAATGATTCTGTGCTTAGCTTCCAAGTGAAGTGGACCAGTCGTATTCCCAACAAGGACTTGTGATGAACATCCTTGTTGTGGCAATCCCAATGCAGTCCCCTCCATGGCACTCCACTCGAGGTGGTGAATCAGCGTCAGTGAACATCAGTGCCACATTCCGTTAGTCCGTCGACTGGGCTCACCTTGTGTTTCCTATATTGCCTGTTGTGCACACAACATTGTATTGCCCAAGCACGATTCAGATACAATGCTCGTGGTGACTCCACCACCACAATATCGCAACTATGATTGAGACATCACAGCTCACCTCTCACTAAGAAGGTTCGATGTTTATTTATAGATAAACAAGCGTGATATGCGACCACTTAGGCTTGAGGGTGCATCTTCCGGCACCAAATTGTAATCTTGTGTGTTTGTTATATGGTCATTTTTCCTTTTTAGCTGTCTGTTATACTAAATTAGATGACCCGTTGTGCCAATGGCGCAAAGGCCGAGAGCAAGCCAACTATTGAAAGAGTGTGCATCAAAATATGTAGACACGGAATAAAACATATGAAAATAAGTATGGATTGATGATAGATAGATGGTTGCTGATGTTACATGTTTTCTAAGAAGCTTCCGAACGATCATTTACAATGTTATAAACAAGGCATGTAGATAGGAAGAGATACGTTAGACAGATGTATCGCTGGACGTTTAGAACGACTTGTTTGAGGAAACTCTTCATAACTGCTATTCTTCGTGGACTGCATTGCTCAGAGCAGAAATTCCTTCGATATCATTGTCCAGGCTCCAATAATAGTGGTTTCTTTGCTGGAGATCATATTCAGACTGTGTTGTTATATCGCTAAGACGGTCAGCAACATATGTTACCGGTGATAAAATATGATTGAGATTGTTGGCTTTGGATGTTGAGTCAGCTTTGAAGTTTGTATCTATTATGCGATAAAGTTCCTTTGCTGCCATGCGATCTCCACTAAGGCTATTGGACCAGCTGCTGCTAAAATAGTTGATTATTCCGTCCTTTTGATTGGTGAGCGAGTGGAGGCCGGCTATTGTTGTGGAGGGTGGATGGATAAGGTAAAGGCGTCAGCATCTGCCTGTGTGGATAAATCAGGCGGCCCAGTAAACCTAGACCCTCACCTTTTTGATTTTAAGCCCATTTGCTAGCACACATGTGCACTGAAACATGCTGTTAGCAGCTGTGGTGTAAAGAATTTCAAAATCTAATTTGAATTTGTAATGTTTAGTAAGTAAACGCATAAAGTGCCTTTTCAGGTGGTATATATCTGGACTTATTCGAGCTAATATTCTTGATAGGGCAAACAACAATATTTGTTTTTACACCAAGACGTAGACATGAACAAATGTATCAGCTGACATGTATGGTAGAAGGCAAGCATTAATGAGACAAGGCACTACAGGCATTGTTGAAACAATAACCACTTTTTAAAGAGGCCCTAACAACATGTCTCTGTTTCATGTTAAAGAGAACAGAATGTAAAGTATGGCAATGGAAAAATAAATAGAAGAAAGGGTTTGCAAGAATAGACATACCACTCAGGCATTAAGTTGATTAATTCTCAGCTGGCTCACTGTTTTTGGGATGATTATGAGCGCCACCACAAGTATCACCTTGCTGCCTGGGAATGTGTGACTCTGAAAAAGCAGCATGGGGGTCTTGGCATCCCTAATATTGCAGATATGAACCTTTGCCTATTAGCTTCCTGGGTTAAGAGGTACTTTTTAGATGAGGGCAAGATTTGGAAACAAGTCATTGATGCTAAGTACAACACACATAGTCCTAATATATTTGCTTGTTCTAACAATGGTGCTTCCCCTTTCTGGAAAGGGATTTTGTGGGCTGCTAAAGCGGCCAACATAGGATATTCCTGGATTATCGGGAATGGCAAGAGCATCGGGTTTTGGAGGGACCAGTGGATTGGTCATACCACTCTGGCCACTAAATATTGGAGACTATATAGTATTGCCAATGAACAGAATATCACTGTGAGTGATGTCTGGGACGGCACTAATCTAAAAAAATCTCTTTTAGGAGATGTTTCACTAGTGATATGTTAGTTGAATGGAATGATCTATTGAATTCTATCAAAAATACTGTGCTGACAGACAAAGTTGACACTGTTTGTTGGGGTTAGGATACTAAATGTATCTACACTGTTAAATCCTTCTACAATATTATTAATTTTAGAGGGATTCACCCTGGGGGCCTCATGTCCATTTGGAGTATAAAAGTCCCCTTGCGCATTCATATATTTCCTTGGCTCATGGCTAAAAATAAACTTTTCACTAGGGATAATCTTCAGAAAAGACAAATGGTAGATGATGTTATTTGTCTTTTCTGTAGTGATCCTGAAACTATTGAGCATCTGTTTTTTGGCTGTGTCGTTTCGATGGAAATATGGAGAGTGATTGGGGACATTTCTAACAACCATACTGGGATGTCTGTGACTGACATGCTCGAATGGTGGTCCTTTAACAAAAATCACCCTGCAGATTGTTTACTGCATTTTGCTGCCCTATGGGCTTTATGGAAATGTCGTAACGACATGTGTTTCAATCATGCCCCCTGGATTGGCATGCAGGTGTTGTGGAGAAAGATTGCTACTGCTTTGGACAGCTGGGCGGTCTGATGCTCAGGTCATGTCAAGGAAAAAGTGATGCACTTGGTGCGGAAGCTGGAGCAGTTAGCAAGATCCCCGCCCCTCCTGCTTTGGCCGGATCCTGGCTAGGCCTGCAGAAGTGCTCGGAGGTGCTACGTGATCGCGATATTGTTTGATTTCCTCGCCTGATGGTTGTATCTCCTTTCGAGACTGTCTTGAATTTTCCCTTGAGGTAGTGACTGTGGGCACGGTCTATG
>NC_041389.1:562662099-562676672 GCF_002162155.2 Triticum dicoccoides
GCGTACTTGTAAACAGGATGTGGATCTCGTGTGGTTTCGTTTGGCATTGCAAATGGAACTGGGGCTTTGAGCCGTTTTCCTCTAAAAAAACAAACAGGAGTGCACCCTTCCTTGTGTATCCCTTGTAGAATGTGGTATCTAGCTTGATGCACTTCTTGGTATCCTTCAATACTTCAGGCATGGCACCCGTCTTGGTGTAACAGGTGGCCGTGTTGCCGTATACCTGAAACATTGCCAATAGCTTAGCACTACAAAACACTCCACATCACAACACCTACACTTCCGAAGCTCCTATAGCCAATGGTCATCTACAGGAAAGCTAATTCAAATGGCATACATGAAGTGTGAGATGTTATCCACATGATAACAGCGAAAACTTCACATATTTTTTAGCTCAAGCAATTGAATATCATAAAACATCAGAAACTACCTTTGGATTCTTTGGGTTTCTTCTGAGCACCTCAGTGTAATGCTTCTGGTTCTGCTACGATTGCTATTGCCGGTACAGGAGCTTAGGGGCAAGGAGAGCAGGCACACATGCTTGCTGGAGCTCCTTGGCAGCGTAGCACAAACTCACGGAAAAAATCAAGGAAGATAAAGATATTCCAAGAAAGTGATGCTTGTTCCCAGTGAGCAATACAATATCTTATTTCAAATATCGTAGGTAGAACGGAAACATCACAAAGCAAATGCAAATATGAGATGGTTAACTAAATTTGATGTTTCATTCTTCTCGTCGGACAAAATGGCAATCCATAGAAACAGGGCATGATCATCCGAAACACTTAAATTCTGAAGAACATGAACTCACATACATCATACATGCAACACCTCGATGTAATTGTTTTCTTATATTTCACTCAACTAAAAGTGCTGGTTTTATTATCTTTACCACATATTGGTAAGAGTGAAAACATTGTAAACAAAATCCAAATCCTTATATATTAACTCAAGCTGTGATGGTAGAGGAACATTTAGATATTGACTGCAGGCTTCTCATTCTATCAGAATTCATAAAGCCTAGTCCAGTTCATGGATCTTCAAAGTATAGATCACAACCACTTCAAACCCATAGCAAATTCATAAATATAACACGTACACACATGAGAAAGAAGCACCAACAACAAGACCAAAGTGTTCAACGTTCACAAGCTAGAGAAAAAATGTAGTTGTTGTTCTTCACCAAAATCAGTTATAGCAGACATAAGTTCTTAACATGATCAAACCACAATTTCCACTTATAATGAATGAACATATGTCTGTTGATATGATACACAATAACCATAATGCATTCACTTACCCATTTCATAGGATTCACAAAACAAAAGTAGAAAAATTGGAGCCAACTCACAAGGAAGGCTCAGATCAGCATAAGGGAGCGGGTGGATCCTCTTTCTCCCACCGCCAATGAAAGAAGGGACAGACACGTGCTGCTCCGTCGGGATGTCTTCGACCTACAGGGCGCACCACAATAAGCAATTGAGCATGCATCAATGCAAATAGGTGGAGGCAGAGCACCCTGGTGGCAGTGTGAGATTTGCAGGTACTTACCATCTGGCCCTGGGTGGCGAGGGAAACGTTGGGGTTGGGCCGAAATGACGCGGCACGCCATCGAGGTCAGTGCCGCACACGGCCGTTCATCCTTGTAAATGTTTCTATTAAGTAAATGAGCATTTCACACATAATATCAGCATTTCTCTTAAGTCGTGAAATGACATTTCACCTCATAATATCAGCTAATTAATTAGAAGATTAAGTAAGTAAGAATTGCACCTCATAATATCAGCATTTCTCTCAAGTCCTGAAATGACATGAAATGACATTTCACGTGTATTCAAGTAGCTCTTCACGCTTCACCTGTTCACACAGATATAATGAATTAGTGGAGTTGGACATATTTCCCTATCTACAGAATAATGTGTGCATCACAGTTAGTTTTTCACCTCGCAAATATATAACTATATGAGAATACACACCTTGGAAAATATTTCCAAAAATAAGAACTGCTTACAAAAGGCTATCTGTTTTTTCTTAAGAAATAGTTTCTTAAGTTTCTGCAGTATTGCCTGGGTAAACAGACACCGCATAAGCACTTCCCCAAATGCACGGGGTAAGCACAGTCAAGAGTGTGAAGACCAACCAAAAGGATTTAGCATGGCAACTACAGTTTTGCCAACATGTCTTCATGAAGAACACCTTTAATTGCAAATATCCACAAGAATCTATTGGAGGCATAGCCATGTATGGTATGACAGTAAGGAACATCTACAACTCAATTAGTTCTTGAAATAAAATTAGGCAGCGGTTCTGAAGACTGGCAGTTCATTCAAAAAATTCAGCCACCTCAGGAGTATAAAGGTAACAGATGACGACTATCCAAAAGGCCATGTAACACAAGAAAGGGGTCTACCGCATGCACATATACTACCTTGGCAAACAAAGAAAAAACGTGTGATCTATCCAGGAACAAAAAGCCTAATGTATTGATTTGGCAAACAAAGAAAGGGGTCAAGCGCACGCACATATACTAATGTATTGATTTTGATCTTGGCCTTTGCGATATCATTTTTTTGCTCAAAAAGACTGTCCAGCTCCATTCTTCGAACTATGGCTCGAACCACTATTTTCCAGAAAAAGAATACCAACTTAGGCTTTGAAAAAACAATATAACGACACAGCAAAATATTAATATTTACCATCAAAGATGTAGGACTGAATTTTCTGTTGGGGGCTCTGCAACTCGTAGAATATGTATCATCAGCATTCTCCTTAACAACTCGGTATTGAAACTGTACAGATCAGCGGAACAAACACATTATCCTGCAGGAAAAAAGAGCTCATCGATTGTTTCAACAAGTGCAGAAACAAGCAAAGATGTCGCTGCGCCACCGCAGCTTCCACGTTGCCTCGTCCGGCCATGAGAGCGTACATGACAGTGAGAGAGGATGGAGGTGAGGACGTGGGGACGGACCTCAAGGGTGGACAGACGGCAGCGCAAGGGTTGGACGAATCCGGCCGTCTCTGCAGCCCACGCTTCTCCTGCCGAGGACGACGGCGACGGCACCATGGACAATTGCTGCGGCTTGAGCTCCTCCCGGGGTCGTCGCTGCACACGTGGAGACGGAGGCGGGGGAGGAAGCGAATTTACACCAATGCGAGAGGAGCAGGGCATAGGAGGGCCGTTCCTATGGACAGCATTAGCAAAACCAGGACATCTGCATCAGCTTTAGCATGCCATTAAATTAAACAAAAGGTTACAAATTCACTTCCAAACCAATGTAGCGTCTCAGATTTACACAAAAAATCTAAACAATTTGTTCAACACCCAAATTAGGAGCTAGTAACAACAATATAACCAACAAATTAATCACACAAATTAAAAGGGTAAACTAATAAAAGTTAGAGATATGCAGGCATGGAAGAAAAAGAAAACAAATGAAAGAGGATCTTACCAGGAGCTTAGGTCCTTGACTGGAGCAAGAAGTAGAGCGGGCAATGCCCCTCTCTACTTTTTCATCGTAGTCCATCATGGTACACTTGCACCACAACAGAACAGGCAACAAGAAATACTTTTTCATCATAGTCCATCATGGGAGCTCCCCAATACATTCAGATCCATGGGTGTGCAAGCACCAGAGTAAGATTGCATAAATACATTTAGAATATATATAGGACTCGGGCCCTGTGAAATCCAGGAGAGAGGAAAATAAGAAGTGTAAATGGACTGGACAGTAGTCGGCATAGCAACACATTCATTTGGTGGCCATGTATCTTTTTTTTCAAAATTGTGTCTCTGGGGAAAAAACTATACTGATGATGCTCTCAAATAATTAAATGGATGAGCTTGGACTTCCAGACCAGTTTAATGAAACACCTAAATATTTCAATAAATATTCTAATTTACCGAAGCTTTCCATTTGAGCCTTAGGTTCTATATAACATTCCAGTAAATATTCTTTTACAGAACATCCATATTATAAATGATCCACAAATAGTTTAACCTGACAATAAGTTTTCAGCTCAAGATAAGAAAAACACACGCAAAGTACTATGAGATTGATTAATGGAAACAATATTCGTGTATAGGTTAATAAATAAAGAATCGTCTACTCAGAAGTCAAAAAAGGGCAGCATTAATGGATGTCAAAAGCATGCTCGTCATGAAGTATATCAACATGGTGCATATTTAGTTTTCTGAAATAAGGCATGAACAGTTCACTTTTTTCATCACAGAGGGCTCCAACAGGTTAAAATCACCTACTTAAAGGAGGTAAGTAAGTGATATAAGTTGAACTAAGATGCTGGGCACGAAATATTATTTACACAGCAGTGTCAACAACATCACATGCCCGATCACTTTGAGCAGGCAGCTGAAAAGGAGCTAGGAAGGCACGATGAACCACATCAATAAACATGCAGGGTACATAGGCTTAAGCCTCAAGTACCATGTAAGCATCTCGTGAGTGAAATCACCCGAATAAAAAAAGAATACATATCAAGATAATTGTAAGAAGAGTAAAAATGAAAAAGGGCGGCATTTAGATGCATAGAACATAAATAAGAGGTATGCCTAGCTCCCTGCTGATGCTCTTGTATATGGTTAGAAGCAGAATCAAAGTACCAATAATAGTGCAATTTAAAAGACCAAACACTACTACAGAAAGACAAAAAAAGATAATCAAATTTGAAGTAGCAATCATGGTTCAAAATCTGAACTAAATCAGAATTGAAAAGACGAGCTGAGTTCACCTCAGGCTCAACGCTAGTCCTTCATCACCTAGAGTTCAACATGACTTTAGTTGCAGAGCAAATTCAAGTGTAAAACGGTTTCATTTTTCTACAGACTCCAGATAGAAACAAAATAACAAAATCACCAGCTCAGGATCAGGGAAAAACCACTGAAGTAGCAAATAGGAACCAAACAACAAAAAAGATGGTGGGATTACTCGCTAAGAAAAAGATGTCATAAGGCGAAGAAGGCACAATCTCAAATAAGATATGTCTAAAGGGGAATGGTAATAGGAGAGCAAAAGAAGGCAAATTGATGGAAAAATAGGTACACCCTCCCCCTCAGCGTATGATTACCATCCAAGAAAAAACAGGTTGAAATATGTACAAATATCGGGTCCCATCGAGCTCAAACTCCAAAAGGCACTGGATAATAATTCAGAAACTGCAATAATAAAAATATGAAATGGAAGTATGGTGAAAATAGAGAGGCAAAAAAGTCTCTTGCTAAATCCGTAGGTATAAAGATAAGGAACGAGACCCAACAAAGACATGTTAACAAAGTAGCATCAATGAGTGCATTGCTCTTCACAAAAAAAGGAGCGCATTGTTGAAGCGAAGAGCAGAAATGTTTCCAAACAACAATGAGGGCCATAGACAAGCTAGTGTACCTTTTACACGTCAAGAAAAAATGTAAGAGCAGATCAACTCAGCATATATACACCTAGCTCTTCTGCTTTTTTGATAATATTTGATATGGGGCATCTCGTTCTTCCAAATTGTTGACACCAGATTTTGACACGGTCAATAACTTATTTAAGATGGCTTTAAATGGAGAAGTGATCTACATGAAAAAGTTCCGTATTGTTGATATGGACATCTTTTAAGTTTGGGCCATCGCTGTCCGGTTTCATCTCGAAGGCCGAAACTATGCTCAAAGTACTAAGATCTTATATTCAGAGTACAGTTTGGCCGATTACGCCCCCAAGAAGACCTCAAACAGAAAAATGATCTACATGAATTGTCTTCGTCTCGTCGAATCGGTCAATTTTGATATAAGAAACGTCTCAATCGGAGTTCATATGCAAAAGTTACAGCCGAAAACGCGCGGGTGCATCAGGATGGCCGGACACTCCGGGAATGACAATCATGGTTTTGGATTTCTCCGAGGATGTCCGGACACTCCGGGGGTGTTTGTCCGGGTTTTGGATTTTTCTGCCGCAGACTTCGGAAAACAGCCGAAAACTCTCTCAAAACGGCCTCTGATCAAAAAACATTCAACATGAAAGTTGTTCGTCTCGTCGAAACCGTCAAGATTGCTTTTGGGCTCGTTTCCATCCGTGGTTGTTTACTACCTCAACCGTGGCCCGCGAGGTTCAGCCAGTTTAAACCGAACAGTTTTGGAAAGTTCGGACAAAACCAATCCGAATTTGACTAGGGTTTTGGACGTGAATCCAAGCCTTTCCTTGCACGGAAAGTCCAGCCGCCTCTTATATACGTAAGGGGTGACGGCCGATTGAACAACACACAATCGATCAATCAATCTACTACTTTTCCGTGTTCATCTACTTTTATCTCTCCCCTTGTATCTTTCTTCTCGTTCTTCGTCATTCTTCAAGATTGGAGGCTGCGAATCTACGAGGCTCTAGGGGCGGTAAGACCGACCTCGAGCAGTCAATCTTCGCCGCGAGCCCTGACGGGGTCCCTCCCGGGCAAGCGGGGCGTCTGGTCCCAAAAGCGCCGGCTTGCTGTCTTGCGTATCGCGCTAGAAGTCGGCCTCCCGCGGTGTGAGTTGCGGAGCATCTCCCTCGGCGCCGTGGGTACACATCGACGTGTTCGTGTGACGCGTTCCAGCGTCAACACACTTTTTGGCGAGTCCGCTGGGGACCAAGCTTTGAACGGTCTCCAGCCTGTTCTTGCTACGAAGAGATCGTCATCAAGTTGGTGCAATCTACAAAGGTAATATGAATACCCAATTCCCCTTTGTAGATGCAAATAATCCATATGTTGTTGCTAGATCACCTAATGAGCATAATGTATCGGCTAGCCCTAGTTTTATCAATCATGCATCTAATTATGCGCAAGGGCCGATGCAAAACAATTTTCATGCTTCAAATTCTCATGATTTTAGCAACATACGACATATGTATCCAAACTCTCATGCATCGGCAACCCCACAAATCCATATGCCGATGAACAACATGATGGGTTTGGTTAATCAATTTGAGACACGTCATGTTAAAATTTCCAATAGCATACAAGAAAGTGTTTCACCTTTTTATTCATCGGCAACTAATTTGCAATATATGAATCCAACCATGCCGATGAATGAGATAATTGGCCATGCTACTACTAGCTATTCAGCCAGTTACTCTCAACCATCATATGCTACACCTCATGTTAGTAATTTTTCGGCACCATACACAACTGTAGATGCTCATAATTCGGCTTCACACCTTTTTGGTCATAGCCGAGTAAATGTAAATTTTACAGGAGCCGTTGTGCCAAATATTATAGAAGATAAGGTAGTGGTGGCTGCATTGAAGAGTTTAGCCCAGAATAAGAGGATTAGTGCTATTTGCCTTGAACAACATGAAAAGGGGTTATTTCCTGATTATGCTGCAATAAAAGCTAGAGTTTTGCAAGAAGATGAATCTTTGCCAATTGATAAAATTGGCGAGCAAAAAAATGGTTTTACAACAATGCATATGCCTTCACCTAGTACTATATCATATTATACACCCCCTACACTATTGCAAAATTTCGGCAACACCCGTGTCTTCATTGCCGAAAGAATCTAAAAGCATTAGGGGCAATTATATCCGGAGTGGGCTGAAATTGAGAAAAAGCTTAAAGCCAACTTTGCTGCTCACCGCCAGAAACAAATAGAAAAAGAATTGACTCAGATAAAAGAAGCATTGCCAATTGGTAGTATCAATGAAAAGAAGGATGATTCGGAACTTGAAAGTGCTTCGGTTGAAAAAGCCGAATCAAGTAGTATATATTTCGAATCCATCAAATCCAAAGAGGCAAGCATTATTGAGAAAGGGCATGGCAAGCATAGCAAAACAACGATGCTTGATTTTTCTGAAGTTAATGGAACCTACTTCCTGCCCTATGAGTTTCGTGCCATTGACAAGCCTCAAGGACAAGAACAAGTAGCCGAACAAAGTTCGGCTGACATGGATCTTCAAAGCAATGATGCACGGAATCAAGAAAAAGATGATGACAAGGTGTTGGGGAGCCATCCAAAGACGGAGCAAGATGTTCTTTAAGTGGCACCACCATCATGCTCTCCCAACATATTTGAAGAGGTACGCATAGCGAGTAATTTACCTATTTTCAGATTTGGTCAGAACTTTATTGTCGATGCATCTATTAGAAAAATCCTCATAAGTAATTTTGAAAGATCAAAGAAGAAGGGTAATTTACTTGTTAGCAATAAAATTGTTACGGAACATATCGGTCAACCCATTGCACCATTTATAAAGACCGATAATAACTTATTGTAACAGCCAAAGCTTTCCGTGTTTCTTTGTCTAAAGTTCATATCTAATTGGGTAGCTTTGCTTATTTTGTACTTGGCTTGCACTTGGTCTCAACTGAGACATGTATGTTCTAAATATCTTTGTTTCAGAAATTTAAAGCCAAGGTTAAAATCTTTTGGGAAAACCGATGCTAGTATAGTTTCTTATTTAAGGACATCGGAAAATGAATGCGAAAGAGAATTCATAGCCGAATGGGAAGATGCCAAATCTGAACCATTCGTTTGCTTAACTCCAAAGCCGTTCTCACAAAAAGATCGGCTAGAAAACAAAAGGTATACCTTCGATTCAAGCATGTGTGACCAAATATTTGATTTGTTGCTAGAAAATAATTACATAAGAATTCTTGATCACCATGTCAAGCCATCAATCCAAGGACGAATGTATTGTAAGTTGCATGATTTGTTCAAGCATAGTTTTGAGGATTGCAATATGTTTCGTCAAATAGTTAAATCGGCCATTGATAAAGGACGATTGAAATTTGTTGAGACACCAAAAGATGACCAGTCTATTCCGATTGGTCCCGATGGCAGAAAGTTTTTGCATCGGCTGCTTCAAGCCGATCCATTGAAAGAGAAGGTAAAAACTGCAGGTGATGGGATTAAGCTTTTAAATAAAGAAGTTGTTGAAGAGCATAATGAACATAATCTTGAGGGCGAGAATTCCATCGAAGCTACAATGGAGATGCCAAGGACTGGGGGGCAGCAAGCAAATCCAATGATCAATGAAAGAAAACAAAAAGAAAACAAAGGCCGAAATAAGCGCAAGTGTAAGAGATCAAAGATCACCTTCGCTGAACTATTGGATAAATATCAAAAGAAGAGTGAAGAGAAGAATACTTATCGGCCGAATCATGCAAAGAAACCAAGATCACCCCCAAGGCATAAATAAGGATCGGTATTGGCAATGTGAGAATTTTTATGCAACATATTCATATCCTTATTTTGGGCCGCCAATGCCAATGCCGTGGATGCCTCCCTATGCTCATGTAGATCCATATCTATCATGGGACAGGTATGATATAAGGGCACATTCTCCATCTTATTTTAGATCATCTCACCAATATTATGCAGCGCCGAGAAAAACAACATTTGAACAATCACATGTTAAAGACCGTTTCAATGATAAAGAATCAGTCCGGAGCTCAAGGAAGAAGAAAGAGGTAGTCAAACAAGTTTACCGCGTTAAAAGAGATGGTCGTAAGAGTGCTACTTCAGATTTGATCTCAAATGGAAAAGAGCCAATGAAAGTATTGACATTGGCTACTACAGGCAATGAGATGAAGCAATCAATTGTTAAGAGTCAAAGTGCCAAATCTGAAGAAAAGAAGTTGAGAGTGCACAAGGTCAAAAAAGAATTGCCATTGGTCAAAATAGAATCACAGCCGAGATGCCCACTCGGCTTATCGTATTGGCAAAAGAAGGAATTACAAAATCTTAGTGCACAAGAGCTGAGAAAGAGGAACATGGCATGGGTTCCCAAGAGGATCAATCAAAACAAAAACGATGTGCATGCTTCAATTGCAACAAGTACAATAAAAGTGAAAAAGAGAAGGATGAAAGCAACAAACAATTAAGCCGAAGGTGTGCATCACAACATCAAAATCTTCGGTTAGCACATCATCCATTTTCTTCAACAATGCCATCGATGCCTTTGCCATGGAATTCATCCACAGGTATGATCAGTTACCCTCCATGGACTTATTTTGATCCATGGATGCAACATAATTTTCTATATGATGACAGAGTATTACCAAATCACTATCCATTTGGTTAGTTACATTTTTGTTGCTAAGACAAAGGGGCCAAAATATTTTATTGCTATTTTATTTGTTTATTTCGGCTATACATGTTTTAATGGATGAATTCTAAATAAACCTCATGGTAATGGACGATACTTAACTATCGTCCTAAGAAACTATCTGATCATGGCCGGTGTGGAATTCTAACATCGTCTGTTGTTTAATTGGAACCGAGACAAGGTACATGTTAAGTGATATTAGCCTTGTCTCTCTAGTACTATGGAGATTATATTTTGATTGTTCAATTTGTAGCAATGGCCAAAGTGTTGGTGTTGTTTATTTATCTCCATATGGAGCTAGTTTGTGAAGCCTCATGCCGCTTAAGATATTTTTGCATAATGATCAAAGACGAATATGCATTGTTATTCGGATTGGAGATTTGCCTTGCTATAGGTGCTATACATATTGAGGCTTCCGGTGATTCGTTATTAGTAGTACAACAAATATCCAAGGGTTATCAATGTTTTGACGAATCACTTATAGTTTATCTTTTGGTATGACTAGATGCAAGATTTACCTTGGGTTGCTTTAAAATTGTTCATATATCTAGACATGACAATTTGAAAGAGTTGGCACAGCAAGCATTCGGCTACTATGTTAATCATGATTATTGCATTTCTCTCAATAGCCAATGCTTCATCTTGTCAACATAGGTAAGGCCGAACTGAAGTCCACAGCTTCGGCCACTAATAAATTTTTTATGCAGGCGGAAGTAAGGATTGGAGAAAGTTTATTGTTTATTATCTACAAAATCCTAGAAAAAGGGTGAACAATATGGTTCGAAGGATGACATTGAGATACATGTTTATGTAACTTTATCATCGGATTGTTAATGAAGTTGAGAAGTTTTCACCCAAGTTGCATCAAGAGGTTCAAACAAGCAATGGCTGATATATACTTATCGTCCTAAGCACATACAAATGGCCAATGGAGTGTTGACATCGTCCTCAGAGCAAGATATGTGCAAATTATTTTTCGGCACACAAGCTTTGCCGAAAAACAGGGGGGCATGTGTTGACACCAGATTTTGGCACGATCAATAACTTATTTAAGATGGCTTTAAATGGAGAAGTGATCTACATGAAAGAGTTCCGTATTGTTGATATAGACATCTTTGAAGTTTGGGCCATCGCCGTCCGGTTTCATCTCGAAGGCCGAAACTATGCTCAAAGTACTAAGATCTTATATTCAGAGTACAGTTTGGCCGATTAGGCCCCCAAGAAGACCTCAAACAGAAAATGATCTACATGAATTGTCTTCGTCTCGTCGAAACGGTCGATTTTGATATAAGAAACGTCTCAATCGGAGTTCGTATGCAAAAGTTACAGCCGAAAACGCGCGGGTGCATTAGGATGGCCGGACACTCCGGGAATGACCATCCGGGTTTTGGATTTCTCCGAGGATGGCCGGACACTCCGGGGGTATTTGTTCGGGTTTTGGATTTTTCTGCCGCAGACTTCGGAAAACAGCCGAAACCTCCCTCAAAATGGCCTCTGATTAAAAAACGTTCAACATGAAAGTTGTTCGTCTCTCGAAACCGTCAAGATTGCTTTTGGGCTCGTTTCAATCCGTGGTTGTTTACTACCTCAAACGTGGCCCGCAAGGTTCAGCCAGTTTAAACCGAACAGTTTTGGAAAGTTCAGACAAAACCAATCCGAGTTTGACTAGGGTTTTGGACGTGAATCCAAGCCTTTCCTTGCATGGGAAGTCCAGCCGCCTCTTATATACGTAAGGGGTGACGGCCGATTGAACAACACACAATCGATCAATCAATCTACTACTTTTCCGTGTTCATCTACTTTTATCTCTCCCCTTGTATCTTTCTTCTCGTTCTTCGTCGTTCTGCAAGATTGGAGGCTGCGAATCAATGAGGCTCTAGGGGCAGTAAGACCGACCTCGAGCAGCCAATCTTCGCCGCGAGCCCTGACGGGGTCCCTCCCGGGCGAGCGTGGCGTCTAGTCCCAAAAGCGCCGGCTTGATGTCTTGCGTATCGCGCTGGAAGTCGGCCTCCCGCGGTGTGAGTTGCGGAGCATCTCCCTCGGCGCCGTGGGTACACATCGACGTGTTCGTGTGACGCGATCCAGCATCAACACAAATACAATGTGAAACCAACCTCTCCTGCAGTAAGATGAAAACATATGCTCACCACAATCTTGGAAAATTATAGGTGAAATACTTAAATGTCCCAGCATGCATTGATCTTAACTATAACACACATGATAACACGTAACAGAACAATAATGCTTTGCTAAGGTACAAAAGGACATATGTCAAAAAAAGGGTTCATGGTCATTTAAGTAAAATAAAGAACTACCGAAGGAACTCAAGCCTCCAAGCTGGGGTCAGAACCTTAGTAATTCATTGATCACAGAAACATGCTAATTAATCAAGCTAGTTATCATGAAGCAAAATCAGTTCATTAAGTAGAGAGTAGAAGTCTTGCACTTTCTGTATCTATCATTGGTACAAAATAACATATGCCCCACCACAGAAGAGTGCTAGGCTGTACGAAAGCAGCAGAATAAATGACAACAGCTAAAGAAAATGTCCTCGCTGCAAGACCCTAGGCACCAACTCATTAGAAATTGAAACTATGGGTAAAATACAATGATATCTACGATTCAAACCAGTCTCATTTACAGTAAACTGTTGAAGATTTGTAACTATAGCAACAGGTAATAAGTAGATATTAGTGTAACAACCGCAGTAAGTACAACTACCTAATGCCATTGCGACAAAGAAAATGCAATGGCTCCTGTGACTGCCGTCCCAAAACTGAAGAAAACATCAAATAAATTGAACCATCATGAACTTTGGTTGAGGAATCTATGTAGCTAAAGGTATTCATTACAGGGTACCATTTCCATAAACACAAGAAATAGTCATCGATTGGTGATCATCTTAGCCCTCCAAGTTTTGAACTTTAGTGCAATGTAAACAACTTGTACACAGAACCTCAAACAAAGCGTCATCAACAAATCTTAGTATCTTACATGAAGAGTCACAGAACATTCTGCCATTACGAAGATGTTAGTTAATTCCCTTTCCAATCTATACAAATCCTCGCCGCACAACATATTCTTATGCATGTATATATAAACATGGACCCTTGATCTGTATCGTTCTGCTCAAAATTTACAGCCTATTGAACAAACCCAGCTGAAAAAGTAATTTTGGACCCCACAACAGTCCGTGTGTTCTTTTTGAATCACACAAAGGCTGACTTGAAAATGATAATTTATAATCATTGTCAAACTATTCGGTCATGTGCTAAGATAAACATCGACCTGGGGAACTTGTTACATCCTAAAAACAAATAACAATAGACAAAATTTTATCATTGCTAAATAATTCATGAACCACAATACGTTTTAAGAATGTGCTGCAGCTTGAAAGCAAACTGAGTGTTCATGGGGCATCGAAGAAGCTTTAATCAAAAGTACTTCTCGAAGCAAGGAGTACTCACTCAACCTATATGCAAATGGGCAAAAACTATTGGTCAAGGTTAGTTTGTTATCAAATTGAATATCAAACATATGTGCATTTAGAATATTAAATTGAGAACATCACTGAACGTAATCATCATATTTCATGGAAAATGCTAATAGGAAACTAATAAAATGATCTTTTAATCAATTCCAACAGGATCAATGTAAGGCAGAAACTTCAACTACTACAGACAAATGATCAAAACTTAACTGAATCAAGAGGAGGCGCAGGCGCAAGAAAGTTTGGGGAAATTCTTTGGGGCTCCTCTGCTAGCAGTCGTCGTCCAGGTCCTCCTCTGGCGGCTTCATCGCAGCAGGCCCGCGAGCCTGGGAAGGGCTCCTCCTCCTGCTCATGTGTCGCCGGTACCTGTTGGGCCTGGGTGTGGCGGCACTAGTAAAAAACAGGGCTTTCGTTCGGGCCTGGTTAGCCCATTAGTCCCGGTTCAGTCACGAACCGGGACCCATGGGCCCATTAGTCCCGGTTCGTGAGGCCAGGGGGCCTGCCGGGCCTCGTGGGGCCATTGGTCCCAGTTCGTCTGGCCCCTTTGGTCCCGGTTGGTGGCACGAACCGGGACCAATAGGCCTCGCTCCTGGCCCACCACCATTGGTCCCGGTTGGTGCCCTAAGCCGGGACCAAAGGGAGGTCTTTAGGACCGGGTCAAGCCATGAACCGGGACCAATGAACCAGCCAGGGGAGAGGAATGTTGTGTGTAAAACATTAAAAGCAAAAAGAATTTTCATAAAATAAATAAAAAAGAAAAAAAGAAATGAAAATAAATAAGTAGAAACAAAATAAATTAAATAAGTAGAAACAGAAAAAACTTTAATAAATAAGTAGAAACAAAATAAACTTTAATATAGTAAAATAAATAAACTATAATAAATAAATAAAAATAGCAATAGTAAGTAGAAACAAAATAAAATAAATAATGCAAAAAAGAAAGAATTTTCATAAAATAAATAAAAGAAGCAAAAAAGAAAAGAAAAAAATAAGTAGAAACAAAATAAACT
>NC_041389.1:562676932-562678320 GCF_002162155.2 Triticum dicoccoides
AAAACAAAATCAACTTTTATAAAACCTCTAGTATTATTGAAACAAAAATTATATAAAATTTATGCAACTAAAATTATCAAAGTATTTTCTGTTCAAAACATTAAAAGAAAAAAGAATTTTCATAAAGAAATTTTTGTTAGAAACTTTAATAGAAAAAAGAATCACTCAAAAATCTATTTTTATAGTAAAGCTATTCAAAAACTAGTGACTCACACAAATTTCCAAAAATTCAAATTTAAAGTATTCAAATTAGGTAACAAATGGCACTAACAGAAAGTTTATAATTTTTATTACCTAAAAGCAAAAAGAATCACTGAAAAACTAGTAAGTATTTTGCTGTAAGTAGAAACAAAATAAAATAAACAAAGCAAAAAATAAAACAAAAAAAGTGCCACCTAAAGGACCACCACTGCCTGAATACGACTAGAAACCCAACAATGGGCCAGGATTCAGGCCCGCAGTAGGCCCAGTAGGCCCACAGGTACATACAGTGTGTTTAGGCCCGTAAGCCTGCATTTGAGAGGAGCTCGAGAGGGCAGCGGAACTGGGGCTTATAAACCACTCTCTAGCTTCCTCAACTAGCGAGGGAAGACTAAACTTTCGTGTCGCGACGCGGGCAGCAGAAGGCCTTTAGTCCCGGTTGGTGGCACCAACCGGGACTAAAGGTGTGCATTGGTCCCGGTTCATGCCAACAACCGGGACCAATGCCACCCTTTAGTCCCGGTTGGTGCCACCAACCCGGACCTAAGGTCTCTGCTTCCCGCCTTTGGACTGCTGAAAAGAGACCTTTGGTCCCGGTTGGTGGCACCAACCGGGACTAAAGGGTGGCATTGGTCCCAGTTGGTGCCACGAATCGAGACCAATGCTCTGTCTATATAATCAACACTTGTAAAAAATTCGTTCAGTTCTTCGATCTCGCCCCGACGTCAATGCCAGCCTTCCCCTCCGCCTCAACATCGCCGGCATCGCCCTGCCTCCGATGCCGTCCCGCGCCGCCCCATAGCCGTTGCTGCCCCGACGTGGCCGCCCTCTGCCCCGACCTCGCCGTCGCTTCCCTCTGCCGCGCCTCGTCGTCACCGCCCAATGAGCCCTCCCTTCCCCCACGCCGCCGCCCCTGCCTGCTCTGCTTGCCGCCCGCCGCCGCCACCGCCCCGGCCTGATGTGCTTTGCCGTGCGCCGCCGCCGCCGCCCCAGCCTGCTCTGCTTTGCCACGCGCCGCCGCCACTGCCCCGGCCTGCTCTGCTTTGCTGCATGCCGTCGCCGTCAGGGCCTGCTCTCTGGTGCTTTTTTTCATACACTTTTTTGTTCATCGATGTTTGTATATATGGCTGTTATATGTATATGTATATATATGCAGATGTATGTATGATCCATGGATATGTATGCAT
>NC_041389.1:562679123-562710501 GCF_002162155.2 Triticum dicoccoides
TAGACCCACACCTACTTTGAATTTCACTTAACGGAGCGGCGGATCCAATAAAAAGGGACTACATTCCAATCCTACTTATATATATATATATATGTGTGTGTGTGTGTGTGTGTGTGTGTGTGTGTGTGTGTGTGTGCATATTTAGAAAAAAATTGTGTTGCAAAACTTACATTTAAGGTTAGTTGATTTAGTGCATTTTAGGTTATTAGTTGTACTGTTAGTGCATTTTAGGAAAATAAGAAGAGGAAGAAGGATAAGAAGAAGGAGAAGAGGAGAGGAAGAAGTGGAGAAATAAATAAGAAGAGGAAAAAAGAAGAAAAATAATGAGTCTATTCCTTTCTTCTTCACCTCTATTCCTTTCTTCTTCTCCTCTTTTTTTCTTTTTTTTTCTTCGATCTTCTCCTCTCTCTATTCCTTTCTTCTTCTCCTCTTTTTTTTCCTTCTTCTTCCTCTTCTTATTTTTTATCGCGTATGTCGTTGTCGATATACCACCTCCCCGATAACTTCGACATGAGGGGGGGGGTCGATATACCCCCTCCCCAATAACTTCGACATGAGGAGGGGGGAGGGGGTCGACAGTTCGAGGGTCGTCAAGGGTTCGAGGGTTCGAGGGATCGAGGGTTCGAGGGTTCTATGGTCGAGGGTTCGAGGGTTCTAGGAATATGAAAAAGTTAGAATTTTTAATGTTAACTTCATAGAATTTTTTTGGGGATATTATTGTCGAATATGCAAAGAATATGTCGATTTTTTTGTAGTAGATGATGATGATGATATATGAAAACATGGTCAACTTTTTCTATTGTAATTTTGTTCGACGAATGTTTTCTGTTAAAACTCATATTATGTTTGTTCGATGAATGTTTCATGGGAGAGAGGGAATAAAAACTCCTCAGACATGAAGGGGGAGGAGTCCCCCTCCGGTTCCTAACTCTCTCGGGAATTCAACATGAGGCGGGGGGGGTCGATATACCCCCTCCCCGATAACTTCGACATGAGGGGGGGGTAGATATACCCCTCCCCGATAACATTTTTTTCCATGTATGTATGTCGTCGTTGTCGATATACCCCCTCCTTTACCAAGTTAAAAGAGCATTGTCCTCGAGGCCACCCCGAACCCTTTAAGCGTTGCCGAGGCCACCCCAAACCCTAGAGAAGCGTCGAGACCATTAATTAATATTATTCCTTGTTGTGAATAGCTATAGCTAGGTCTACATTTTCCACTAGTATATCCAGCTGTCATGTTTGTATAATAATTGCCATGTTGTAATATTTGTAGAAACTATGAAGCACAGCTGAGACGAGGAAGCAGAACGGGTGTTGGGGGACATAATCGCAGCCGGAGCTCATGTCATGTAGTATATCAACGAAACCGATGGTCTGGAAGGAGAGGGTGAAGAAGTAGGCTACGCTCCTCGAACAACGGAGGAGACCGTGACCGGTGACCGAATGTCGGTGCAAGAAGGAGGCCGTGATGACGGCTCCGGTGACCGAACAGAATCCAACCAGGTATATATATTAATTAAGCCTGTGCTGACTAGCTAATTGGTGCATTCATTGTTTTGGTATCTACACATATTAACTCTTGTCTTTCTTCTTATTTCTAGCCCTCCGGATCGAGCACAACTTTGGTAAAGAGACGTGGCCCAAAGAAAAAGTTGCGATCAGATGAAAGGTTCACGATCACAGCAATCGCGCGTGATAGCCAACCGATTGAACCCCTCCGGACCAAGGAGGCATTTACTGCTCAGTGCGGGGTTTTTGTTAGGGACATGATCCCGATCAGCATAGAGCTATGGAATCAGCCTAAGGATGAAGAGCTTCAAGTTTCTTTTGTCAAAGATAGACAGAAGGCTGATCTTTGGAAAGCGCTGAAGGTAAATTTCACCCTACCGGAAGAGGAGGATCCGGAGAATCCAGTTATAGAGCCATTGATCAAGTCTTTTGCTGTCAAGAAGATGGCAGATCTATTCAGGAAGTGGAAGAATGACCTAAAAGCAAAGTTTGTCGACAAAGAAAAGACCCCAGAATTCATCGTTAGGTACGAGAAGCTGAGAGATCAATGGGACGCATTTGTGGCCAACAAGACATCGTAGAGGAGTAAGAAGATGTCAGCGATAAACAAGATAAATGCTGTGAAGAAGGAGCATCACCATCGCACGGGGTCAGGTGGCTACCTCAAAGCCCGACCGTTGTGGGCCAAGGCTGAGAACAACTTGCTTGATAAAGGGGTCAAACCAGAGACATTGAACTAGCCAGACTGTTGCTGGACTTGGTTCTTCGGGGTTGGCGGAACCTTGGACCCTGTAACAGGGAAGTGCGTTTGGACGAGGGAGCAACTGCGAATACCCATCACGAAGCTTCAACACTATATTAACGCAGCGCAGGAAGGGACGTTCATTCCAGACAGAGAGAAGGACGAGCTCAAAATGGCCCTCGGGAATCCTGAGCACCCTGGGCGGACACGAGGCACGCCAGGCTCTGTTCCATGGAAGGCTGGGTTTCCTAACGCAGGCGGTTACAAATGCCAAGAGAGGAGGAGGAAGGTGGAGCAGAGCGAACTGCAGGAGCTGCACGCAAGGGTACATAACTAGAGGAACGAGATGCAGTTCGAAGCAAGCGACCTGCCAAAGCTACCCCCGAAGCTACCCCGCCATCTCAGCAGAGAAGCAGCGTGACTTCCACCGAGCAGCTTCAGCTGGAGCCTGTCTTCACGGCTCCTGCTAGCTACCCCGTGGATGCTATCACGGAGTCTCAACATTGCTACCTTATGACGCAATGGCAGAAGTACAAAGTCAAGGCGGCTGTCGGCTCTGCTCGACCTCCTGAACCCTACGCAACTTTTTACTGCCGTCCAATTCCAGAAGGATATGCTAGGGTGATGGTGGAAGAAATAACGGAGGTATTTGAGGAGCTCGTGCTTGACCACCCTACCAGTGAAGAAGAGACTCGATTGGGTTCTGCTTTGAAGACTCCATGCCTATGGAGGAAGGAGCTCATCAACCTTCCGAACTGGACGCCTCCGCCTCCGCCTCCGCCTCCTCCTCCGGCGAGTCAGGGCACTCCGCCTCCTCCTCTTCCTGCTCCTCCGGCGAGTGATCAGGGCACTCCGCCTCCTCCTCCGCCTGCTCCTTCGATGAGTGATCAGGGCACTCCGCCTCCTTCTCCGGCGCGTGGCGGCACTCCGCCTCCTTCTTCGCCTGCGCCGGCGCGCCCGACCAGCCAGCCTCCTCCTTCTCCGCCTCGTCAGCAAGGGAGGAAGAGACCCGCCACCGCTTCGGCTGCTCCGGCGCGTCGCAGTCCTTCTCCTCTGCCTGGTAAGCAACTAAAGAAGAAAGATTCAGCATCTTGGCCTGCTCCGGCGTCTAGCAGTACAGGCGGGAGGCAATATAGATTCGGTCCATCTCTCAAGACTCCAGAGAAGTTACCATACGAGATGACCGAGAAGGAAAACGAGAGATCTGTCAAGCCCAAGTGAGGGACTACTTCGCAATGCAAAGAGCTAAGAGACATCCACCTCTGGAGGAGAAGATAGATTCGGTGAAACCAAAGCGCACTTTGGATGCCCTGGAGCGACCACCACCGTCTCCGTCGCAAACCAACTATGAGCGCATTACTGAAAAGACATATAAGGACGCGAAGCGGTCGGGAAGTACTTGCAGTGACAAAAGGTTACAAGAACGAAGAACTAGGACGTTATCCTCGGCCGCCAGGCACTAGCCAAGTTCATGGCGGCTTCACATTACACCTACAACACGCTGAAGATGCCCAGGCCGATGAACATCATCACCATCCCCTCCGACAAGAAAGACGCGTTGATTTGCGCCGACCAACTCTACCGGGAAGCAGTTGCAGCAGCTGCCGCCAAGGCACCCGCTCCTGCCGATGGAGTCCCGGGAGGGAAAAAGACCGGTGAGACCCCTCGCACCCACTCTGTCAAGCGCACCTCTTCGGGGTGTTGCTCTCCCGTTGAGGACGTGCCAGAGAGCTCCACCGGCAAGAGCAAGAAGTCCAGAGTTGCACCACCAGAGACCAAGAAGGTGTCCGTCAAGGAGGACAGCACAGGGGGAGCTTTTACCATAAGCTCCACCCTCGACGGCAAATAGGAAAGCGAGCTCATCACTTTCCTGCAGGAGAATGTCGATGTGTTTGCATGGCAAGCCTCCGACATCCCCGGTGTTCCGAGGGAAGTGATTGAGCACCATCTTGCTGTCTGTCCTCATGCACGGCCCGTCAAGCAGAAGGTCAGGAAGCAAGCTTTGGAGAGGCAGGAGTTCATCACGGAGGAGATCAGGAAAGTAGAGGCGGCGGGCTTGGTAAGAGGGGTACTCCATCCGACGTGGTTGGCCAACCCGATAGTGGTGCACAAGGCAAATGGGAAGTGGAGACTGTGTATTGATTACACAGACATCAATAAAGCTTGTCCAAAGGATCCCTTCCCGTTACCGCGCATCGACCAGATTGTTGACTCCACGGCCGGGTGTGACCTGTTATCCTTCCTCGACGCCTACTCAGGGTACCACCAGATCTTCATGACCAAAGAAGACAAGGAGAAGACAGCATTCATCAGTCCATGTGGTACGTATTGCTTTTACGGATGCCTTTCGGGTTGATGAGTGCTGGCTCAACCTTTGCAAGAGCAGTCCAAATTGGTTTTGAGCCCCAGCTACATAGAAATATGGAAGATTATATGGATGACATAATGGTCAAAACCAAGGACAAAGCAACGCTCGTGCAAGATCTGGAGGAGGCATTTGCGAACCTGCGCAAGATCAATCTCAAGTTGAACCCTGAGAAGTGTGTCTTCGGTGTCCCGTCCGGAAAGCTTCTCGGGTTCTTTGTGTCGCAACGCGGGATTGAGGCAAACCCAGATAAGATCAAGGCCATCGAGCAGATTGAGGCACCTAAATGGATTAAAGACATCCGTCGGCTCACTGGCTGCGTTGCTGCGATGAGCAGATTCATCTCCAAGTCTGCAGAGCGTGCCCTTCCCTTTTTCAAGATCTTGAAGAAGACGGGCCCAATGGAGTGGACCCCGGAGGCCGAGGCAGCACTGCAGGACTTGAAGAAGTACCTCTCCTCTACCCCAGTGCTAGTTGCGCCAAACCACAAGAACCGTTGCTGCTGTACCTAGCGGCAACAAATCAGGTGTTTAGCGTCGCACTGGTGGCGCAGAGAGAGGTCGACAAAGAGGCAGCGGCAGTGGCAGAGGCAACGGATCGCGAGCCGGAACCCTCCCCGGCAGGGCTCGGTCCTGGCAAGACTGAGTCCCCGGCGGAGGCTGACGCCAGTGCGATAGGGCCCGCGCGACTAGGTGAAGTGGCGTAGAAGAAGAAAATGGTGCAGCACCCAGTTTACTTCGTCAGCTCCCTCTTGCAGGGGGCTAGGTCGAGGTACTCGGGTGTGCAAAAGTTGCTCTTCGGCCTCCTTATGGCCTCGAGGAAGCTACATCATTACTTCCAAGCGCATGAGATCACCGTGGTCACCCACCTCCCGTTGCAACGGATATTGCATAATCCAGATGCAACGGGGAGGATTGTGGAATGGGCCCTGGAGCTGTCGAGTTTCGGTTTAAATTTTGAAAGCACCTCGACGATTCAGAGCAGAGTCTTGGTGGAGTTTGTTGCAGAATGGACCTCAATGCCCGACAAAGAGGTATAGGAGACCATTCTCCCTGGCAAGGAAACGAGCCGCAACTAGATCATGTACTTTGATGGGGCTTTTTTCGCTACAAGGCTCCGGTGCCGGTGTGTTGCTTGTCGCACCCACCGGAGAGCACCTCAAGTATGTCATCCAAATGCACTTTCCCCGGGAGATGTCAACTAATAACACCGCCGAGTACGAGGGCTTGCTTTCCGGTCTCAGGATCGCGGCGGACCTTGGAGTCAAAAAGCTCATTGTCAGGGGTGATTCGCAGCTCGTCATCAGGCAGGTTAACAAAGATTATCAAAGCCCATTGATGGAAGCTTACGTGGATGAAGTGAGGAAACTGGAGGAGTGCTTTGACGGTATACGAGCAGAGCATGTCCCCTGGACGGAAAACGACATCGCCGACTACATGTCCAAGCGTGCTGCCCTCAAGCTACATGTGGAACCAGGTACTTTTGTGCTGCGGTTAACTCAATCATCTGTCGAACCATCAACCGGTCAGAACAAGCGGAGGAAGCTAGGCCCCGGCAAGTACTTCCCCACCAAGCTCCCTGGAGCCGCTGGCGAAGATGTTGCCGTGGATGTTGATCCTGCCGCGGGGCAACCGACTCTGGCAGGGCCTCAGGCCATGGCCCTAGAGACGCCCGCTCCCGTGGCAGAAGAGATGCCTTTGGTCCTTGCCATCGAGCCACTGGCTCCGGCATGGGCGTAGCACACCGTCCGATTCCTCCAAATAGGAGAGCTTCCTGAGGAGCAGGAAGAGGCAGAGAGAGTAGCCCGCCGGTCTGCTCTGTACCAATTTGTTGACAACATCTTGTACAGAAAAAGACCGAATGGGGTGAAAATGAAGTGCATCTCCCGGGAGGAAGGACTAGATCTGTTGGTAGAGATACATGGATGCATGTGTGGATCCCACATAGGTCGAGGGCCCTTACTGGCAAGGCTTTCCGGCAAGGTTTCTTCTGGCCCACTGCCCTCCAGGATGCAACGGCACTAGTAACCAAGTATGAAGTGTGCCAGTTCCATTCGAAGAAGCTTCATCAACCAGCTCAAGCCCTTCAAACCATCCCTCTCTCCTGGCCCTTCTCGATCTGGGGGCTCGACATATTGGGCCCTTTCCCTCGTGTCGTCGGGGGCTTTGAGTACTTGTACGTTGCAATCGACAAGTTCACAAAGTGGCCAGAGGTGGAAGCAGTGAGGAAGGTGACAGTGCAGTCAGCCATCAAGTTCTTCAATGGGCTAGTTTGCCATTTTGGTGCACCCAACAGGATCATCACCGACAACGGCACACAGTTCACAAGCCACGCCATCATGCAGTACATTGAGGATCTCGGCAGCAAGGTCTGTTTTGCTTCTGTGGCACACCCACGAAGCAACGGCCAAGCAGAGAGAGCAAATGCTGAAGTTCTGTGAGGCTTAAGAACGAAGACCTTTAATAGGCTGCACAAGAGTGGAAGGCGCTAGATTAACGAGTTGCCAACGGTTCTTTGGTTGATCAGAACGACGCCAAATCGAGCCACCGGCCAGACACCCTTTGCCCTGGTTTACGGGGCAGAAGCAGTTCTCCCCACGGAACTCATATACTTGACACCTCGAGTGCTCCCTTATGATGAGTTTGAGGAAGAGCGATTGCGGTAAGATGACGCAATGCTCCTTGAGGAAGATCGTCTCCGGGCGGCTGTGAGAGCAGCACGCTACCAGCAAGCCTTGCACCACTACCATAGCCGCAAGGTTCATGCCCGTAGCTTTGAGGAAGGCGACCTTGTTCTTCGGCATGTTCAGTCGGCCAAGAATTCCAACAAGTTGACGCCAAAGTGGGAAGGCCCTTATCGGGTAACACGAGTCACCAGGCCTGGCGCAGTCCGCCTGGAGACGAAGATGCCATTCCAGTGAGTAACTCCTGGAACATCGAGCATCTTCGTAAGTTTTACCCATAAGGCGCGGCTGCCGGGCCTCCCGGCAAGCCACCTTTTGTACAAGCGTTGCTGGCAAAGCGTGTGACCATTTGTACAAAGCCAGACGCAGACCCTGAGCATAAATAAACGAAGCGCTGGCGCCCTAAGTCATAGCATGCATGCTAGATTGAGTCTCTCCCTCGGTTAGGTTTAATAGTGCTTAGCGGTGACTAACCCCTAGCATAGAGGTCGAGTTTGTGTCATTTTGTTCCTATCCTTCCTCTTTGGTACGCAGGGTACATGATATGTTTTCCGCCAAGACAAGTGGAAGGAAGAGAACAAGCCAGCACCCCGGGCCCAGCAAGCGGAGCTTGCCGAGGGCAGAAGACACGGAGGTCCACCCATGGCAAGTCAAGGTTGCCGGGGGCTGCAGATTCAGATAAGTTTTCCCATCCCCTGTCATGCATTTCCGTATGAAACTTGGGACGTCTGGAACCTCATTTTGTTCCAAGGATGCTGTGCTCCCCTCGTTCCTATCACCCAAGAGCTTCTTGGTTCGGAATATGGTTGTAGCCGCGGCGGCAAGGAAGCAAGCCTAGGGCCCACCCCCACTTCGTCCCTACCTCCGCCAAAGGGATGAATATGGGCGAATGGAGTGGGGGAACGGCGAGGCCTGCTGCCGGGCAATGATGCTTATATTGAAAATAACAAGGACTTGTCCCTTGGTATGGGCTTTGCTCACACGCACGCGCAAGACCCGGCAAGCACCCCTTTTCCATTAATACTTCCATACAGGTACAGTAAGTACGGAACATAAACATGAACAGGGAGGTTACAGGTTTTAGATCTAAATAAGGCCCGTAAGCTTACAAGTTAAAAAAAGATAAGGTGCCCGTAATCCCTTTCTTGTCCCTCTCCTTAGGAAATGAAACAAGAAAGCAAAAGGGCAAAAGGGGCGCCTAGGCAAGGTACGAGCAGCAGAGGGCGCCAAGAGAACATGCCGATGGTCTCCAAGGAGAGGGTTGGCGGTGGTGGCGCCGGGGGAAGAGCTAGAAGATGAGGCAGCGGTCCGTCAATACGCTATGAAGGCGTCGGTGCCATCGTACTCCGACTTGATGGCCCGCCACCTGCCTTCTTCGCCTTCTCCCGCCTCCCTACGCTAACCGCCCAAGGAGGCGACCCCGAGAAGTTCAAGGAGCCGGCGATGCGGATGATGGGGTCGCCGGTGTCGCCCCAGAGCGGCGCGCCCGACGCCTAGTCGGACCCGTCATCCTGCCGCCCATTACCCTCGTCGTCGTTGTCGCTGTCCTCCTCGTCACTCTCGCTCGAGGAGGAATCTTCATCGTCGGAGGAGCTCTCCACGCAGCACTTTAGATGAGTGCCAAGGTCTCCAAAAATCTTGACGGAGAGCAGGCCATTCTCCATCAACTTGCAGAAGAGAACGAGCCCCGGCGCCAAACTATGGATGCGAGCAAAGGTCTTGCACCCTCGGCGAAGATACATCACGTGAGGGGCGGGGAACTCGACATCGGCACATGTGCCACTGTTCCCACAGCCCCTCATATGCAGCCGCAGCGCCTGCGGCGGGTCCAGTTCCATCTCCCGCGCAAATGGGGTTGGAAGGCGAAGACGACGGCGCGGCGGCTGGCGCAGCCTGATGAAGAACTCGTAAGGGTTATCCCCGACGTGGCTCTCCACTGGGGGAGGGGCCGCTGGCGGAGGCGAGGCCGATCTACCGCCATGTCCTCCTCTTCCCCGAGCGTCGCGACGGCCTCGACCTCGCCCCCTCCCCCTCCCTCTAACGGTCGGCTCCGCCGCTAAGAGCTCTTGGGGAGGAGCGATGCGTTGTCGAGCGGAGACCCTCTCCGCCACCGATGAAGCATCACCGTGCCCTTTCTCCATGGTGGAAAATAGGAAGGAGAAAAGATGAGGAGAGGCGGAGGATGGGGGACTGAGAGGCACCGTTCCTCCCGCTCCCTCTCCTTATAAAGAGACGGGGGTGGGGCTCGAGCGCCCCTCTCAGCCACTCCGGCTCATTGACAGCGCGCGAGGCTATCGACCGCCTTCCCGCCTAATTGAAAGCGCGTGGGAATCGACCCACACACGCACGTCTTCCCGTATCCCGCGCACCTGCCATTCGCTCTGCGTCATGCATGCGGCGTACATGGCACGAGAGACAGGCGTAATGGGACGCGTGGAGAGACGGTTCCCAAGTGAGGACAGTAAATGAGCAGCAGCCCTGCGGTCTCAAAGGGACACACAAGCCGCCTCTTTACTGTCCATCATAGATGATGCAAGCATGCTTAGATCATCCGCACGCGCAACCCCCACTTCACGCATTTAACGCAAGTCATGGGAAAGCGCAGCGGACCAAAAAGTTTTACCGTGGTAAAAACCGCCCCGCCTGCCCGCACACCGTTTTGTGCCAACAACGTGTCGCGCTTATTATGTGTGGCCCAGGCCCGGGGGCTCCTGTCGGTGTACAGAAGTAGGGGCACAGCTTTTGTACCCCTTTACTTGTGCGCGGGCAGTCAGAGCCACACGCCGTGACCACGAGCGGCAAGGCAGGGGAGGTGACCCGAGGTAAAATCAAAGTCCAAGACAAACAAGACAACACCAAAGGCCGAGACCACAGAGAGCAAATGAGCGAAGCAGGTTTCCCCGGCAAGACCCTTGCCGGGGCAGCCTCCGCAGCCCCTGCAAGACCCTTGCCAGGGCGGCTCGCCCACACCACCGGAGTAAGACACCCTCGAATCCACGGTCTCCAACACCATCAACCACGTTGGGCCAGGGCCCGAGAGGCACCTCCATGGTGACATGCAGATCTTTGTGAAGACAAAGAACATAGGAGATCAGATGAGGATCAGAAGACGGTGATCCTTGGCGGGACCTTAGCCAAGGAAACCCACAAGACCCCCGGCAAGATCCTTGCCGGGGACTGCAGCGCGCCACGGCAAGACCCTTGCTGAGCCACCCGGCAAGACCCTTGCCAAGGGCGTCAGCGGGGCCACAGCCAGGCCCGCACCAACCAAGTCTCCACCGCCGTTCACATGCAGTTGCCAGCTCAACCAGCTGGGCAGGCACCTGCGTGGCAACATGCGGCTTCCAGGCCAACTCAGCACGCGTCTGCGTGGCGGCATGCAGATCTTTGTGAAGGCTCCACCACCGCGCCACCTCAGCTGCTTGCCTGCCTACATGGCGCCGCATGCATCGCTGGCCAGGGCGCGTGTTGAACTGAGGAAGAGCAGTGACGGACGGGACGGGCCTCGCTCCCGTCCCTAGTAAAGCAAGAGGACACCTGAGCTACACATTAAATGCGTCTTGTCGTGTAATGCGAGCGATAAGCTCATAGCACTGTAGGCCTTTCCACCTCTTGTGTGCCACTGTGGCAGCCCCTTTCGACTATAAAAGGAGGCCCATGGCGTACTGGAGACGGGTTCGGCTCTTTTGAACCACCATAGCTAGTTCAAGAGCTCAAGAACACTCAATACATCCACCAAAGCAGGACTAGGGTTTTACGCATCCTCGCGGCCCGAACCTGGGTAAACGATCCTTGTGCTGATTGCTAATCCTGCTCTTCTCACAACCCCTGCGCCCCAGCAACCGTAGAAGGGATCCTCGTGATCCGATAGGTGTCGTTTCCCACCGACACGAAGACAATCTGCGTGCCAGACTCATCGTCATTGAAGCCTGGTTCAGGGGCTACTGAGGGAGTCATGGATTAAGGGGTCCTCGGACAGCCAGACTATTGGGCTATGAAGATACAAGACAGAAGACTTCTTCCCGTGTCCGGATGGGACTCTCCTTTGCGTGGAAGGCAAGCTTGGCGATTCGGATATGTAGATTCCTTTCTCTGTAACCGACTTTGTGTAACCCTAGCCCCCCTTCGGTGTCTATATAAACCGGAGGGTTTAGTCCGTAGGACAACAACAATCATAATCATAGGCTAGCTTCTAGGATTTAGCCATTACGATCTCGTGGTAGATCAACTCTTTTAATACTCATATTCATCAAGATCAATCAAGCAGGAAGTAGGGTATTACCTCCATAGAGAGGGCCCGAACCTGGGTAAACATTGTGTCCCCCGCCTCCTGTTACCATCAGCCTTAGACGCAAAGTTCGGGACCCCCTACCCGAGATCCGCCGGTTTTGACACCGACAGTCTCCCCTGGCAAGGTATCGTCCCGTTACTATTGGAAGAAAGTTACTTTTGTCCTCATTAACCCCTTCCAAAAGGGTGAGTCTGTTGGCTTTCGTTAACTTGGGCCAAATTCTTAGAGTGAAGGTATTTATTCTGCAAAATTTGTACCCACATGCCCTCGGTCTCACAAGATAGTTTTTATAGCCATTTGCAAAGCAGACATCTATTTTTGACCTCAAAATTTTCGATCCCTAACCCACCCTGGTTTTTGGTCGACACATGATTTCCCATCTAGCCAGTCGGTATTTCTGAAGGAAATATGCCCTTGAGGCAATAATAAAGTTGTTATTTATTTCCTCATATCATGATAAATGTTTATTATTCATGCTAGAATTGTATTAACCGGAAACATAATACATGTGTGAATACATAGACAAACTTAATGTCACTAGTATGCCTCTACTTGACTAGCTCATTAATCAAAGATGGTTATGTTTCCTAACCATAGACATGTGTTGTCATTTGATTAAAGAGATCACATCATTAGGAGAATGATGTGATTGACTTGACCCATTCCGTTAGCCTAGCACTTGATCGTTTAGTATGTTGCTATTGCTTTCTTCATGACTTATACAAAGTTCCTACAACTATGAGATTATGCAACTCCAGTTTACCGGAGGAACACTTCGTGTGCTACCAAACATCACAATGTAACTGGGTGATTATAAAGGAGCTCTACAGGTGTCTCCAAAGGTAGATGTTGAGTTGGTGTATTTCGAGATTAGGTTTTGTCACTCCGATTGTCGGAGAGGTATCTCTGAGCCCTCTCGGTAATGCACATCACTATAAGCCTTGCAAGCAATGTGACCAATGAGTTGGTTACGGAATGATGCATTACGTAACGAGTAAAGAGACTTGCCAGTAATGAGATTGAACTAGGTATTGGATACCGACGATCGAATCTCGGGCAAGTAACATACCGATGACAAAGGGAACAACGTATGTTGTTATGCGGTTTGACCGATAAAGATCTTCGTAGAATATGTAGGAGCCAATATGAGCATCCAGGTTCCGCTATTGGTTATTGACCGGAAACAGTTCTAGGTCATGTCTACATAGTTCTCGAACCCGTAGGGTCTGCACGCTTAACGTTACGATGACAGTTTTATTATGAGTTTATAAGTTTTGATATATCGAAGGTTGTTCGGAGTCCCGAATGTGATCACGGACATGACGAGGACTCTCGAAATGCTCGAGACATAAAGATTGATATATTGGAAGCGTATATTTGGATATCGGAATCATTCCAGGTGAAATCGGGATTTTACCGGAGTACCGAGGGGTTACCGGAACCCCCCCCCCCCCCGGGGGGCTAATGGGCCTACATGGGCCATAAGGGAGAAGAGGAGGGCCGGCCAGGGCAGGCCGCGCGCCCCCTCCCCCCCTAGTCCGAATAGGACAAGGAAGGGGGGGCGGCGCCCCCCTTTCCTCTTTCCCCCTTCCCCCTTCCTTCGCCAACAAGGCAAGAGGGGCGAGTCCTACTCCCGGTGGAGTAGGACTCCTCCAGGCGCACCCCTAGGGGGTCGGCTGCACCTCCCCCTCCCTCCTTTATATACGGGGGCAGGGGGCACCTCTAGACACACAAGTTGATCTTCGTGATCGTTCCTTAGCCGTGTGCGGTGCCCCCCTCCACCATATTCCACCTCGGTCATATCCTTGCGGTGCTTAGGCAAAGCCCTGCGTCGGTAGAACATCATCATCGTCACCATGCCGTCGTGCTGATGGAACTCATCCCCGACACCCTGCTGGATCGGAGTCCACGGATCGTCATCGAGCTGAACGTGTGCTGAACTCGGAGGTGCCGTAAGTTCGGTGCTTGGATCGGTCGGATCGTGAAGACGTAAGACTACATCAACCACGTTGTCGTAACGCTTCTGCTTTCGGTCTACGAGGGTACGTGGACACACCCTCCCCTCTCATTGCTATGCATCACCATGATCTTGCGTGTGCGTAGGAATTTTTTTGAAATTACTACGTTCCCCAACAGTGGCATCCGAGCCTAGGTTTTATGCGTAGATGTTATATGCACGAGTAGAACACAAGTGAGTTGTGGGCGATGCAAGTCATACTTCTTACCAGCATGTCATACTTTGGTTCAGCGGTATTGTTGGATGAAGCGGCCCGGACCGACATTATGCGTACGCTTACGCGAGATTGGTTTTACCGCCGTGCTTCGCAAACAGGTGACTAGCGGGTGTCTATTTCTCCAACTTTAGTTGAACCGAGTGTGGCTACGCCCGGTCCTTGCGAAGGTTAAAACAACACTAACTTGACGAACTATCGTTGTGGTTTTGATGCGTAGGTAAGAACGGTTCTTGCTCAGCCCATAGCAGCCATGTAAAATTTGCAACAACATAGTAGAGGACGTCTAACTTGTTTTTGCAGGGCATGTTGTGATGTGATATGGTCAAGACGTGATGCTATATTTTATTGTATGAGATGATCATGTTTTGTAACCGAAGTTATCGGCAACTGGCAGGAGCCATATGGTTGTCGCTTTATTGTATGAAATGCAAACGCCCTGTAATTGCTTTACTTTATCACTAAGCGGTAGCAATAGTCGTAGAAGCAATAGATGGCGTAATGACAACGATGCTACGATAGAGATAAAGGTGTCACGCCGGTGACGATGGTGATCACGACGGTGCTTCGGAGATGGAGATCACAAGCACAAGATGATGATGGCCATATCATATCACTTATATTGATTGCATGTGATGTTTATCCTTTATGCATCTTATCTTGCTTTGATTGACGGTAGCATTTTAAGATGATCTCTCACTAAATTATCAAGAAGTGTTCTCCCTGAGTATGCACCGTTGCGAAAGTTCTTCGTGCTGAGACACCACGTGATGATCGGGTGTGATAGGCTCTACGTTCAAATATAACAGGTGCAAAACAGTTGCACACGCGGAATACTCAGGTTAAACTTGACGAGCCTAGCATATACAGATATGGCCTCGGAACACGAAGACCGAAAGGTTGAACGTGAATCATATAGTAGATATGATCAACATAGTGATGTTCACCATTGAAACTACTCCATCTCACGTGATGATCGGACATGGTTTAGTTGATTTGGATCACGTGATCACTTAGATGACTAGAGAGATGTCTGTCTAAGTGGGAGTTCTTAAGTAATATGATTAATTGAACTTAAATTTATCATGAACTTAGTACCTGATAGTATTTTGCTTGTCTATGTTTGTTGTAGATAGATGGCTCGTGTTGTTGTTCCGTTGAATTTTAATGCGTTCCTTGAGAAAGCTAAGTTGAAAGATGATGGTAGCAATTACACGGACTGGGTCCATAACCTAATGAGTATCCTCATTGCTGCCCACAAGAATTACATCCTAGAAGCACCGCTGGGTACCAGGCCTGCTGCAGATGTAACTGACGACGTTAAGAACGTCTGGCAGAGCAAAGATGATGACTACTCGATAGTTCAGTCTGCCATGCTTTATGGCTTGGAACCGGGTCTTCAACGACATTTTGAACGTCATGGAGCATATGAGATGTTCCAAGAGTTGAAGTTAATATTTCAAGCAAATGCCCGGATTGAGAGATATGAAGTCTCCAATAAGTTCTATAGCTGTAAGATGGAGGAGAATAGTTCTGTCAGTGAACACATACTCAAAATGTCTGGGTATAATAATCACTTGATTCAACTGGGAGTTAATCTTCCTGATGATAGTGTTATTGACAGAATTCTTCAATCACTACCACCAAGCTACAAGAGCTTTGTGATGAACTATAATATGCAAGGGATGAACAAGACTATTCCCGAGCTCTTTGCAATGCTAAAGGCTGCGGAGGTAGAAATCAAGAAGGAGCATCAAGTGTTGATGGTCAATAAGACCACCAGTTTCAAGAAAAAGGGCAAGGGGAAGAAGAAGGGGAACTTCAAGAAGAACAACAAACAAGTTGCTGCTCAAGAGAAGAAACCCAAGTCTGGACCTAAGCCTGAGACTGAGTGCTTCTACTACAAGCAGACTGGACACTGGAAGCGGAACTACCCCAAGTATTTGGCGGATAAGAAGGATGGCAAAGTGAACAAAGGTATATGTGATATACATGTTATTGATGTGTACCTTACTAATGCTCGCAGTAGTACCTGGGTATTTGATACTGGTTCTGTTGCTAATATTTGCAACTCGAAACAGGGACTACGGATTAGGCGAAGATTGGCTAAGGACGAGGTGACGATGCGCGTGGGAAATGGTTCCAAAGTCGATGTGATCGCGATCGGCACGCTACCTCTACATCTACCATCGGGATTAGTTTTAGACCTAAATAATTGTTATTTGGTGCCAGCGTTGAGCATGAACATTATATCTGGATCTTGTTTGATGCGAGACGGTTATTCATTTAAATCATAGAATAATAGTTGTTCTATTTATATGAGTAATATCTTTTATGGTCATGCACACTTACAGAGTGGACTATTTTTATTAAATCTCGATAGTAGTGATACACATATTCATAATGTTGAAGCCAAAAGATGCAGAGTTGATAATGATAGTGCAACTTATTTGTGGCACTGCCGTTTAGGTCATATCGGTGTAAAGCACATGAAGAAACTCCATACTGATGGACTTTTGGAATCACTTGATTATGAATCACTTGGTACTTGCGAACCATGCCTCATGGGCAAGATGACTAAAACGTCGTTCTCCGAAACTATGGAGCGAGCAACTGATTTGTTGGAAATCATACATATTGATGTATGTGGTCCAATGAATATTGAGGCTCGCGGCGGGTATCATTATTTTCTCACCTTCACAGATGATTTGAGCAGATATGGGTATATCTACTTGATGAAACACAAGTATGAAACATTTGAAAAGTTCAAAGAATTTCAGAGTGAAGTAGAAAATCATCGTAACAAGAAAATAAAATTTCTACGATCTGATCGTGGAGGAGAATATTTGAGTTATGAGTTTGGTTTACATTTGAAACAATGCGGAATAGTTTCGCAACTCACGCCACCCGGAACACCACAACGAAATGGTGTGTCCGAACGTCATAATCCTACTTTACTGGATATGGTGCAATCTATGATGTCTCTTACTGATTTACCGCTATCGTTTTGGGGTTATGCTTTAGAGACGGCCGCATTCACGTTAAATAGGGCACCATCAAAATCCGTTGAGACGACACCTTACGAACTGTGGTTTGGCAAGAAACCAAAGTTGTCATTTCTTAAAGTTTGGGGTTGCGATGCTTATGTGAAGAAACTTCAACCAGATAAGCTCGAACCCAAATCGGAGAAATGTGTCTTCATAGCATACCCAAAAGAGACTATTGGGTACACCTTCTATCACAGATCTGAGGGCAAGATTTTCGTTGCTAAATTCGGATCCGTTCTAGAGAAGGAGTTTCTCTCGAAAGAAGTGAGTGGGAGGAAAGTAGAACTTGATGAGGTAACTGTACCTGCTCCCTTATTGGAAAGTAGTTCATCATAAGAACAAGTTCCTGTGACAACTACACCAATTAGTGAGGAAGCTAATGATATTGATCATGAAACTTCAGATCAAGTTTCTTGTGAACCTCGTAGGTCTACCAGAGTAAGATCCGCACCAGAGTGGTACGGTAATCCTATTCTGGAAGTCATGTTACTTGACCATGGCGAACCTACGAACTATGAGGAAGCGATGATGAGCCCAGATTCCGCAAAATGGCTTGAAGCCATGAAATATGAGATAGGATCCATGTATGAGAACAAAGAATGGACTTTGGTTGACTTGCCCGATGATCGGCAAGCCATTGAGAATAAATGGATCTTCAAGAAGAAGACTAACGCTGATGGTAATATAACTGTCTACAAAGCTCGACTTGTTGCAAAAGGTTTTCGACAAGTTCAAGGGGTTGACTACAATGAGACTTTCTCACCCGTAGTGATGCTTAAGTCTGTCTGAATCATGTTAGCAATTGCCACATTTTATGATTATGAAATTTGGTAAATGGATGTAAAAGCTGCATTCCTGAATGGATTTCTGGAAGAAGAGTTGTATATGATGCAACCGGAAGGTTTTGTCAATCCAAAAGGTGCTAACAAAGTGTGCAAGCTCCAGCGATCCATTTATGGACTGGTGCAAGCATCTCGGAGTTGGAATAAACGCTTTGATAGTGTGATCAAAACATATGGTTTTATACAGACTTTTGGAGAAGCTTGTATTTACAAGAAAGTGAGTGGGAGCTCTGTAGCATTTCTGATATTTTTTGTAGATGACATATTGTTAATTGGAAATGATATAGAATTTCTGGATAGCATAAAGGGATACTTGAATAAAAGTTTTTCAATGAAGTACCTCGGTGAAGCTTCTTACATATTGGGCATCAAGATCTATAGAGATAGATCAAGACGCTTAATTGGACTTTCACAAAGCACATACCTTGATAAAGTTTTGAAAAAGTTCAAAATGGATCAGGCAAAGAAAGGGTTCTTGCCTGTATTGCAAGGTGTGAAGTTGAGTCAGACTCAATGCCCGACCACAGCAGAAGATAGAGAGAAAATGCAAGATGTTCCCTATGCTTCAACCATAGGCTCTATCATGTATGCAATGCTGTGTACCAGACCTGATGTATGCCTAGCAATAAGTTTAGCAGGGAGGTACCAAAGTAGTCCAGGAGTGGATCAATGGACAGCGGTCAAGAACATCCTGGAATACCTGAAAAGGACTAAGGATATGTTTCTCATTTATGGAGGTGACAAAGAGCTAGTCGTAAATGGTTACGTCGATGCAAGCTTTGAAACTGATCCGGATGATTCTAAATCACAAACCGGATACATGTTTTTATTAAATGGTGGAGCTGTAAGTTGGTGCAGTTCTAAACAAAGCGTCATGGCGGGATCTACATGCGAAGTGGAGTATATTGCTGCTTCGGAAGCAGCAAATGAAGGAGTCTGGATGAAGAAGTTCATTTCCGATCTAGGTGTCATACCTAGTGCATCGGGACCAATTAAGATCTTTTGTGACAATACTGGTGCAATTGCCTTGGCAAAGGAATCCATATTTCACAAGAGGACCAAGCACATCAAGAGACGCTTCAATTCCATCCGGGAGCAAGTCCAGGTGGGAGACATAGAGATTTGCAAGATACATAGGGATCTGAATGTTGCAGACCCATTGACTAAGCCTCTTCCACGAGCAAAACATGATTAGCACACTACTAGGGAAAAGCCTAGCAGCAGCGTGGGTTTTAGGCCTATCAGTAGCGCGAGCAGGAGCGCTACTGATAAGGCGCTACAGCTAATGCTTAGCAATAGCGCGCCTCGACACACGCTACTTGTAACTTGACTTAGTAGTAGCGCTCCTTCAGAACAGCGCTACTGGTAATTAGTAGTAGCGCTTCTCCTCTCTCACGCTACTACTATTATTTAGTATTTTATTTCTTTTTTATTTCATGTTGTATTCATACACCTTTACACAAGTTTTCATACAACAGGAATTTAGAGATTGTTTTTACATAATAATGAGTTATTACATCATGGGGTGAAAGAACCGTGGACTAGTTTCAAGTGGATGTCCATCCACTTAAAACTAATCCGCGGTATATAATAATATCATCATCATCATCATATCATTAACAACTTATCATCATAATACATCATTCTCATATAACACCTCCTCAAGATCATCGTTTTCATCATTGACATCACATAACACCTCCTCAAGATCATCATTATCAACTCTAACACATTACCACATAATAAACATATTGTACCTCATAGGACCTATTACATTCGATTAAGACCTACTACATTTTCTAAGGTAAAATAGCAAAAACCAAGATAGCCCCTGACTCTCCATTATGGAGAATGGAGATTAGCCTGTCTTCAATTCTTGCCTTTCGCTGAATGTTACTTCCAAGAACCTCCTTGCAAATGTCCATACATTTCTTCCATTCTTTGATGAACATGTGTTCACGGGCTTTAGAAATCCGATATGCACAGGTGAGCTCCGTAGATTTACCTGGCAGTATGTTCAGAACTGAGAGGCGACCATGTAGAGACATCAGATGAGGCACACAATCCATCGGGAGTTTCTGTTGAAAAACATAATAATAACTTCATAGTTAGCAATGATGTACTAGTTTTAGAAGTATGTAAAAGATGCACGGATGTCGTAATAGTAAAAAATCTTACCAGGGTATCTCCAGAGAAGTTGCCGTGGTTTAACACATGCACTAGTGGCACGTATTCACCATAATTTGGAGGAGTTCGATAATAGTTATTGTAATTCTCAAGAAGAGTACAAAATGCGATCAGATGATTTTTCTCCTTATACGTTAACTCGGTGCCATCGGTGTAGTGGGTTTTATCTACCATCTTCCGCATAGTCTTTGAAGAATCAAAATAAGCTGTCAATGGAAATAAGCTATCAACTATTTTGAAATAAACAATATAAATTAGTTAATAACTATGTTTGAGAAACTCACATAGCGGTACAATCGGAAGCGTATCAACAAGGACCCAAATGTCCATATTGTCTTGCTCGATGTCAGGATCACCAAGATCCATGGTGAAAATCATACCCTCATAAAAACCATACATTTTGCAAAGTGCTTCCCAATTTTGGCAACCAACATGGGTTACGCTCTGAGCATTGCACAGATTTACTTCAAAATCCATATCATGATGGGTCCTTTGGTGTATTTTCTTTGTTTTGAAATTTTCATGGTCTTAAAAACCCATCCTCTCCAATACATAGCATCTTGCATGGCATGTGATAAGCTAGTCGAATTGTAAAATATGAAAATTAGACGTTGAAATAGTTGAAGTCATGCTTAATTACGAAAAAAACACTTGTCGTTGTTGCGTACTGTTTCACAATCGAAGGTCTCCTCGAGCTTAATGCTGAAGCGCCGATCTTCGTCCAGCCAAACGAACCTGTCACACATACCTCGATCGTCGTGGCACCAGCTACACTCCCCCGGGAGACTGTCGTCATCCGAGTACGACATTTCCTACGTTCATAATTCAAAGATTAAACTTGTACATATTCTAGCACAAGTCATGCCAGAATTCATGAAAAAATCCGGCATGACCTTTGCTAAAAAAGGACATATCGAGCGCCTGAAATTTACCGGAACGGAAATTAATCAACACTCCAGCAAAACATAGGCCACTCGGAGATGTAAACTGAACATGAAGGGCCACTTGGGCAACCACATATCCTATTTGAGCAACAACACAAGATATACAAGGATATTTGGCTGGTCTCACCTCGATGTCGGAGGGGGTCGGTGAATGGGACGACGGCGGGGATGTCGGAGGGGGTCGGTGACGGGGACGACGGCTGGGATGTCGGAGGGGGTCGGTGATGGGGACGACGGTGGTCACCTGAAACCATATAAGTTATCACTAATACATCCCGAATAATTGCTTAAACTAAAAAATAACAACAAATATGACATGTTCAACTAGTTTTATTAATTCAACTAGTTCTTACTAAATATGAACTTACTATAAATAGAAAAAAACTAGTTCTTTCTAAAAATAAAGTAGTTCAACTAGTTATATTAATTATCTTACTAAAAATACATTAGTTCTAATAATTCAACTACTTCAACTAGTTTATTAATTTACTTACTAAACTAGTTATGAACCCTAAATTAACATCTACTACTACTAAAAATCTAGTACTAACTAAATTAACATCTAGTACTAGCTATGAACCCTAAACTAACATCTACAACTACTAAATCTAGTACTAACTAGTGGCAGGGGGTGGGGGCGATGGAGAGGTAGCTAGGGGCGGCGAGGTCGAGGGCGGTGGGAGGAGGGCTGCCGGCGGAGGAGGGAGAGGGCGGCCGCAGGCGGAGGGAGGAGGGCGGCGGAGGAGGAGGAAGGGGCGGCCGCAGGCGGAGGGAGGATGTGCGAGGAGGAGGGAGGAGGGACGGAAGGAGGGGAGTACCTCGGCGGCGGACGGACGAACGGCGGCGGCGACGCACGACGACGGTTATCGGCATGGGGGGCGAGAGTGAGAGTGTGAGTGAGGGCCGGTCGTGTGAGCGGGGATAAGGTAGGGATAGTTGTAGCGCGTTTGCCGAAACGCGCTACAGATAATCAGAATAGCAGTAGCGTGTTGCACATAAACCGCTACTGCTAAGTGTAACTATACAAAAAATACGTCAATGCAAAAATACATTGGCCATCAATGATCTTTTTGTGTACAATTTGAATTGTCAATATGAGTCCTATCCGGTAGGAACCGGAGAGGACTCATATTGCGGCCACAAATTTTACACATAGAGTTCAGTGAAGACCAACTGGTTGTGGTAGTTTCAGAAATAACATATTTAAGGTGGTAAACACCCTGTTCACGGAGCGAGGTGGGACTAAACTTGTGGGCTGATCTTAGCAGTAGCGGTTTTCCCATAAGCGCACTGTTGCTAACTTCTATAGCAGTAGCGTTGTTCAATAAAGTGCGCTACTGCTATAACTAGCGGGGGGGGGGCGAGGTCATGGCAATTATAGCAGCAGCGCGGTTTGCGGTGAATGCGCTACTGCTATTTTCCTATCAGCAGCACGTTTGTCTAACACGCGCTGCTGCTAAATAGTAGTAGCATGGTATTTTAGGGAGCGCTGCTGGTAAGATTCTGTGTATAGGCTTTTCCCTAGTAGTGGCACCAAGACTCCATGGGTGTTAGAATCATTACTGTGTAATCTAGATTATTGACTCTAGTGCAAGTGGGAGACTGAAGGAAATATGCCCTTGAGGCAATAATAAAGTTATTATTTATTTCCTCATATCATGATAAATGTTTATTTTTCATGCTAGAATTGTATTAACCGGAAACATAATACATGTGTGAATACATAGACAAACTTAATGTCACTAGTATGCCTCTACTTGACTAGCTCATTAATCAAAGATGGTTATGTTTCCTAACCATAGACATGTGTTGTCATTTGATTAAAGAGATCACATCATTAGGAGAATGATGTGATTGACTTGACCCATTCCGTTAGCCTAGCACTTCATCGTTTAGTATGTTGCTATTGCTTTCTTCATGACTTATACAAAGTTCCTACAACTATGAGATTATACAACTCCCGTTTACCGGAGGAACACTTTGTGTGCTACCAAACGTCACAACGTAACTGGGTGATTACAAAGGAGCTCTACAGGTGTCCCCAAAGGTAGATGTTGAGTTGGCGTATTTCGAGATTAGGTTTTGTCACTCCAATTGTCGGAGAGGTATCTCTGGGCCCTCTCGATAATGCACATCACTATAAGCCTTGCAAGCAATGTGACCAATGAGTTGGTTACGGATTGATGCATTACGTAACGAGTAAAGAGACTTGCCGGTAACGAGATTGAACTAGGTATTGGATACCGACGATCGAATCTCGGGCAAGTAACATACCGATGACAAAGGGAACAACGTATGTTGTTATGCAGTTTGACCGATAAAGATCTTCGTAGAATATGTAGGAGCCAATATGAGCATCCAGGTTCCGCTATTGGTTATTGACCGGAAACAATTCTAGGCCATGTCTACATAGTCCTCGAACCCGTAGGGTCCGCACGCTAAACGTTATGATGATAGTTTTATTATGAGTTTATAAGTTTTGATGTACCTAAGGTTGTTCGGAGTCCAGGATGTGATCACGGACATGAAGAGGAGTCTCGAAATGGTCGATACATAAAGATTGATATATTGGAAGCCTATATTAGGATATCGGAATCGTTCCGGGTGAAATAGGGATTTTACCGGAGTACAGGGGGGTTACCGGAACCCCCCCCCCCCGAGGGTTAATGGGCCTACATGGGCCATAAGGGATAAGAGGAGGGCCGGCCAGGGCAGGCCGCGCGCCCCCTCCCCCCCTAGTCCGAATAGGACAAGGAAGGGGGGGCGGCACCCCCCTTTCCTCTTTCCCCCTTCCCCCTTCCTTCTCCAACAAGGCAAGAGGGGGGAGTCCTACTCCCGGTGGGAGTAGGACTCCTCCAGGCGCACCCCTAGGGGGGCGGCCGCACCTCCCCCTCCCTCCTTTATATACGGGGGTAGGGGGCACCTCTAGACACACAAGTTAATCTTCTTGATCGTTCCTTAGCTGTGTGCGGTGCCCCCCTCCACCATATTCCGCCTCGTTCATATCGTTGCGGTGCTTAGGCGAAGCCCTGCGTCGGTAGAACATCATCATCGTCACCATGCCGTCATGCTGACGGAACTCATCCCCAACACCCTGCTGGATCGGAGTCAGGGGATCGTCATCGAGCTGAACATGTGCTGAACTCGGAGGTGCCGTACGTTCGGTGCTTGGATCGGTCGGATCGTGAAGACGTACGACTACATCAACCGCGTTGTCATAATGCTTCCGCTTTCGGTCTACGAGGGTACGTGGACACACTCTCCCCTCTCGTTGCTATGCATCACCATGATCTTGCGTGTGCGTAGGAAATTTTATGAAATTACTACGTTCCCCAACAATTTCTTCTTGGCCTCATCACTTTGCTAGAAGAATCATGATCTATAGAAGTCTAGTCTTTTCCGTACCCCTATCGGTACTTCAAAGAAAGATAGGAGGAACATTGGCAAACTTGTCAAGACATTTATCATATCCAGCCGGCCTCCGTAAGACATAAGCTTGCCTTCCAGCAGCTTAGCTTTTTTTCAAATCTATCTTCTATACATTTCCATTCCTTGTTCGTTAATCATCTATGATGAATTGGGGTCCCTAGATAACTAAATGGTAAGGATCCCATTTCGCAATCGAACATGCTTTGGTAATCGTCTTGTTCTTCTTTGGCTCTCCCAAAGTAGAACAATTTGCTTTTATTAAAGTTGATTTTGATACCAGACAGTTGCTCAAAAAGGCATAATACAAGCTTCATATTCCTAGCTTTTGCAAAATCGTGTTCCATGAATGTAATAGTATCATCTGTGTATTATAGAACAGAGACGCCCCCCACTACATGATGTGGGATGAGTCCTCCTACTTGGCCACCCTCTTTAGCCTGACCAATAAGTACCGCCAACATATGTGCTACAATGTTAAACAACACAGGAGACATAGAAGCCCCTTGTCGTAACCCCTTACGTGTCTGGAAATAATGACATGTGTCATCATTAAACTTTATCCCGACACTCCCTTTCTGTATGAATGAGTCCATCTGAGATCTCCAAGATTCTTTAAACCCCTTCATATGTAAGGCATGCTGGAGGAAGGGCCATTGGACCTTAATTATCATGCACTTTTTCGAAATCTACTTTGAAGATAACACCATCTAGTTTCATCATATGGATTTCGTGCAATGTTTCATGTAGGACTACAACCCCTTCTAGTATTTGTCGTCCTGGCATGAAGGTAGTTTGAGTTGGTTGCTGATGCGGCTTGAACTACGTCGGTATTTCCCCAAAGAGGACGGGATGATGCCGCACATCCACAGTAGGTATTTCCCTCAGTGATGAGACCAATGTTATCGAACCAGTAGGAGAACCACGCAATACTACGTAAACGGTACCTGCACACAAAGAATAAATATTTGCAACCCGACATGTTAAAGGGGTTGTCAATCCCTTTCGAGTAGCGGTGCCAGAAATTGTCAAGTGGACGTGATAAAATTGTAGTATATTGATAGATGCGGATAAAAGCAAATAAACTTCAAAGAGGAATTTTGGGTTTTTGATAATATAGATCTGAAAATAAAAGTGGAAAATAAACGAAAAGGCGAATAGCAAAAAAGATCTGAAAATATATGATGAGAAACTAGACCATGGGCCGTAGATTTCACTAATGGTTTCTCTCAAGAAAAATAGCATACGGTGGGTAAACAAATTACAGTTGGGCAATTGATAGAACTTCAAATAATTATGACAATGTCCAGGCAATAATCATTATATATGCATCACGTCCAAGATTAGTAGACCGACTCCTGCCTGCATCTACTACTATTACTCCACACATCGACCGCTATCCAGCATGCATCTAGTGTATTAAGTTCATGGAGAAACGGAGTAATGCAATAAGAACGATGACATGATGTAGACAAGATCTATTTATGTAGAAATAGACCCCATTTTGTTATCCTTAATAGCAATGATACATACGTGTCATTTCCCCTTCTGTCACTGGGATTGAGCACCGTAAGATCGAACCCAACCACCTCTTCCCATGGCAAGAAAAATCGATCAAGTCGGCCTAACTAAACCAAAGATTCGAAGAAGAAGTACGAGGCTAGAAGTAATCATGCATATAAGAGATCAAAAGACTCAAATAACTCTCATGGATAAAAAACATAGATCTGATGTGATTGACTTGACCCATTCCGTTAGCCTAGCACTTGATCGTTTAGTATGTTGCTATTCCTTTCTTCATGACTTATACAAAGTTCCTACAACTATGAGATTATGCAACTCCCGTTTACCGGAGGAACACTTTGTGTGCTACCAAACGTCACAACGTAACTGGGTGATTATAAAGGAGCTCTACAGGTGTCTCCAAAGGTAGATGTTGAGTTGGCGTATTTTGAGATTAGGTTTTGTCACTCCGATTGTCGGAGAGGTATCTTTGGGCCCTCTCGGTAATGCACATCACTATAAGCCTTGCAAGCGATGTGACCAAGGAGTTGGTTACGGAATGATGCATTACGTAACGAGTAAAGAGACTTGCCGGTAACGAGATTGAACTAGGTATTGGATACCGACGATCGAATCTCGGGCAAGTAACATACCGATGACAAAGGGAACAACGTATGTTGTTATGCGGTTTGACCGATAAAGATCTTCGTAGAATATGTAGGAGCCAATATGAGCATCCAGGTTCCGCTATTGGTTATTGACCGGAAACAATTCTGGGTCATGTCTACATAGTTCTCGAACCCGTAGGGTCCGCACGCTTAACGTTATGATGATAGTTATATTATGAGTTTATAATTTTTGATGTACCTAAGGTTGTTCGGAGTCCCGGATGTGATCACGGACATGACTAGGAGTCTCTAAATGGTCGAGACATAAAGATTGATATATTGGAAGCCTATATTTGGATATCGGAATCGTTCCGGGTGAAATAGGGATTTTACCGGAGTACCGGGGGGTTACCGGAACCCCCCCGAGGGTTAATGGGCCTACATGGGCCGTAAGGGAGAAGAGGAGGTCCGGCCAGGGCAGGCCGCGCGCCCCCTCCCCCCCCCCTCTAGTCCGAATAGGACAAGGAAGGGGGGCGGCACCCCCCTTTCCTCTTTCCCCCTTCCCCCTTCCTTCTCCAACAAGGCAAGAGGGGGGAGTCCTACTCCCGATGGGAGTAGGACTCCTCCAGGCGCACCCCTAGGGGGGCGGCCGCACCTCCCCCTCCCTCCTTTATATACGGGGGTAGGGGGCACCTCTAGACACACAAGTTGATCTTCGTGATCGTTCCTTAGCCGTGTGCGGTGCCCCCCTCCACCATATTCCACCTCGGTCATATCGTTGCGGTGCTTAGGCGAAGCCCTGCGTCGGTAGAACATCATCATCGTCACCACGCCGTCGTGCTGACGGAACTCATCCCTGACACCCTGCTGGATCAGAGTCCGGGGATCGTCATCGAGCTGAACGTGTGCTGAACTCAAACGTGTCGTACGTTCGGTGCTTGGATCGGTCGGATCGTGGAGACGTACGACTACATCAACCGCGTTGTCATAATGCTTCCGCTTTCGGTCTACGAGGGTACGTGGACACACTCTCCCCTCTCGTTGCTATGCATCACCATGATCTTGCGTGTGCGTAGGAATTTTTTTGAAATTACTACGTTCCCCAACAATTTCTTCTTGGCCTCATCACTTTGCTAGAAGAATCAGGATCTATAGAAGTCTAGTCTTTTCCGTACCCCTATCGGTACTTCAAAGAAAGATAGGAGGAGCATCGGCAAACTTGTCAAGACCTTTATCATAACCAGCCGGCCTCCGTAAGACATAAGCTTGCCTTCCAGCAGCTTAGCTTTTTTTCAAATCTATCTTCTATACATTTCCATTCCTTGTTCGTTAATCATCTATGATGAATTGGGGTCCCTAGATAACTAAATGGTAAGGATCCCATTTCGCAATCGAACATGCTTTGGTAATCGTCTTGTTCTTCTTTGGCTCTCCCAAAGTAGAACAATTTGCTTTTATTAAAGTTGATTTTGATACCAGACAGTTGCTCAAAAAGGCATAATACAAGCTTCATATTCCTAGCTTTTGCAAAATCGTGTTCCATGAATGTAATAGTATCATCTGTGTATTATAGAACAGAGACGCCCCCCACTACATGATGTGGGATGAGTCCTCCTACTTGGCCACCCTCTTTAGCCCGATCAATAAGTACCGCCAACATATGTGCTACAATGTTAAACAACACAGGAGACATAGAATCCCCTTGTCGTAACCCCTTACGTGTCTGGAAATAATGACATGTGTCATCATTAAACTTTATCCCGACACTGACTTTCTGTATGAATGAGTCCATCTGAGATCTCCAAGATTCTTTAAACCCCTTCATACGTAAGGCATGCTGGAGGAAGGGCCATTGGACCTTAATTATCATGCGCTTTTTCGAAATCTACTTTGAAGATAACACCATCTAGTTTCATCTTATGGATTTCGTGCAATGTTTCATGTAGGACTACAACCCCTTCTAGTATTTGTCGTCCTGGCATGAAGGTAGTTTGAGTTGGTTGCTGATGCGGATTGAACTACGTTGGTATTTCCCCAAAGAGGATGGGATGATGCAGCACATCCACAGTAGGTATTTCCCTCAGTGATGAGACCAATGTTATCGAACCAGTAGGAGAACCACGCAACACTACGTAAACGGTACCTGCACACAAAGAATAAATATTTGCAACCCGACATGTTAAAGGGGTTGTCAATCCCTTTCGAGTAGCGGTGCCAGAAATTGTCAAGTGGACGTGATAAAATTGTAGTAGATTGATAGATGCGGATAAAAGCAAATAAACTTCAAAGAGGTATTTTTGGGTTTTTGATAATATAGATCTAAAAATAAAAGTGGAAAATAAACGAAAAGGCGAATAGCAAAAAAGATCTGAAAATATATGATGAGAAAATAGACCAGGGGCCGTAGATTTCACTAATGATTTCTCTCAAGAAAAATAGCATACGGTGGGTAAACAAATTACAGTTGGGCAATTGACAGAACTTCAAATAATTATGACAATGTCCAGGCAATGATCATTATATACGCATCACATCCAAGATTAGTAGACCGAGTCCTGCCTGCATCTACTACTATTACTCCACACATCGACCGCTATCCAGCATGCATCTAGTGTATTAAGTTCATGGAGAAACGGAGTAATGCAATAAGAACGATGACATGATGTAGACAAGATCTATTTATGTAGAAATAGACCCCATTTTGTTATCCTTAATAGCAATGATACATACGTGTCATTTCCCCTTCTGTCACTGGGATTGAGCACCGTAAGATCGAACCCAACCACCTCTTCCCATGGCAAGAAAAATCGATCAAGTCGGCCTAACTAAACCAAAGATTCGAAGAAGAAGTACGAGGCTACAAGTAATCATGCATATAAGAGATCAAAGACTCAAATAACTCTCATGGATAAAAACATAGATCTGATCATAAACTCAAAGTTCGTCGGATCCCAACAAACACACCACAAAAAGAGTTACATCCAATAGATCTCCAAGAGATAATTGTATTGATAATCAAGAGAGAGAGAGAGAGGAATCCATCTAGCTACTAACTACGGACCTGTAGGTCTACAATGAACTACTCACACATCATCGGGGAGGCACCAATGAGGATGATGATCCCCTCCGTGATGGTGTCTAGATTGGATCTGTGGTTTCTGCAACTTGTGGTGGCTGGAATTGTTTTTCATCGACTCCCCTAGGGTTTAGGGAATATTGCGGTATTTATAGAGAAGAGAGGTAGTGCGGGAGGCGGTAGAGGTGGGCACAACCCACCAGGGCGCGCCTGGGCCCCCCAGGCGCGCCCAGGTGGGTTGTGCTCCCCTTGGAGCCCCCCTCTAGCACTTCTTTGGCCCAACAGGTATCTTCTTGTCAAGAAACAATCACCAAAAAGTTTCACTGCGTTTGGACTCTGTTTGGTATTGATTTTCCGCGAAGTAAAAAACAAGCAAAAAACAGCAACAGGCACTCGGCACTATGTCAATATGTTAGTCCCAAAAAATGATATAAAGTTGCTATAAAATAATTGTAAAACATCCAAGAATGATAATATAACAGCATGGAACAATCAAAAATTATAGATACGTTGGAGACGTATCAGTTGAACAACCGAATGTATATTTGTCAACCTATTCGTGCCAACCTTTGTAAAATTCTTAAAGCTTACATAGATCGGCCTTAACTTCTCAATGCGAATAGCTTACACCTTCTTTGGCAACAACGTTATTGTTCCAAAATTGAGGTGAAACAGATTCAAGTGACCATCGAACAAATCATGGAACATAGGCATAAGATCTTGCTTTATGATATGCCAACATTTTTGATAAAATTCATCCAGGAACCCATGCGGCTCGGGCGCTTTATTATGCTTCATTTGCATTATTGCCTCAAACACCTCTTTCTCAATGAAAGGAGCCGACAACACCTCATTCTCTTCTGAGTTGAGTTGAGGTATGTCCCCGATCGCACTCTCATCTAGAGATACGAAACTATCTTCGGGTGCTCCAAAAAGTTTCTTATAATATTCAGAGATGTACAATTTTAGGTTCTCATGTCCTACAATTGTACCCTCACCTTTCTCTAGTTGGATTATCTTTTTCTTTCTATGTTTCCCATTAGATATCATGTGGGAGAATTGGGTATTATCACCCCCTTGGATAATCTTAGAAACCTTTGCTCTAAACGCCCATTTCATTTCCTCCTCTCTCAAAAGGGCTTGTAACTTCCTCTCTTCCTCATTCTTAATATCTTGTTCAGGTAAATTGAGAAGGATTGATTCCACTTTCACATCAAGTTCTTTAATAATACGAGTCAATCTTTCCTTTTCAACTTTATAGATACCACATTGGTTCTTGGCCCAACCTCTCAAAAACTGGCGCAAATGTCTAATTTTGTTTTGCCATTTGTCCACATTAGAAGACTCACTAGATTCCCTAGCCCATTCTGTCGTAATGAGCTCCATGAAACCCTCCATATCAAACCATCCTAATTCTAAAGAGAAAGTATTCCTGTTTCCCACATGGGTCGCTTCCCCGAAATCGACTAAAAGTGGGGTATGATCAGAGATGGCCCTCTGAAAGCCTGAACCGTAACTAGTGGAAATTTCTGTTCCCACTCCACACTAGTGAGAACCCTGTCCCATTTCTCATAAGTAGGAATTGGCAAGGTATTTGCCCACGTGAATTGCCTACCAGTGAGGTCAATCTCCCTCAAGTCGGGACTTTCAATTATCATATTAAACATGAATGACCATCTTCCATCGAAGTTGTCATTATTTTTTTCTGTCTTGTAATGATATTAAAATCTCCTCCCACCAGAATGGGCAACCTTCCATCCCCACAAATTCTCACCAGATCTGCGAGTAAGTCGGGTTTAAGTTATGGCTGTGCCGGCCCATATACGGCCACCAAAGCCCATCTGAAGGGATCAATCTTCGATCTTACACGAAATTTGATAGCAAAATCATCGTGGGCCACATTCAACGCTTCTAAAGTTTC